>NC_137673.1:8386212-8417773 GCF_963422515.1 Blennius ocellaris | reverse complement strand
GCTAAAGAAATTAGCATTGTTAAGCTATTGTCAGGATATAAACATTTTGCGAACATTTCTAATTCTACTTGCATACGACACCAATTCAGATGGAAAAAGTAAAATCCGTTAAACGGCCAGAATATCTCGAACCCCCAGCGAAAGGAAGATTAGAATAGCTCAAACTACTGAAATAATAATAGTTTAAAAGAAAATGGTTGAACTGAAGTCGTGGAAAAGGAAAAAAAGGGAAATGGGTCATAAAGGCTGCAGACGTGTGGTTTCAGCACCACGGACAGCTCCGGGCCGAAGAGACAGGAAGCCTGGACACGCTGTACCATTTTAACCATTTCAGTTTGATACGTTTGAGTTTTCACAATAATGGAAAAAAAAATCCCCTTACACACGTGTTAAATCAAAAGCTGGACATAAAAAAAACTGATTGATTTCGACATGTAATCCCTCTTTTTTCATTTTTTAATAATTCATTTTCTTTTTTTTCTCTGTACATTTTTATTTGTATCTAAAAAAATTTAAACTTGATTGTCTAATTGGCTTGAATTTTTGTAATTCTCTTCTAAAAAATGTACTAATCCAAGTCTGATGATGTAATCCTGACGTTAGTGTTTACGCGTCAATAAAAAAGAAATAGTCAAAGAACCTAATCAGTCAGCAGAATGGAGTCGGAATCGTACAAATCTTAGCAATTCAGATTCCTCGTGGCCATCCTTGAACCGGTCTCACAGTGTGATGTAGGACCAAAGACTAAGAGACAAGACCAAAGACTTGGAGACAAAACCGAAGTCTTAGAGACAAGACCAAAGATTTAGAGACAAGACCAAAGATTTAGAGACAAGACCAAACACATGGAGAAAAGACCAAAGATTTAAAGACAAGACCAAAGCCTAAGAGCCAAAACCAAAGACTAACCAAAGACTAAGAGCCAAGACCAAAGATTTAGAGTCAAAATCAAAGACTAACCAAAGACTAAGAGCCAAGACCAAAGACTAACAAAAGACTAAGAGCCAAGACCAAAGACTTGGAGACAAAACCGAAGTCTTAGAGACAAGACCAAATATTTAGAGACAAGACCAAACACTAACCAAAGCCTAAGAGCCAAGACCAAAGATTTAGAGTCAAAATCAAAGACTGACCAAAGACTAACCAAAGACTAACAGCCAAGACCAAAGATTTAGAGTCAAAATCAAAGACTAACCAAAGACTAACAGCCAAGACCAAAGATTTAAAGCCAAGAACAAAGATTTAGAGCCAAAATCAAAGATTAACCAAAGACTGAGACAAGACCAAAGATTTAGAGTCAAAATCAAAGACTAACCAAAGACTAAGAGACAAGACCAAAGACTAACCAAAGACTAACAGCCAAGACCAAAGATTTAGAGTCAAAATCAAAGATTAACCAAAGACTAAGAGACAAGACCAAAGACTAACCAAAGACTAACAGCCAAGATTTAAAGCCAATAACAAAGATTTAGAGCCAAAATCAAAGACTGAGACAAGACCAAAGATTTTGCCACAGTTCTCATGGTTTCGGTCTTAAGACACCGAGAGACAGTACAAGACCGCAGATGGTCCCAGCAACAATCAAATAAATAAATGGGGGGGGGGGGGTACCCTGGTCCTGGGGGGTTTCATTTCACATCCCCCTCACTTCAACACACCTGATGGTCGGGACTGGCTCGTCTTCAGTCTTTCTGCAGAGCTTCATCACAACGCATTCAGGAAAATAAGGTGGAGGGAAAGAACCAGGCACCTGAGCTTACAGCACCACAGATCCACCCCCCCCCCCCCCCCCCCCCCCACACGTCCCCCCCGGTCCTACCTCCAATGTCCGGCCGCAGCGTCTTGTCGTACTCCTTCAGAAGGTTGTTGAGGATGAGCGTGGCGTCCTCCTGGTGCGTCCTGGGAACCAGCATCTGGTTGACGTGCGTGTCGTGGAGATCCTCCTCGTCGTTGCCATAATCCAGTAGATCAGAGCTGTGGAATGTGTGTGTGACGGGGGGGGGGGGCATATAGTGGAGAGGGTCAATATGGCTGATAACAACCCCCCCTCTAATAAACACCTATTAAAACTTTGACAATCTGGTGTGAATCTGAAGCTGCAGACCGAATGTGACGCGTTTTGAGGATTTGTGTGCAGCAGATTTGGTGTGTGTGTGTGTGTGTGTGTGTGTGTGTAAGGGGGGGAAACCCTAAGGAAAAAAAAAAAGAATAAAAAAAAAACACTGCGCACACGCACCGCTGCGTAAATGTCACCGCAACTTTTAACGCAGCTTGTTGATCACCATGCTCCCCCCCCAAAAAAAAAACACACAACAAAAAGCGTAAACAAAAGGGGGGGTTAGGGGGTACGGGGAATCGGACTCACCGAGCACCTGGAGCGAGCGCGAGTACGAAGAGGACGGCCACCGCGAACTTGATTGTCATCTTCACCCTCCCGCCCGGTTGCGCGCGCGGATCGCGGGGGGACTGTGTCGGGACGACCGGGCGCCCGTGCGTTCCAGCGCGGTGCGTAAAAACCATCAATCCGAGCGCTGAACTTCCTCATCCGCCCACACACACACTTTCCTTGCGTTCCCCCCCCCCCCACTCCTGCAGCCGCCGCGCGTCATGTGCGGCCACACAGGAGCGGGATTAGCGGCATGTGGGGTGGTTTGTGGTGGTCTTCTGTTTCCCAAACCCACCCCCCCCCCCCCCACCGCCGCCGCCACCGCCACCCACACCGCTACCTTCAGTCCTCCCTGCGCAGGAGGTGCTTCCTCCGGGGTGGGGGGGGGGGGAGAGAAAGGCACCGCGACGATCAATCAGTGTGATGTGGTCCGGTGGATGGAGGAGGAGGAAGAGGAGGAGGAAGAGGAGGAGGAAGAGGAGGAGGAGTGAGGAGTGAGGAGTTTGAATGGACTGAATCCAGTTCCGCCCCCCCAACCCCCCCTCCCCTAAAAAAAAACCCTCCCTCCCCTCCCTAAAAGCGCCAGTGTGGGCAACAGAGTGTCAGGGTGAGGCGCATCTCGCGTGACGCACGCGCTCCACCTGAGGAGAGGAACGCGAGGGTGCAGGCGACGTCACCAATAATCGATCGCAGCTGCGATCAATCAAGTCATCACACAGAACACTTCATGATGATTTCCCCCCTCCATCCCCCCCCCCCCCACACACACACACACACACACACTCAGATTGAACAGACGTGCCGCAGAGTCACGTCAACTCTCTCATCTCCAGTTTTTTTTGGGTTTTTTTTGTGAATAGACTCTTTTAAACCTGCCACCCTCGTTTTGTCTGTCCCATTCAAAGAAGCTCTGCTGCCCCCATGTGGCCAAACGTGGAAGTGCCGCTGACTTCCCCCCTCCCTGCCGCAGGGGTTTCACCTCTTGACCAGCTCTGACCTGCAGCAGCAAATTATTATTACCGCTGACATTTAGCATGCAAAAAACACGCATGAATGTGTATTTAAATGTATATTAGTATTGCCCATTTGCCTTTTGACATTTCACCGTTTCACATCGTTGAAAGGGGATTTCTGGTGCCAATTGTTCACATTTGGAGAAAATCTAGACTTTAAATGCATTTGCTTCGGCACAAGGAAAAGTTACAAATTTAAAGGTTTTTATGTAGAATTTTCTGGCCACTCGTGATTAAATTGGGCCATGAGCTCACCTCAAGTGGGAATTTTAAAATATTAACAATAAATAAATAAGAATTTTTTTTAATATAATAAGATACATTGCAATATATTAATTGTGGAATACATTTTTAATTTTAAGGATTCTTATCCCCTTTGTAAAGACATGACATTTCCTTAGAAAAATGGATTTCCAGCGTGTGTATAGAAATAGGAAGCAAGGCAGCCCGTGATCATGACGGTGCCTCCACCATGTTTGCACAGACGTGTTTAAAAATCTGTTCACAATCTTGATTTCTACTTTATAAAAAAAAAAACCACACACAAAGAGTATCAGACATCGCCTTTGCCTTTTTTTTTTTTTTTTTTATTATTATTATTTGGATCATTTTGAGTAGAACACACAAAACAAATACAAACAAAGAGAAGTGATTGACACATACATTGTTAAGCCCGGCGACAGCGACCGAAGCTTTTTTGCTGCATTTTGGCAAGAAATCGAAGTGAAAAAGTTCTTCAATAAAGAGATTAAAAAATAAATCGAGAGAGAGAGAGATCATGCATTGTATTTGTAGCCATCCTGGAGCTCATTGCTTCAGTGGAATTCGCCCTCCGAGCTGGAGGAAAACAAGTGGAGGGGGAGGGATTTCGCCCACCACCACCACCACCACCACCACCACCATCACCCTTCTGCCCCGAACCGAGTGAAAGCAACTTAAGAGGAGCTAAATCCTTTTCCTAACAGATGTATGGCAGATGAGTGTGTCGCGGGACGGAGGGAGGGCGATTCTTCGAGTGGAGAGAGAGAGAGAGAGAGAGAGAGAGACGGGTAAACAGACGGCATCGGGGCCACATAATCACACTCGGGGAGGTCAGTTCTTCATATAAAGGGTTAAATCTGGTGGCTGTGAATGAGTTTTTGCTTTTTCTATTTTGGGGGAGTCGCTTGTTTGTAATTCAACAGCAAACATCTGCAGGACGTCGCCAAAAGTATTTGCTCAGCCATCTAGAAATCACTGAATTCAGAGAGATGCTTTGTGATTTTTTTTTTATTTGACAGTATTGATCAGAAATGAAGAAAAAAAAAAACATCTTAAATTGCTATACATACTCAAAACTAACCTAGCATTCAAAATGTTTCATAGCTATAAATTTAGATATATTGTGTTATTATATTTTGCTGCCGTAGCCGCATTATATCCATTGTGCATTTCCTAATAGAACAGTTTTAGATATATTAGCAATTTTACCTTTTTGACTGATTTCAGAGATTTTACCATTGTCAAGGTTTTTCCTGTATCGCTAATATTTTTTGAGTGGTTTGAGTCGTTCTGTCCATTTTTTTTTTTTTTTTTTTTTAGCATTTTGCCTTCTTAAGCTGTTTTTAGCTCGGAGATTTGGCCATTTTTGAAAAATTATTTTGCAAGTAAAAATGAAAGCCTTCCAAAAAGTGTTGAAGCTATTATAGCGGCAAAAGATGCACCAACATATTAAAGGAGTCATCAGTTGGTGTCCCATGTATCCAGTCGCCCTTAAATTGTCTTTACGTCAATTCGTTAAATTCGTTAGGAAATAAAAATCAAGCATAGAGCTCGATCTGACCCTTTTCATACCATGACTTCCTCTCATCAGAGTACCTGTGAGATTTTGACTGGTATGAAGGTTCGGTGTGTTGATTGGTCGCAGGAACTGTCAAGCATAGCGGTAGCATAGCGGTAGCATAGCGGTGCTTTGCTCAAACAAAAAAATAGAAATTGGAAACAGTGGTGGAATCGTCGACAAACATCCACGCCACAGAGCAAACACACCCCAGATAACTAAACTGAAATACAGGCTCTTTTGTAAATCACATGGGGTTCAAACATTGATACAATTCACGTTAGCAGTTAGCTGTTAGCTGTTAGCGGCAAAACAAGAACACACTCAAAACTCTGTGACCTTGTGGGCGATTCTGGTTTGAACAAAGAGCCCAAACGAAAAACAAAACAACAAACTCTTTCACTTTCAAACTCCAGAATTTTAGTATCCGACACCGATTCACATGTTTCAACAAAGAAAACATCGGCTTTCCAAGTGATGGCCCCTTTAAATGGTTTTTGGGTCGGGACCTTAACTCAAGTTCATCTTCACGCGAATGCAGGTGAGCGAATACTGTTGGAAAAACAGTGTATTTTGAGGGAGCGGAGGCACGAATGGAATTGGAGGTTGTTACCATGGAAACGGATGCCTGGTCTGGCGATCACGTCAGCAGAGGTTACAGGCCCCTTTGAAAACACAACACATTTCCACACAAACAGCAGCGATTGTACAAAAAAGTAAAAAAAAAAAAAAAAAAAAAAAAAAATCCCGTAACTCCACACAGCGAAAGCAGGGAACAGCAGCAGCAGAGACTTTATTTACACCATCAACTCCAGTTTCTTTTTTTTGTTGTTGTTGTTTTGTTTTGTTTTTCCTGAGTTTGTCTCACCGACAGACCGACAAAGTGCGCAAACGTAATCCCGCAGCATGTTGTACAAACCAGTCCAACGAAGGAAAAACAAACTTGTAAAAGTCGACAGACTTTGGCTTTTTTTCTTTTTTTTTTCTTTTTCGAAGGCTTCAAATATCTTTTTCTTTTTTTTTTTTTAAGTTGAAAATAAAGAAGCTATATACATGATTTTCCCCTGCTGACACTCGGCCTATTGTCCACCCCCCCCCCCCCCCCCCCGAAGAAATCTTGCGAGCATAAAGGCTCAAGTTTCCTTCCAGCGGCGGAGGATTTGCTGGAGACGCCAATCTGAACAAATCGAGAACGTTGGGAGTTGAACTTGAACAAAGTCGAAGACGACACATGCTTGTGGGAGCGTTGTTCGGATCTCGACTGGACTCGACGAGAAGATTTGAAAATCCGGGCTGCTTTTTGGCAACCCTTTGAAAACTTCAAGTGAAGCTACGACAACGAGAAAAGACGAGCGACAAGAGAAAGAGAGAGAGGGAAAAAAGTTATTAATGCACTTTTGCAGCATTCGCCGCCCCTTCGCGTCTCGTCCGCCGCGTTCCGAGAGCGCGAAGCGTTTGAATGTAGGCGAGTTGAACGGTGGGGGGGGGTCCCTCGGGCGCTAGCGGCGGAACGTGCGTCCGCGATTGAAGCGGCAATACAGACAAGTCGGTATCGGAGACGAGGAGGGAGGCGGGGTTGTCCCTTTTTTGAAGAAGAAGAAGTAGAGCGTCATGCAAAACTGCGGCGGGTATGGGCGAGAAAGAAGCGAAGGGTGCTCTCCTAATAGTTTCCGAGAGTCTTTTTGGGTCCGCCGCCAACCCCTCACCGGATGGGGGAGGGGGGGGGGGGATGTCGGGGGGGATTACGTGGAGGTGACCACGCCCTTCACCATGGGCTCCCTGTTGAGGTACGTGGCCCAGTAGACCAGGTTGAAGGTGCCGAAGAGGACGGGGAACACTATCCGCGACATCTTGTCGATCTTGCTCACGCTGTTGTACGTCTTCTTGGGGTCGGGCACCTTGGCGGCGTCGGCGGCGGCGCGCAGGTGCACCGACGTGGTGTTGGAGATGGTGGAGATGGACACGTCCTTGGTGAGGTTGGTGGTGTAGTTGACGCCCGCAGAGCAGACGTTGTTGGGCTTCTTGGAGAGCACCATGGGGTCTCGCTTCTGTAGCCAAGAGAAATGTGACAATCGGGGGAGGGGGGGGGGGGTCTCAATAGTTTCTTTACTATCGGAAACAGTCTGGACAAATATCAAGTTATTCTAGAAGTTATTCTTCTCCAAACTAACTGGAGCTGATCATACCATCATCAAATTGTGGTTCCTCCTAATACGGACCCATGCCAGGCGGAACTACATGTCGGCAGTTGTTTCTGGAGGGACATATTTACCGGGGATTTCGTCAAGCGCTAAATGTGTTTAACGGAAGTTTAAGAGGCACAAAAAGGCAAAACTTACCTCCTGTGTCACATAATGCAGCCCATCAGGTTAACATATTGTCGTTTTGGTCTGTGTCTTTTATTATAGCTGCAGCTTGACATGCTAATGTCGCTAATGCGGCTACAAGTTAATGTAAAGGTTGGAGTTAAAATATCTGAGGTATGAATCCACCTCAATTTACGTAAAGCGGGTTAAAAACAAGGTTAAGCGCTATTTATTAGACAAAGTTTAACCGTCGACTTGAGCAGCAGCCGAACCGTCGTCTTGTTTTTATGGGAGTATGCCGGGACCCTTTTATGTTTAGAAGCAATTTGTATACTTGTTTATGCATTTTGTTTGTATCAACAGTTCGAGGTGTGATAGTTTATTAAACCCCCGCGCAAACGGCGGCGCCGCCGCCGCCGTTTGCGCCACGATAACGTCACCTTGGGGTGTTGCGCCTCCAGCGCCTTCTTCCCGTCCCACGCCCAGCTCCTCTTGGTGAAGTAGTTGACGGTGGCGAACTCGATGAGGGCGGAGAAGACGAAGGCGTAGCAGACGGCGATGAACCAGTCCATGGCGGTGGCGTAGGCCACCTTGGGCAGCGAGTTCCTGGCGCTGATGCTCAGCGTGGTCATGGTCAGCACGGTGGTCACCCCTGAGCGAAAGAAGCACGGAATCACCGCGGAGCCGCCGGGGGGGGGGGGGGGGCGCAGCGAGATGGCGAGCGCGACTCTCACCGAAGACGGTCCTCGCCGGGACCGACTCCCTGTTCAGCCAGAAGGACACCTGGGACAGGATCACCGTCATGAAGCACGGCATGTACGTCTGGATGACGAAGTAGCCAATCTTCCTCTTCAGGTAGAAGTGGGCCATCATCACCGTGTACTGTCCTGGGGGGGGGGGAGGGGTAAAGGAGACGTATCGAGAAACAGCCTCCATAAACACGATGAGGTGAACATCGCCTGGACATGGAGGAATTGCTAACGTTGGCCTGATTATACGACACGACGGTACGCTTGGCTTTCAATAAAAGACTTTCTCAACTCCACGATGGAATTTTATCTCCGTTTGATCTCATTTTGAGTATAAAGGTACCGTAGTTCCCGGACTATAAGTCACTTCGGAGTATGAGCAACGACGGTCAGAAAATGTGCTACGAAGAAAAAATAAGCATATATGCAAGTCACTCCGAACTCGGAAAAAAAGTGGCACTAATAGTCCGGAAAATACGGTAGTCATTGCTATTTTTTTTTTTTTAAGTTTTAATGCGACTATGTTAACTAAAATATATATTTGATTCACACACACATCATCTTTAAGTTTTGGATTTAACAGTAGTTAAGTTTTACATTTAGAATGTTTTTTTTTATTATATATTTTTTAATTTATTGACTTATATGTTGTCCACCCCCCCTAAAATATATTTACGAGTTTAAAAGTAGCTTTTGTTGTTTACACCCCCCCCCCCCCCACCATGTATTTCCGTAACTTTTTTTTAATATGAGTTTTTTTTCTTGCAGAAAATGGATTATTTGGTTAAAAGGATTAATCCAAATTAAGTTGAATTACAAGTAAATCTACTGTTTCTGGTGTAATTGCGCTCTCACATTCCTGCTTCCTATTTCAGTAAAGGAATAATCATTGATATGAAACAAGGTCATTTCATATTCAACGGGACATTAATTCAGTTTTTTTGTTTTTTTAAAATTATTATTACTATTTTAAATGTGTGAATATCTGCTCTGGACAATGGGTAAATCCGGAAGAGGAGCAGCAGCGGGGGCGGGGGGAGGAGGGAGGGATACAATGTTCAGTGAAACAACTGAAGATTGCATTTGAGGCTTTAAAAAAGCAGAGAAAATAAATAAATAAACAAATATATAAAAATCCTCTCGCCGCCAGCAGTTTGTGACCACAGGCGCTGGTAAAATTATATATATATATATATATATATATATATATATATATCAAAATGTAATGACTATATTCCACGATCGTGTGTGTGTGTTTGTGCACACACACACACACACACGGGCAGAGTAATACACGAGGCTTTCTCAGGGCAAAATCGGATTTTTGAACCTCCCTAATCCCTGGTTACAATCTGCATCCTGCCATCAGTGAGCGAAAGAGAGGCGGGGGGGGGGGGGGTGGGGGGGGGTAGTCATCCTGATAGGCGTCCTGTCCTGGGATCTTTAAGCCCCGCCCACTCCGCCTCTGCCAACACACACACACACACACGATTTGTCACCGTTGACACACGCCCGAGCTCGGACACTCTTTTGGACCGCAGGTGTGATGGATTGGACGGACGGGGGCTAGCATTACTTCCTTTTTATTTTGGGGGTGGGTTTTTTTTTTTCTTCCTATCTTTCTTCTTCCCCCCCCCCCCCTCTCTGTGGGAATAATGGCCGCACGCCCTCCGACGCCCCGATGACTCCGTCTCCCTCGCGCCCGGCTCTCGGCTCCCCCGGGGACGCCCCCGGCTCCCCTTAGCCCTTCATGCATGGATCCCAACCGGACCGGGGTCGGCGGAGGAGGAGGAAGAGGAGGAAGAGGAGGAAGGACGGAGGCCAAGACCATGCCCCTCGGCTGGGTCGTGCTGCTCCTCTCGCAGGGATTTGTATTCCACAGCGTCGGCGGGGAACTTCCCTTCATGGCGGGGAACAACGCCGCCATGCTGGTCAACTGGTGAGTCCAGATTAGTGGCGGCCGAGCGGAAAAAGATGAGAGCCTTATCTGCTCTTAGTGTGTGTGTGTGTGTGTGTGTGTGTGTGTGTGTGTGTGTGTCGTTATTTTGGGAAAGATGTCGCCGTCTGAGACGGAAGCACTCGGGGCTCAGATGAGGATGGCGTCTAAGATTAGACCTGCTAATTAAAGCGGTGCGGTTTCACCTGAGGACTCCCACCAGTGGCGGGAAACGCAGAAGTAAAAAAAAAAAAGGTGGAGCGTTCAGGAAGCGAGTCGCGGCGGACGGACGGACGTTTTCTACCGTCGTCAGCTCGGGTTTTAATCGGTGAACCTTAAAGTGGAACGACGAAACTGGGAATTTAATCTCAAAGTGACGAACCGTCACCATGACGTCAAATTGAGAATAGCAAATAATAGCATAGAACTGGATAGAATAGAACAGACTATAGATGAAGTGGATAGAACAGAATAGAAAAAATAGAATAGAACTAATTACGATACAATATAGAAAATATAATAGAAAAGAATTTAGTTGAATGATAGAGTACAACTGGATAGAATAGATCATATGATATAGACAATTGAATAGAAAACAATAGAACAGAACTAACTAGAACATGATATAATATAATATAGAATAGAAAAGACCATAAAAGAGTAGAACTGGATAGAATAGAATAATTTAATTTAAACGAAAAGATTAGAACTGAATAGAATAGAATAGAAAAACAAAATTGAACAGAATAGAATCTTATAGAACCGTATAGATTCAAAAAAAAAAAAAAAGTTGAACTGACTGACTAGAAAAGAGAAAAGCACTGAACAGGATACAAAATAGAAAATATATGAATAGAACAGAACTCACTAGAATATGGACGAACAGAAGGCCGTAGAATAGAAAAGAATAGAAGGCAGTAGAAATAAGAATAGAATACAAAAGAATAGAAGGCAGTAGAAATAAGAATAGAATACAAAAGAATAGAAGGCAGTAGAAATAAGAATAGAATAGAAAAGAATAGAAGGCAGTAGACACTAGAATAGAATAGAAGGCAGTAGAAACTAGAATAGAATAGAAAAGAATAGAAGGCAGTAGAAACTAGAATAGAAAAGAATAGAAGGCAGTAGAAACTAGAATAGAATAGAATAGAAGGCAGTAGAAACTAGAATAGAATAGAATAGAAGGCAGTAGAAACTAGAATAGAATAGAATAGAAGGCAGTAGAAACTATAATAGAATAGAAGGCAGTAGAAACTAGAATAGAATAGAATAGAAGGCAGTAGAAACTAGAATAGAATAGAAAAGAATAGAAGGCAGTAGAAACTAGAATAGAATAGAAGGCAGTAGAAACTAGAATAGAATAGAATAGAAGGCAGTAGAAACTAGAATAGAAAAGAATAGAAGGCAGTAGAAACTAGAATAGAATAGAAGGCAGTAGAAACTAGAATAGAATAGAATAGAAGGCAGTAGAAACTAGAATAGAATAGAAGGCAGTAGAAACTAGAATAGAATAGAAAAGAATAGAAGGCAGTAGAAACTAGAATAGAAAAGAATAGAAGGCAGTAGAAACTAGAATAGAATAGAAGGCAGTAGAAACTAGAATAGAATAGAATAGAAGGCAGTAGAAACTAGAATAGAATAGAAGGCAGTAGAAACTAGAATAGAATAGAAAAGAATAGAAGGCAGTAGAAACTAGAATAGAATAGAAGGCAGTAGAAGCTAGAATAGAATAGAATAGAAGGCAGTAGAAACTAGAATAGAATAGAAGGCAGTAGAAACTAGAATAGAATAGAAGGCAGTAGAAACTAGAATAGAATAGAAGGCAGTAGAAACTAGAATAGAATAGAAGGCAGTAGAAACTAGAATAGAATAGAATAGAAGGCAGTAGAAACTAGAATAGAATAGAATAGAAGGCAGTAGAAACTAGAATAGAATAGAATAGAAGGCAGTAGAAATTAGAATAGAATAGAATAGAATAGAATAGAATAGAACAGAACAGAACAGAACAGAACACTTCCCTGAGGTCAATTCTTGGTAGAACAGAAAACACAGAAAAACAAAGACGATCTCCAAGACCCATCCGACCAGCAGAAACTCAGAGCGCAGTCGAGTTTTCACAAATCGGAGAGTTGAAGTCGGATGAATTTTGAAGTGCTCTGTGGTTTTTTTGTTGTTTTTTTTTTTTTTTTGCCCGGAGACAGATGTTGGTAGCTGGAGGGAGGCGCTCGCCTAACTCCAGCTGTGTTAAAGATCGAAACGAGTGTCTGGGGTTTGACGCCAAACCCGAGTGTTTGTGACGATGCGGTGGCGCCTTACACACACACACACACACACACACACACACACACACACACACACACACACACACACACACACACACACACACACACACACACACACACACACACACACACACACACACACACACACACACACACACACACACACACACACACACACACACACACACACACACACAGGAAGTTGCAGAAAATGGTGATTGAAGCGATAAAAAAAAAACTAAAAACTGGCGCTCACACCTCCCTCCCCCGCCGTGTCGAGGTGAGGGAAGTGAGGTTGTAAATTAGCCCCGTGCACCGAATGTGACCCCTCATCAGCCATGATTTGGACGGCTTCCCGACGGGGGGCGAGGCCGGCGCGCGATTGGCCGGCTTTGCTCCAACAGCTAAATGGAATCCTCCCCACCGTGTCCATGCAGTTTTATTTATTTATTTATTTATTTTTTTAGTTGGAGCTGCGAGTGAGGGCGGCAGATGGCCGTTTGCATGATTTGGGGCAAACAAGGTGATGTCAAGTCAACATGCAATGACATTTAATAAGAGAACTGGTTGGATGGAAGATTTGATGCGTTTTACCATGTGACGAGTTCGTAAATATTCATATTTGGGAGTTCAAATGCTGTTTTAAAAGAAGTTATTTAAATTTGTTTCGTGATCTCATCTTTGTTTTTTGTGCTTTTGCGTTTCAAGGTGGTTAACTTTTTAGAATGATTAAAAAAAAACAAAACAAGACATTTGGGAAATTAAAAGTACTTTTTGTTGTTTTACCACTTTTAATATCATTTATTTCTGTCATTATTGACGTTATTTAATTCAAACCATTTCATGTTTCAACCGTTTTCATTTTCATTTAGAAATTATTTTTAAATTTGACCCCGTTTTTTTCATGTATTTTTAACTTTTGGCTTTCAGTTTATTAATTGCTTAACTTATGTGATTATTGTAATTGGCACCACATATTTTTTCCCCATTTGCTGATGTATTTCATGCACAAAAGATGACATGTTTGGTTTGGAGATATTTAATTATAAGTAAATTTAACATTTCTGGTGTGAATTTCTATTAATTTGATACATTTTTAAAAAATTTATGGAATTTAAAGATATTTATTTTATTCATTTATTGCTTTTCTTGTACAAATGACAGAATATTCCATCCAAATGTTAAATTTAACTTCAAATTTTAAGTAAGTTGAAAGCTAAAATAAATTTTTTATCCATTTTCAATATTTATTTTTTCTCCAGCAAGTTTTTATTATTATTTTTTTTTTTTAGCAATCACAAACAATTTCTCCCCAGTACAAACAGCATTTGAAGAAAATGTTTAAAAAAAAAAAATCCCAGTTTCAATTATCACAGATTTCTTTGGTTCAGTCGTAATCCAATTTGCACAACGAGTGTTTATGTGTCATCTAAGAAAGTCACTGATGTATCAAAGGCGACTGATCTGACGGGTGACACGACCAAACCAGCGAGTCGAACCCTTTAACCTTTAACCAAGTCGAGAGAGAGAGAGCGAGAGCGAGAGAGAGAGAGAGAGAGAGAGACAGAGAGAGAGAGAGAGCAGGGAAATCCACACTTTAATAATGATTCTACTAGAGACTGCAGGGAAGTGTATTACAGTTACGTTTTACATAAGAGCATTAAGCAGATGCCTTTCAACCCCTCCTCCTCCTGCTCCCACCCTCCGCGCGTCAGAGCAAGGCGGTCCAATCCCAATCCCGGCATAAGGGCATACACACACCAACCTGTTTTCGAAGCTTTACGAGGACCGGATGTACATTTTTAGGGACATGATGAGGACTTAAAAGTAAAAAAAAAAATTATAATAATAAAACTGTACGTCCGGTCCTCATAATGCTACAAGAACAGGTTGGGGTGCATGTGTCCCTGCAACACACACACACACACACACACACATAAATAGGATGGTGTTCGCTTTAAATTGATTGATTTTTGTTTTTTTAACAATCAAGACATCAGAATTTTCCTAAAAGGTGCAGTCCTCGTAACACAATGAGAACAGGTTGATGTCTGTGTGTGTGTGTGTGTGCGTCCTCGCAAAACACACACACACGGCCCTGTTCTTGTTGCATTACGAGGACCGGACGTACAGTTTTGGGACATGCTGAGGTATTAAAAGTTAAAAACAGAACCCAAAAAAAAAATCAAGTGAAACATGCGATGTTTGCTCGGGGCCAGGATGAACTCCATCATATTTACGTGTGTGTGATTTGCAGGGACACACACAGACACACACACACACACACACACACTCTGATGCACTCGACCTGACCAATCCCCGGCTGATCTGTGATGTCATCTTCTTATGCAAAGGCTGATGGGTTGGTTGGATGGTTGTGGGATTAACCCGAGGTCTCAGGTCTCTCTTTCTCCGTCTCTCTCTCTCTCTCTCTAGCTCAGTGTGTGTGTGAGAGAGAGAGAGAGAGACAGAGTGTGTGTGGTGGGCTCATGCAGGGATAAGTGTTGTTTGACAGGGCCTGTAGACAGCTGGTTGTGCGAGGGATAGGCCACTCTCCTCCATCGGCCTCCACTCATTGACTCTGATCTCCTGATAATGTTTCCCACATTTACTCCCGGCCTCGCACGCCCGTCCCTCCCCCCCTCCCCCCCCCCTCCCCCTCTCCCCGCGTTTATCTTTTCTAATCTAGAATTAGTTACATCACATTATTTGGTATTACACTTATCGTGCTTCCGAGCCCCTCGTCGGAGAGGTGCGCGCAGGAAATGAGGGGCCTGTCTGGGGAAACTCCAGATTTGATCCACTTTGACACAAGAGCTCGATAATGCAGCCTTTTGCACTTGTAATTTGGCACCAGCCTCACTGTTTTCTATATCATAACTGCAAGTTGTGGTTAAAAAAAAGACCATTTATTGTCAATTTTGTTGGGTTTGTTTTACACATTCATTATATTGTGTCTGATCTCTTGAAACTATATAAAACCTGTTGTTATGCAGCATTTTGGACTGGTAATTTGGCACCAGCCTCACTGTTTTCTATATCATAACCGCAAGTTGTGGTTAAAAAAAGACCATTTATTGTCAATTTTGTTGGGTTTGTTTTACACATTCATTATATTGTGTCTGATCTCTTGAAACTATATAAAACCTGTTGTTATGCAGCATTTTGGACTGGTAATTTGGCACCAGCCTCACTGTTTTCTATATCATAACTGCAAGTTGTGGTTAAAAAAAGACCATTTATTGTCAATTTTGTTGTTGTTTTTTTTTACACATTCATTATATTGTGTCTGATCTCTTGAAACTATATGAAACCTGCTCTTGTGCAGCATTTTGGACTTGTAATTTGACCCCAACCTCCCTATTGTTGCATTGAACAACTAAAAAAAAAAAAAAAAAAAAAAAAGACTGCCATTTTAAAAAAAATATTCTGTTGCGTCTGAAACCAGCCAGTTTGCCTGCTGCCTCTTTCTGAACTGTCACACCTGTTGGCATGCAGCATTTTGCAGTTGTAATTTATAATAAATGTATTTCAAGAGACATGTTGCACAAAAGAAGTCACTGATTCTGCAAGAAATCGGGAAGGTTTTGACATTTCGGGGGCGGCCAGAAGAGACCCACCCGGGGACGTAAGGCTGCGATCAGGCTTGTAATTGGGGTCAGCAGGTCAGTAACATAACCGGGCGCCAGACCGCGAGGAGCTTTGGGAGTAATCAGCAAAATCTTGAAATCGATTGGAAAGCAGACAAGGGGACGCCGGGACAGGTGTGTTGTCGCCTGTTGAAACCAGTAAGAAGCCTGCCTGCTGCGTTTTGGACACGTTGGAGGGGATGGAAGCAGATTTAAAGGGACGCCGCCTGATTTAGTCGTAGAAGATTTAACACTATTGTCACTCAACGGTGGGAAAAAGGACCCATTATCATCATTTTTTTCACCATTATTAATTATTGTAAATGGTAAAAATGTTACGTCTTGGCTGCCGTCTCTTTAAACCAGGGGTGTCAAACATGCGGCCCGGGGGCCAGAAGCGGCCCGCTAGAGGATGCAATCCGGCCGCCATGTGATGATTTTTTCTTTTTTTTTTAAAGTATAAATATGAAAACTGACAGAGGCTGATCTAAAAACACTAGATTGTCAAAAATGACATTCAAAACCGCCCTCGGTCAGAATTTATTAATGCGTCTGTGGAGGTCACATGACACCTTTCACAATAAAGGTGTCCAATTTATGTGAAGTGATACTTTAGACACGTAAACTAAAACATTTTTCTCTAGATGATGACAAATTGTTTTAATCCTGAATAAAAATACGATATCCAGGTACAGGTGACTGAGGTTTTTTTTTTTTTTTTTTTGCAAATATAATATCTGATTAACTTTAATATGTATATTTCAGAATAGACTGGGAAATTCTTGCAGTTACAAAAGGATCAAAAGAAGTTAAGACTTTAACATTTGTCCATATCTGCAGTTTAATATGTTATGTTTGACTTGTTCGGCCTCCAGAGGTCAGATCAGGTTGATGTGGCCCCTCAGCTGAAATGAGTTTGACGCCCCGGCTTTAAACTGACACCAGTGTCTTTTTTTATATTAGAACCAAAAGTGGTGGTCAGAAAAAGACAGATTATTGTCATTTCTTTACATAATATTCATTATATTCTGTGTAAAATGAGCCATCTTGGCTGCTGCCTCTTTAAACAAGCTGGTATGAAGCGTTTAAGAAAAGGACCCGTTATTGTCTTACATTATTCATTCATTAAAATGTTAAAATTATGCATTTTGCGATTGTAGTTTGACACCAGCCTCACTCTTAACGTGGAATTATTGAACCAAAAGCCCCCAAAGAAGAAGCCATTATTGTCATTATTCAAAAATGTTGAAATAATCCATTTTAGCTGCCGTCTCTTTACACTATACAGTTGCATTTGTAATTTGACACCAGCTTCCCTCTTGTTTTCTTATACAACTGAATGTGTTTAAAAACTGAGTCTTTTTTTAATACATCATTCCATAACTAAAACGTTAAAATGAAATAAAATGGGATTTTTTGTCCTTTTTAAAACATACGCAATGTAAAAAAAAAAGTGCCGCGTCGGGTTTTTCCCCCAAACCTCTGCTGGTGTGTATGTCCTCGGTGCCGGCCGTCTGTCCCAGCAGGTGATACTGGTTGAGCCGGGACCCGTCCTCCTCCACCACCACCGACTTGGCGGCGCCCTGCGTCCACGTGTAGACCACCTCCGACACGGGGTAGGCGTCTGCGGGGGAGGGGAGGCAAGCGGGGGTGAGAATCCCGGCTTCCGAGAGCTTTTTGATTGGACTCGGACAGAAATCGGTGTTTTAAGATAAGATAAGATAAGATAAGCCTTTATTGATCTCACAAAGGAGAAATGTACTTGTTACATTCTGCTCTTAAGGACACTCATGAGTAGGAAAGACAAGAAATGTGCAAATATATATCTTATATACAATGACTATCAAGAACTCTAAGGGCCAAAGGTATTTACAGTAGAAAGTAATAAGTAAAATATAATAAAATAGGATTAAAATAAGATAAAAATCACAGACTATAATAAAGTATAATAAGTTCAGAGGGGAGCAAAGTATACGGTAAGATGAAATACAAGGAAATTAAACTATGATGGGGGGGACGGCAAAGTGTAGAATAAAAGTACAATAAACATACTATAGTAGAAAATAATACCAGTGTTGTCAGTGCAGGTTCGGTCCTAATCAATTAAGTGACGTAGATAAAGTGACATTTTTATTTTGATACCCAAATTCAATCCCGTCGCGCTTCATTTGCGTACTTCCCCCGGTGATTGTTTTGCCGACCGACGCCACACTTCGACGCGCTCATAGTTCTTGTGTAACGTCGTGTTTATTCCCGGCGGCGTCTTAACCCGAGCGTTGCCATCTTGGGCCGCTCACTTGGCAGCCGGACGTTTTGAATTCACCACCCCCCTCCCCTCCCCCTCCCCCACTCCCCACCCCTCCCCCTCCCCCACCCTCCCGTCGCCGCGCGAGGGTAGCTAGATTGCGGCGGGGGATTACGGGTGAATTTCATTACACGGGAGGGGAGCTAAAGACTTTGGCAGGCGAGGACGCGCCACCTGTGCCAACTTCACCACACTTTAAAAGCTTCGCCCGCTGCCGCGGCGAGGCACGAATCAAACTATCTGATTAGTTGGCGTGTCGGTGGCCAAACAAACGACAACAACAACACGGTTTTCATGACATTAATACACACGATTAGGAGAGAGCGGGTCATTTTACACCAGCATCACTCAACAGTGGAGGTTTTTTTTTTTAAAAAAAGAGAGAGATAGTGTCCTTTTCTATACAGAATTTATTATTTAAAATGTTAAAGTGATACGTTTGCAATTGTAATTTGACACCAGCCTCACTCTTTGTTGCTTTATATAACCAAACCTGTAAAAAAAAATGGTTTATTGTGCTTAAGTGATACAATTCGGCTGCTGTCTCTTTAGACTATACACTTGCACTTGTAATTTGACCCCAGCATCACTAGTTTTGTTTGTATTATACAACCAAAATTATAAAATATTAAAAGACCTATAATTGTTATCTTCTTTAAATTATTCTTCATTTAAAATGTGAAAAAGATACATTACGGATATCACTTTAAACAATACATATGCACTTGTAATTTGACAGCAGCCTCACTTTTTTTTGTTGTATTATACAACCAAAACCATAAAACAAATACTTATTGTCATGGTTTATACATTATTCATTATTTCAAATGATATAATGATACATTTTGGTTGCCGTTTCTTTAAAACATCTGACGTGCCAAAATGTTGCACTCGTAATTTAACACAAGCCTCACTTTGTTGGTGTATTATAAAATGAAAACTGCAAATAAAATGACATATTGTAATTATCTCTATGGTAGTATTCATTTAAAATGTGAAAATAAAACATTTTGGCCACTGTCTCTTTAAACCTGGCACTTGTAATTTGACACCGCCCTCACTTTTTTGTACTTCAACCAAAAGTGGTGGTCAAGCAATACCTAATATTGTCATTTTCTATACATTGTTTGTCATTTAAAATGCTAAAATGCCAAATTATTGTTCCATTGTCCCCTTAAAAAAAACATCAAACTTTATATTCAAGGCTCCATAATTTGTTTAAAATCAGGATTTTGACCATCATCAAGCTGTAAAACATGTTTTATCTCCTTTTCATATTTATGCACACATTTAAAAGAGCATATTCTGATTTACAAATGTCTTCTTATGATAGATTTAAAGACAGACTACAACCAAATCTTTCAAGTGCTTTGTTATTTGACACCAGCATCAATTCTTGTTCCATTGTCTCTTTAGATCTTTAAAAACAAAAAAAATCATGTTATTATACTCAAGGCGTCATCAAGTATTAAAAACCTTTAATCAACTTTTTGCACGCTTTCAGTTTTTCAGGCACGCCACGCAATTGTAATTTGACACCAGGATCGATTCTCGTTCCACCGTCTCTTCGCGTTGTCCTTTGCTTTGGCGACGACACTTCAGTTTTTGGAGGACGGTGAAAACTGCAGGAGCGTCAGTCGGCTGTGGACTCGCTCCACTCTGTCGTGACAGTTTCCACCAGTCGGGGGGGAGGGGGGAGGGGGGGGGGGGGGGGGGGTTGATTTGGTATTTCATTTTTTGTTTGTTTTTTGTTTATAACACGACGGATTAAATTCTCCCCCCCCCCTCCTTTACACCGGATGCTTTCATCCCCTCTCCAGTGACGACTCGCTGTCGTCCCAGATTACAGCCACAACAAACGGGAGGAACCTCGGGGAGGGGCCCTTTTTTCTGGTGTGGCGCCCGACACATTACTCCCATTAGACACTTAGACCTTTCACCTGCCGCCTCCTCGCGCTCTAAATTGGATTGTAGAGCAAGCGGGGGGGGGCGCTTCTCGCTTGAGATCTGGGGATAAGAGCCCTCATCCTTTTAGCCCCAACAGGCTCCTGAGGTGTGGCGTTTGTCCAGGTCGATCTTTAAATCCCCCCCCCCCCCCCCCCCCCTTTCCATCACTGGCCTAATTATCGCTCCTCCTCTTTGGCAGTTTCTTTAAAGAAAATGAATAAATAACGACTTTTCATGCCCCCTTTTTCCTCCGATTGTTTATCAGCCATTATTATATTATTAGAAATGATTATTGGCATCATTCTGTGTTATATTGTTATTTTTGTATTATTGTTTAATTCTATACATTTATTGAGCGTGCGTTCATTTTATTAAAAAAAAGAAGAAGAAGAAGAAGAAGGAGAAACTCACAGCTGCCGAACTTGAGGGGGCAGGCGTGAGCGTCCATGGGGAAATCCTCCAGCTGCATGGGGCATTCTGCAGATATGGTCAATCTGAGGCGGAGAACAGATTTTTTAAAAAAAATTAAAAGAAAGAAAAAAAGTTTAAAGTTTAAAAAATAAAACAAACCATAAAGGAATGGTTAAAAGAGGTCAGCGTGTGAAGAAAGCGGGGTAGAGTGGTTCATGATATGCAAAAGCCTTTCTATTAGTTTTTCCCCCCAGTGACAATACCGCCATCTAGTGGCGAGAAAGCATCACTACAAGGAAAGTCGACCCCAAATGATAAGTCAACAAGAGACTATAGAATGAATTAGATCACCTAAAATAGAATAGGAAGAATAAAGAGCTCAACAAAAATGTTTAAAAATACAAGTTAAATACTGAAATATCTCATGCAATCATAGATTCCTGACCTCCGCCATGGGTCGCCATGGACACAGGGAATTGACAAATCTCAACTACGTCAACTGCCTTCGTTCATTTATGTAGTTTTGGCGTTCACATGATTTTATTTCAAATGTGAAAGAACACAAGATTAGACAATATATTGCAAAATGAAAATGTTCTGTTGCATCTTGCATGCCTGTATAGTCATTTTTGTAATTTTTTTTGCATTTTCCTGTCTCTTTAAGGTCATTTTCTGCCCGTTTCTGGTCTTTAATGGGTAGTTTCTTTTCATTTTTAGTGCCTCCATGTGCTAATTTTGAAAGAATCGTCTTATTCTTTCATCTCTTTCTCATCCCTCGATAGTAGTTTTCTTCAGTTTTTCCTCTCTCTGTAGTCTTCTCGCATGTTTTCTGTCTCTAAGGTAATTTTCTGCCTGTTTCTGGTCTTCGATGGGTAATTTCTTTTCCTTTTTAGTGCCTCCATGTGCTAATTTTGAAAGAATCGTCTTATTCTTTCATCTTTCTCATCCCTCGATAGTAGTTTTCTTAAAATTGTCCTCTCTTTGCAGTCTTCCAGCATGTTTTCTGTCTCTTTAAGGTCATTTTCTCTCATTTTCTGGTCTTTGATGCGTCATTGTCGATTGTTTTTCATATGTGTTGCTTGTTTTATGCCTCTCAATGTCAGTTTGTGCATTTTCTGGCTTTTGTGTTAAATTTGGATTCCTTGAGATTGTAATTCCATTTTTTTTGGGGGGGGGGCATTTAAATATTTTCATGGTGTTTCATATATATTCAGACTATTTCCTGGGCTTTTCAACCACTTAGATATTGAATAGAGATTTTGCTGCTCCTTTACCCCTTTCTTTCCCCCACATTTTATCACGGAGTAATAAATCTATTTAGCGTGTTTCTTGGTATTCTTTTAAATACCACGGGGAGATTTTCACTTACAGTAAGCTACGTAAAGAGCGAGAGAGAGTTTCGCCGTGTGCTGTAACCTAAAAGTAACCAGATGGCCTCTGTGTGTGTGTGTGTGTGTGTGTGTGTGTGTGTGTGTGTGTGTGTGGGTTTATGCGGAGAGCAGCATCAGTGGTTTAAGCCTTGCCGGTAATGACAAGCGCAGCACTGTAACAATCAGACGATTAAAAGCTTCTCGGTTTCAACCGAATCTCATTTTTCGATCGTGGAGGTTCTCTCTTAACACACACACACACACACACACACACACACACACACACACACACACACACACACACACACACACACACACACACACACACACACACACACACACACACACACACACACACACACACACACACACACACACACACACACACACACACACACACACACACACAGCTATAGAATGTATGTAAAATGCAAAGAGTAGTTATGGTTATGAGTACAAACACATGCAATCTCTCACCCGTTAAGCCCCGAGGTCAAAGGTCAGCATCACATGTAGTGATTAGTGCAGAACATCTTTTTTTCTTTTTTTTTTCTGTGTGCGCGTGTGTGTGTGTGTATGTGTGCGTGTGTGTGCACGCATGACGTATAAATGGCTATAAATACCCCCCCCTTTCCTGTTCAGATATGTATATATGTCAGGGTGGCTGCATATGGATTAATCTGCCTCGGCGCCGCGGGCGCCATCAGATGGAAGTGCTCTCATCCGTGATGCAGTCACTCTTAAGTCCCGCGGCGATAGTAACCCCCGAGGATCAGCGCCGGGTTATTCTAATTCCCCGGTCGAAAGGTCGCCTCCCCCCCCCCCTCCCCCTCCCCTCCCCCGACCTGCTGGTTTACGCTCTTGTCTGTCGGAGAGGGTGTCCTGAGGACTTCTTTAACATCGTTCTTCTTCGTAACAATCGCCATCTGGAGTCTTTACCCGGCCTACTTTTTTTTACGGTTTTTTTGGTGTTTTTTCCCCGCGTTCTTGCCACTAAAATCGCTGCCAAAGAGAGTTCACAATGAGGCTGCGTTTCATTATGAATGATCTCAATCTGTAGCTCTTTCAAAGAGAAACACACTATGAATCAAATGCTGTGATCAGGGTTTTTTTTTTTTTTTTTACAGGATTGGATGCAGTACCGGTGACTGACCACTGGATGTCACTGTTCACCTGCAATCAAATTTCATGCTCTCTGTCTGACATCACTTTTTCTCCCCCCGAACGAGTCCATTATTCATCTCGAGTGGGAAAAATAACGCCATAAAAGCGTTTGATGTTAAACTTTGAAGAGCGAACGTGATTAAAATGTCGATATCGTCACAATTACTTTGGAAAACGACTAGTCTCAACATTAAGCCACTTTTTAACGATGCAAAAAATACAGTGAAACGTTTCGAAAGCTTAAAAACGGGATTTTTTCATATAAAAAAAATATTCATTTGCAGTTAAGTGTCAATCAAAGTGTTTTTCTTTGTCTGTCTTCAGCTTCCTCGCGATGCATTCAGGTACAGACTTTTAGTGTGGGATATCTTAAATTTTTTACAATTTCAGTCAATTAATATTTGAAGCCACATAAATAAAGTCCGTAATATCAAAATACATTGATCTCATACGCTTTAGTTTCTAACGTGAGGCATTCAGGTACCTAAAAACCTCACCTATGTTTTGAATCTATATTACCAATTTAATATGTAGTTTTATCTAACTGTTATAATCCAGGGGTGCCAGACACTTTTTACATGTGGGCCAGACCGGTGCAATAACAACTTTAAAATGGGCAAAATGACGTCGGTAATTTTTGTAAATTTCAGCATCGCTATACTTTCGCTTTATCGTCCAGGTTTAGTTTCCAACATGAGGCATTCATTACAGTGGTAAAAATCAAATCTGTTCTTTTGTCTCCGTGTACTCATTTTGCATCCCTCTCCGATGAACTCTCTCATTTTTGTTTGTGTGTCATTATCAGTGGTCACTTTCATATTCTATCATTTGTTGGGTTTTTTTGCTTTTAGGTTGAGTTTTTGTAGTTTCATTGCGTATTTTTTTCCCCATTCTTTGTGCCTCCATGTGCTAATTTTGCATCTCTATAGCCCCTTTATTACATTTTTCATCTTGTTGCAGTCTTTTAACGTGTTTTCTGTCTCTTTAAGGCCATTTTATGTCAGTTTCTAGTCTTTGATGGGTAATATTCCATTGTTTCTGCCTCCATGTGCTCATTTTGCGTCCTTATATAGTCATTTTCTTAATTTTTTCATCTCGTTGCAGTCTTTTAGTGTGTTTTCTGTCTCTGCAAGATCATTTTATGTCCGTTTCTAGTCTTTGCTGGGTAACTTTTCATCCAATATGCGTCTATGAATCCCTTTAGTGTGTTTTTGTGGTTATCATCAGTTTGTGGTTATTTTTGTGGCTTTTTGCATTTATTTTCTATTCCTTGACGTCGTGACACCCTCATATTTTATTAAACTGCAGCATTCTTTGTAAAAAAACAAAAAACAAAAAAACTTTTTTTTTTTTTTTTTTAAATGCCGCCATGCATGTGCGGGACGAGCCACCGCACCACGTCCCACCTCATGGTGTAGAGCAGCATGCCGTCGTTGTGCAGCCTCAGCAGCTTGTTGGGCGTGGTCATGTTGTGGGCGATGGACTTCTTGCCGTTGAGGAAGAAGGTGTCGGGCGTCCAGATGTTGCTGGCCAGCAGGTTGTTGAGCGGCAGCATCTCCATGGGGCCCTTGAAGCACAGCCGCTCGTCCTTCCAGCTCTGGCGGAAGAACACGTCGATGGTGTACTCCTGAGGGCGGCGGTTCACAGTCAAATAAATTCATCATAAATAATCCTTGGCGCCGGCGTAAATCAGTGCAAATGTGGCGATTGAGCACGGCGGTGTCGTGTGTGTGTGTGTGTGTGTGTGTGTGTGTGTGTGTGTGTGTGTGTGTGTGTATCGAGCGAGTGAGACAAACGCCAACGCGGCATGTGGAAACGTCAGAGCGGTTTCATGGTGGTTTATTCATCGATTGTGGTTCTTGAGAGCTGCGGCGTGTTCCTGAATGATAGACACTGGATTGATACAGCAGGAAGTCTCTGACTCAGAGTCTGGTTCTGCAGGTTTGTCCCACTAAAAGTCTGGTTCTGCAGGTTTTTGCCTCTGAATAGTCTGCTTCTGCAGGTTTTTGCCATATAAGAGTCTGGTTCTGCAGTTTCTTTCACAAAGTCTGGTTTTGCAGGTTTCTCGCCCTAAAAGTCTGGTTCTGCAGGTTTTTGCCTCCGAATAGTCTGGTTATGAAGTTTTTTGCCACCTAAGAGTCTGGTTCTGCAGGTTTGTCCCCCTAAAAGTCTTGTTCTGCCGGTTTTTGCCACATAAGAGTCTGGTTCTGTAGGTTTGTCCCCCTAAAAGTCTGGTTCTGCACGTTTTTGCCAAATAAGGGTCTGGTTCTGCAGTTTCTTTCACAAAGTCTGGTTTTGCAGGTTTCTCGCTCTAAAAGTCTGGTTCCGCAGGTATTTGCCTCCAAATAGTCTGGTAATGAAGTTTTTGCCACCTAAGAGTCTGGTTCTGCAGGTTTCTCCCCCTAAAAGTCTGGTTCTTCAGGTTTTTGTCATGTAACAGTCTGGTTCTGCAGGTTTCTCCCCCTAAAAGTCTGGTTCTTCAGGTTTTTGTCATGTAACAGTCTGGTTCTGTAGGTTTTTAACCACCTAAGTCTGGTTCTGTAGGTTCCTTCCAGTTAAAACTTAAGTTTTCCCTTTCCATCATCTCGTCTACTTGCTCACGGCGAATTTATTTATTTTTTCCTTGTAAAAGCACCTTGTGTTTTACATTTAGAAACAAATTTGAGCAGAAGTTGAAGCCGAGAGAGACTCACCATCTCCGTGTCGGACACGGGGCCGAAGCTGGTGACGAATATGTTGGTTTTGATCTCCGTCACGTTTTCTGCGGAGACAAGAGAGACGGACACATGGGGGGGGGGGGGGGGTGGGGGGATTGACAGTTCAACGTGCCCCTGGACTTGCTGCTGGAGCTTCCGCCCCACAATGTTCTCACCGTGGCTATATTTATAGGACCTCCTGTCAAGGGTAGCAACCGTTACCAGGATGTAAGAGCTTTTTTTATTTATTTATTTTTTGCTCCTTTATTATGGCTCTGTGACACGTCAGCTCCGCTCCCCCCCCACCCCTCCCCCCCCACCCCCCAAACGTAACGATGGACGAGTCGGGCGGGGGGAAGAAAAAAAATAAATAAAAAAATCATCGCTCAGAGAGAGAGAAAAAGAAATCGTCAAATTTGTTGCTTCTCAAGGTTACATCTGCCTGTTGCCAGGGCGAGGGATGCGTCGCCGCCATTGATTTACTTCACACGAGATCCGCATGCATGCGGCAGCTGGGTTCAAACTCTGGGGGGGGGGGTACTTGAGAGTAAAGTACCTCCGAGTCCCGGCCGGAGACGGTTTGTCGTAGCCGTCCAGGAGTCCGTCCAGGATGCGGGTGAAGACGGTGCTGTTGTCGTTCGGACCCGTCTCCTTCGGAGCCTCGGACGTCTGCGACGAGCTGGAGTGTAAAGAAACTGACCGTCACCGTTTCAAAAGGACGAGTACAAGTATAAATACTAACCTTTAGTACGCGTAGGCAAGTACTGACACGAGTACTAACCTTTAGCTACTGGCTAACAGTGAGTACCGACGTCAGTACCAACCTTCGGGTGTCGGCCGATACCGAGTCAAGATACAAGTTCTAACCTTTAGCTTCCTGCCGATACAGAGTACTACGCTGTAACTACTTGATACTGAGTACCGTTACAATTACTAACATTTAACTACGTGCCAATACTGAGTACAGAGTCGAGTACCAACCTTTACTTACTTACCGAAACCAAGTACCAATACGAGTACCAACCTTTAGCTACTTGCCAATACCAAGTACGGATATGAGTACTAACCGTTAACTACTTGCTGAAACCAAGCACCAATACGAGTACTAACCTCATATCGGTACTTGCTACTTGCTAATACCAAGTACTAATACGAGTACTAACCTCATATCGGTACTTGCTAATACCAAGTACCAATACGAGTACTAACCTCATATCCGTACTTGCTAATACCAAGTACTAATATGAGTACTAACCGTTAACTACTTGCTGAAACCAAGTACCAATATGAGTACTAACCTCATATCGGTACTTGCTACTTGCTAATACCAAGTACCAATATGAGTACCAACCTTTATCTACTCACCGAAACCAAGTACGGATTCAAGTACCAACCTTTATCTACTCGCCAAAACCAAGTACAGATATGAGTACCAACTTTTAACTACTTGCCAAAACCAAGTACAGATATGAGTACCAACCTATAACTACTTGCCCAAACCAAGTACCGATACGACGACTAACCTTAAGCTACTTGCCATGACTAAGTACCGATACAAGTACTAACCTTAAGCGACTTGCCGAAACCAAGTACAGAGGCGAGTTACTAACCCTTAGCTACTTGCCGATATAAAGTACCGATATGAGTACTAAACATCACCTACTTGCCAATACAGAGTACAAATATGAGTACTAACCATTAGGCCTCAGCTGATCCCGAGTATCGATACGAGGACTAACCTTTAACTACTTACCAAAACCAAGTACCGATACGAGTACCAACCTTTAATTACTTGCTAATACCAAGTACTGATATCAGTACCAACCTTTAACTACTTGCCAATACCAAGTACCGAGGAGAGTACTAACCCTTAGCTACTTGCCGATATAAAGTACCGATATGAATACTAAACATCACCTACTTGCCAATACAGAGTACAAATATGAGTACTAACCATTAGGCCTCAGCTGATCCCGAGAATCGATACGAGTACCTTTAGCTACTTGCCAATACCAAGTACTGATGAGTACTAACATTTAACTACTTGCCAATACCAAGTAACCGATATCAGTACCAACCTTTAACTACTTACTGAAACCAAGTACCGATTATGGAGTACCAACCTTTAACTACTTGTCAATACCAAGTACCGATATCAGTACCAACCTTTAACTACTTGCCAAAAACCAAGTACGGACACGAGTACAACCTTTAACTACTTGTCAATACCAAGTACGATATCAGTACCAACCTTTAACTACTTGCCAAAACCAAGTACGGACACGAGTACCAACCTTTAACTACTTGCCAAAACCAAGTACGGACACGAGTACCAACCTTTAACTACTTGTCATACCAAGTACCGATATCAGTACCAACCTTTAACTACTTGCCAAAACCAAGTACGGACACGAGTACCAACCTTTAACTACTTGCCAATACCAAGTACGGACACGAGTACCAACCTTTAACTACTTGCCAAAAACCAAGTACGGACACGAGTACCAACCTTTAACTACTTGTCAATACCAAGTACCGATATCAGTACCAACCTTTAACTACTTGCCAAACCAAGTACGGACACGAGTACCAACCTTTAACTACTTGCCAAAACAAGTACGGACACGAGTACCAACCTTTAACTACTTGCCAATACCAAGTACGGACACGAGTACCAACCTTTAACTACTTGCCAAAACCAAGTACGGACACGAGTACCAACCTTAACTACTTGCCAAAACCAAGTACGGACACGAGTACCAACCTTTAACTACTTGCCAATACCAAGTACGGACACGGAGTACCAACCTTTAACTACTTGCCAATACCAAGTATGGACACGAGTACTAACCTTTAACTACTTGCCAAAACCAAGTACCGAGGCGAGTACCAACCTTTAACTACTTGCCAAAACCAAGTACGGACACGAGTACCAACCTTTAACTACTTGCCAATACCAAGTACGGACACGAGTACCAACCTTTAAACTACTTGCCAATACCAAGTACGGACACGAGTACCAACCTTTAACTACTTGCCAATACCAAGTACCGAGGCGAGTACTAACCCTTAGCTACTTGCAGATATAAAGTACCGATATGAGTACTAACCCTTAGCTACTTGCCGATATAAAGTACCGATATGAGTACTAAACATCACCTCCTTGCCATACAGAGTACAAATATGAGTACTAACCATTAGGCCTCAGCTGATCCCGAGTATCGATACGAGTACTAACCTTTAGCTACTTGGCGTTCTGATACGAGTACTAACCGACGCATGACATCACGCGAGTCTTGTACCGGTGTTTGTCGGGAGGAGCTTTTGAGTACGCGGCACGGCATGGGTACCAGTACCGATACCAGTACCGGTATCGGTACTGGTACCTCCCGGACAGAAAGCACAAATTGAACACGGGTGCTGCTCTCCTTACCCGTTCTGGCATCCGGACAGGAGCAGGAGGGAAAGAACAAGTCGTGCCATGGTGGGAACTCGCCTCACTTTGTTGTCGGCGGCTGTGACACACAGAACGGGCGTTACTGGATTCACAAACACTGTCCTGCGGAAGGAGTGTGTGTGTGTGTGTGTGTGTGTGTGTGTGTGTGTGTGTGTGTGTGTGGTGGTAGGCGGTGGGGGACTGCGTGCACTAAATCTAGCATGCGGGACGATTGCTGCTTAAATGCAGGCGTTGCAACTCTTGGAGATCTGGAGAAAAAAAAAACCAGACCCCCCCCCCCCCACACACACACACACACTGCAGTGATCCCTATTGTCTACATTGCAATTCATATGGGCCACCATTCCCTCCACCATCATAAAAAGAAAAACAAGCTATTGCATTTCATTCATGAAGACATACCTGACTGCAGATCCATCCTCGGTGTTCTCGGGGAGGAGGAGAGGGGGTGGTGGTGGTGGTGGTGGTGGTGGGGGTGGTGTTCAGGTTCCTTCGCCTCCCCCCCAGCTTAGAAATGGACGCCGGTGCGCACGATCCAATCCGGGGGGTTTGATCACCTAATCCCGGCGCTGGTCGCTCGTCTCTCTCCCCCCGCCTTCTGCTGCCACCACCATGGGCTGTTTCTGCTCCCGCTCCCTCGCTCTGTTCCTCCCTTTCTCTCTCTCAATCAGTGGTGCCCCATCAATTGTAGTAGCCTGTCTCCTCCTCCTCCTCCTCCTCTTCCTCCTCCTCCTCCTGCTGCACTGTCTCTCCCGCATCGCCTCCAGAGGTGTTGCCGCACCGCAACGGCGTCCGGATGAATTCAACTCATCTCCACGTGATTTTTCTTCTTTAAAGCGTCTTCAAATATGATCAAACTGCACGTTTTTCCATTCCGGATTGATGTTTAAAAATAAATAAACACATTAAAAAATACTGTTTTTTTGTTTTTTTTCTTGAGTGTTCCTTGAGGCGCAGACACGTTCAGGTGCACTTTTTTTTTTGGCATCGGACATTTAAATATGTTGCATATTTACACTAAGGTTTTTCTCGTCTTTTTTTTAACATCTTTTTAGGGGAAAACGGCCATTTAATAGCAGCAACAAGCCATATAATCCTAAGTAACGGACTTAATCCTCTAGTTTCCAACGTGAGGCATTCAGGTACAGTGGTAAAAGTCACGTTTTGGAAAATTTTAGCAATTAAAATTGTTCAATTTTCAGAACAATTTGATGTGGCTGTCTGGAACAACATTTCAATTCGGTGCAATTTAATCTTGAATGTGCCGGACTAGTACAATTGCGTCATAATAACTGTCTTTGAGCGTAGGCATTTATGAAAATGTCTATTTTTTCCACAATTACTGATTAAAATAACAACAATTTCAACGTAAAGCCAATTTTAATGTTGCGAAATGGAGTGAAATGTCACAATAAACCTTCAATAGCTGTTTTATTATGGGCGTTTTCACCAAGACTGTCTATAAAGTCATTTCCATGCACTTTGCTTATGTAATTTCGAGGAAATGCATTATTGTACACTCACTTCCTGTCATTTAAATTTGAATGCAACTTCATTCTATGTTTTTTTTATTCATGGGGGGGGGGGGGGGGGGGGGGGGGCACTGTGCAGAGAGGAAGCATGCACATTGTCAAATTAAGTGTAGCAATCCTGTAGGGAAGTCGTCACCTGCGCGCAGAATTCAATAAGTGAGACAGTGTCGTCTAATTCCGCCACATTCATCTAAAACAAGCCAAAACAAAAAACAGAGGTCGTCCCTCCAAGTAGTGCATCATCCTGAATGTTGCCATGAGAGGGTAGCCGAGATCCACGCTTCGCGCGCGGTTTTAATTAGTGTGTGATGGGTTGGGTTTTTTTTTCTTCTCTCTCCCTTCTTCTTCACCTCCTTCAATGCGTCTGTGCGTAAAAGCGCGTGCGTAAAAATAAATAAATAAATCCAATAGCGGAGGACCAGGTCTGCGCCCTGAGGGCTTCGGGTGCGGAGGGAGGACCGCCTGTGGACAAGAGGACTGTATGGAACGTATGAGAAGACGACCCCCCCCCCCTTTCTTTTATATTTGCCCTGCAGGCGTCTCTGTTTGACATCATTGC
>NC_137673.1:8299011-8386012 GCF_963422515.1 Blennius ocellaris | reverse complement strand
GCCTCAGCCAGGTGACTCTCGGCTCTGACAACCGACTTTCCCGCCGGCTGAACCTCTCCAAGACGCTCACGTTTCAAGTATTTCCAAAACGAGGTTCCTGCATAACAGGAGCGCGGTCTGGCTCCCGAAGCGGATTTTGGAATCCGAGTCAGACGTTTTAGTCCTTTCGCTCTCTTGGATACCACTCCGACTGTTGCGTAAAGCCCGAAAAAAATAAAATAAAATAAAATCGAAGTTTTTCTCGCAGCCAAATCATTTGTTGTGTCCACGTAAATACGACGACTGGCGTCTCCAGTGAGCGCTCAAAAGCATATTTGCGATTCTTCTTCACCACGACAGGGAACCTTCCCTTAAATAACCACAGCGCCACCCGGTGGTCGTATTAACAAAACGCACTTTCCCGTAATTTGTCTCCGACAACATGTTTATTGGAGAGGTGGCCGCTTCCACCGTGTCGTCAAGTTGAAAACCCAACGATTCAGCCGTGTTTGGGTGTGCGTTTACGCGACAACGGCGCTCGGGGTGAGTGAAGACGGGGACTTTTCGAAAACGCCCCGTCTCCGTCCCCATGGAAACCGGCGAGACGCGACGTTCTGGGAACAGCCAGGCGGGGAAACACTGCGTCTGAAGCGACGACGGCGCTCGGCGTTGCTGAAAGCGGAACTTCTCTTGGCGACGCATCGAACTCCGTCTCCATGGAAACGGCGGAAAATGCAACTTTTCTGAATCGCTGCTCGTGCACCGAGGTTAGCATGAATACCTCTTCTTCACATGCCCGGACGACGTGTTCCCGGAAAACTGATAAACAAATGACGGATGTGCAGTTTGTCCTCCGATGTTATGGTCCATTTGTCGTTTTTTAAACTTTTTTTTCACAGAATTGCCATTTTCATGAATGTCTATTTAACGATATAGTTAAATAGACAATAGATATATTTGCAGCTTAAATCGAGATGCGTCGGTAAAATCCACCGTTTAAAAAAAAAGAAAGAAAAAGAATTTGACGTGAAAATGTTATTTGCACATTGGTGTTCGCAGTGAAAGACGTCTGTTTGCAAAAGTGTATTTTCTCGGTTATTTACATTGAACATGACTCAGTGAGAGTGGATTGTTTACAAGCAGCTGCGATGGACAAATAATAGTCAAATAACAGCTGTGAAAGGTTATTATTATTTATATTTGAAATCTTAGCTCAGTATCTGTCTGGCAGAAGGAATATGGACATTGCACTATTGAAAGTGTCACTAAGTTACTCATTCATAGCGATTGTTGTTGTCTTACTGTTTAAGTTGCGACGGTGTGATAAAACTAGTGAGGAACCGATTCCTGTTCCTTATGTTCAATCTGGTTCTAAATGCCAACGCTGTGAAAAAAGCCTGTATTTTTTTTCTGTCTTGTGCTTTTTAAGAGGACAAAAAGATGCATAGTTCTACTAGATTATCAGCAAAATGTGCATTTTTTTTCTGTTAAATTTGCTGCTTATGAGGATCGAAACGAAGAATAAATCCTCTGCCTCTCGCACCATGCGCAATTGCAGCTTCTTATTTTCTATTTGAATCTCCGGTATAATTTCTTTGCATCACGTTGAATCGGGCCAAATCGCATTGTGTGGAATCGAATCGTCATCAGTGATGGAGAATCACAAAAAAACATTACAAAACATTCATTACAAAAACAACTCGTGACCTGGCATGCCGATGACGTTTTTTTTTCCTTTCTGTGGAACCGGACGTCGTTTTCAAAACGTGACGGACTGGCAGCCTGTTCAGGGTGTATCCCGCCTTCACCCACAGTCACCTGGGACCGGCTCCAGCACCCACACAACAACAACAACATGCAACATGCTCCACTATTTTCTTGAACCGCTCCAAATTCCGTCGGCGAGTCATCACTGCAGCCTTTTTTTTGCAGTCCGGGTGCGACAGTAAATCTTTCTTCGTTTACACGATAAGGCATTTCAAGCCTTATGCACAACAGTGTCGCTAAACTGAGTCTTGGTACATCCTTGCTATCCAACGAGCCTCAACGCTCCGCTGTCAGGCTGTTAAAAACCCCCATAATGCAACAGCGATAGAAGATCTTGGGACGGCTCACTCAATTTTGCACCATTGAAATTGGCTTTGTCTTGGGATTGCTGTAGTTTTCGGCAGTGACGGTGGAAATACAGACATTTTCATCACATATGCTGTCAAAGAAAAACGCTCAAGTTGAAATTGACTGGTTATTGTGGCACCATTTCACTGGTCCGGCCCACTCGGGAGGAAATTGGACCGTACGAATATGAATTCGAGTCTGACAGGGAAGTGACTAATCGGTCGTTAAAGAATGAAAACGACCGAGGGATTCATCGGCGTAGAAAGTCACATCGTCCATAAAAAGTGTCGTGCCATTGGGGCCTCACTTTGTAATTAGTGAGGAGATTGAATATGGATCACTGATCTGACTCACTGATGTCGCACACTTGATTTCAATGCTTAATATATCCGAAAATAGCGACCCTCCCACTTTGTAGTCTGTCTACACCTGAATGTACAGAATAGAAGATGAATAAATAAGATCAAAATAAAGAAAATACTTTCTATATGTTGACAATATGAGACATTTTCAAACTAATTCTATTTTTAAAAGATCTTTGTGACCTATTTTCATGGTTAAAACATTAAAAAAAAAAAGCCATTATTGTTATAAGAGTTTCAGTTAAGACAACTTGATGTATCCCACAAGGGGCAATTCATTCAGCGGTAGTTTCCTAGTGGCCATCGATACAGTCGGTCAATCAACATAAATAAATAATCAATCTGTCAAGGAAACATATTTAAGCATCGGGCGGAGAGAGACGTCAGCCCACTGGGAGAACATGGCGAGTCGACGACGACGACGTATATACGATAGAGCAAAACGACATTAAATCAAAGATAAAACAAATTTTGTAAAAACAAGACAAAGGAAAAATATATAAAAAAAAAAAAAACAAGAAATCATACAAGAAAGTAATGTCCGAGATAAAGTTTTTTGCTTTTTTTAAATGAGTGTCGTCTGCGTTTAGGAGCTGAACAGTTGAGGGAATGTAGGACTTGGAGGAGTTGAGACCAGGACCAGAGAACTCCAAGACCCAGACAAAGAGTTTAAGTGGCCAAAACCGAGTCAAGACCAAAACAAGGCCAAGACAAGACCAAAACAAGATTAAGACTCTAAGAGGCAGAGACCAAGACAAGACCAGACTCTAAGAGGCAGAGACCAAGACAAGACCAGACTCTAAGAGGCAGAGACCAAAACAAGACCAGACTCTAAGAGGCAGAGACCAAGATCAGACCAAGACTCTAAGAGGCAGAGACCAAGACTAGACACCAAGACTCCAAGAGGCAGAGACCAAGACTGAGTCAAGACCAAGACCAGAGTACCCCAAGCTATAAATGCTGTAAAAGTAGTTTTGACACAAGTCAAAGACTGGTCTTGGGTACTACAACACTAGTAAACATAGACATTAATTGTACTTATATTAGTTGAGTGCATTATTCTCATTTTGTATCAGGACTTTCTTATGAAGGAAAAACCTCCAACGTTGGCTTGAGGTTCTCCTCATTGACCACAAGGGCTGAAGGGAACTTCAAGTTCAAGTTTCTCCATCTATTTTAGGTTGAATCTTGTTCTTTTGACCTGTACGTTTTGAAATCGAGTCGCCAGCAAAGTCTTCGGGCTTTCTTTGGCGTGAGTAGCCCCAGGTTTCGTGTTTCAACTTTTCCATTATGTAAGCCGGGAAAATGCACTTCATTATCTCGATCATAAATAGCATTATGCATGCGTTGCGTTTGCATATGCATTACGATGAGTCGCGCAGCAGAAAACTAAAGCCTGTTTATGTTGGAAATCTATGACCTATTTTAATGGAAACGCTCCTGTTTCAGCCAAGTCCTTGTGATCTTCGCCGATCGCGGCGTTCGCCAATGGTTTTTAGTCACAGGCTCATTCTAAACGGAGCAAATAAAGGCAGCTGGTCAACCAGGGAGAGACAGACAGCTGAAATCACACTTAAATCGATAATTAATTAGGTCCGCGTCTTGATTCACGAGGGACGGCAACATGTGCATCTTTCGCAAAAAAAAAAGACAATTCCTGGCGGCTCCCCAGCGTCCCAGCCAAAACAAGAATCGTCAAGCTGTTTGTTATCGTGAAGCGTTTGACATTTGGTGGATGATATTCATCCAAGCGCTGGGACCATGTAGCTCCGGGACCGAGGGTCCGGGGGGGGGGGGGGGGGGGGGGGGATAATGAGTGCTTTTGTCCCGACCATTGATCAACACTAAGCGGCGCGGCTCAGATAAACGCCGCTCTTTCTGTTTTGTTTTGTGCAGGGGGAGAGAGAGAGAGAGAGAGAGAGAGAGAGAGAGAAAAAATCAAAGCCATTAAAAGGCTCCATTCTGCCTTAATTTCTGAAAGATCTGCGCTACTAAAATCCACTTCTCCAGCCCAGTGGAACGGCGCCGCGGGGCGTGAATGTGGGAAACCAGTCGGAAAAAGTTGAGGGTTTATTGGGACAAGTTCTGCTGGCGAAGCTGAAACGGAGCTCCGATTCTCAACTCAGCGTCTTCTGCAAGACCAACGCGGAGAAAAATATGCTGCAAAAGATAACACACACACACACACACACACACACACACACACAAAAAAGAAAAAGAGCTTGAGGCTTTGACAGCTCGAGAGCAAAGGTCCTCTTTTTGTGGGCGAGCGCGATCCGAAATGTTCCCGACGACTGAACCCAGGTCGGAGGTCGGCAAAGGAGGAGTGGCAGGGGAGCCAGTGAGACGCTCACACATATTTCAGGGTTGTGTAACCTCAAAGTCTTCGTTAGAAACTGAGCACGCGAACGTCTTCAAAGGTGATTAGTACATTGTTAGGGACTGTCCACAAATATGAAAATGCTAAAACACCACAAACTCAAGATTCTTTCCCTTTTCTACCGCTGCAAGCAACTCCGCTAAGCTAACCTGCCAATCCGCCACTCCATTTGTCTATTGAGGCCCCGTTTACACAAAGTTTTCAGAGGAAGTGCATCGTTTCAGGAAAGTTTTGCATTGACACAATTTGAATATGATGTTTGATTCCAAGGAAAGAAACACTGAAAATGATATCGTTTTCATGCCAGGCCACTAGTGGCTGCTGTTGTTATCGATATTTATGATATATCCAGGTTTTCCTTGACAGAGTCATGACACTCTGGAGGAAACATTGTTGTTTTTGACCATCTATGTGCAGAGCTTTTTACTACGATGGTGTGCATGCGAAGTAGAAGGAATTTCCACCGTCGACACAGAGACAGAACCCAAGCGTTTTTCAAAAAAGTTGGTGTTTTTTACCCCCATTTCCATGGAGAGGGATCATTAAAAAAAACTAAAACAATCCACCTTGGGAGCTGTTTTCAAAAAGTTGTCGGTGGCAATCTGACTCCATCACACGGGGCACCGGTAGAACATGTCGACTCGACACAGAAAACGCTTGACGGCGGCAACCACTTAAAGAAGTTCAACATTCAGGAAAACAGAGTTGATAATTGGGTTTGAACCCTTCAACCCCCCCCCCAGCTGTAAAAACTACACCGATCAGACATCACATGATCTGTGCACCATCGCACATCCATCTGCTTTTAAAGTTGAGCTTCTACCATGAGATTTCATAGATTCTCCCGCGCCTCCTCTCCGGCTCCGTTTGATCCGTCGTAGGCATTCGTTTCATCAGCCTCGGCCCGAGCCCGAGCTGATCTGTGGCCCTTCTGAGGATGAGAGCTAAAGATTTATCGAGTGACAGAGCGGGAAGAGAAAAGAGCAGAGCGGAGCGAGAGATCAAAAGATGCGAGAAAAGCGTGGAGGTGGCAGCCGATCGAAATACCCCAGGCGAGCTCGCGAGACAGCCGGGATGCGAACACGGCATCTGCTGTATCACCCCCCCCCCCTTACCCCGAGAAACGCACACCTGGTGGGGGCAGGTGGATCGGGGTCGGCGCCTGTCACCTCCTTCGCGGAGTGCCGGCTCCTCGGTTTGGCAGATGCTGGAGCGTCTGAGAAAGGCCCACTAATTACCTCTGAGGTTTGCTTGTGGTGCGCCTGGGGGGGGGGGGGGATCTCGGCTGATGAGAAACACATACTGGAGCAAGATCAGAGCAGGCCGAAGTAGATTATGTGTGCTCCGAGGCAGAAACTACTTGTACGCTTAAGATGGGATCATTTGAAAATGTGTTGTTTGTTTGCGGCGGCTGGACTCGGCACTCGGCTCGTCAACAGACTCCAACAGGAGCCTCAGAGTCTTGATGCTTTAAAGTGTCTTATGCACTTTGGTTTTCCAGGAATCCAGTGTTGGGTGTCGTTCCGATACTATACGTGGCGAGTGTTACGTGTCACGATGTCAAGAGAGGATGAGCGATGTCAATGAGGATAACAGAAGAAAGACAGACTATAAATCACAGTCTGACAAAATATCAAGAAGAGGAGGAAACTTGGACAACACCAGCAACTTAATCACTAGAGTCATTTGTCGCTCATTAGTTTAACTGGCCAGTGGATCCGAAAGATTTTACTCTGAGCTACATGCGCCATGCTAAAGAGTTTCAGGAATCACACACCAGCGATGCTACATGCTAAAGACTTTCATGGTTCACACACAAGCGATGCTACATGCTAAAGACTTTCATGGTTCACACACCAGCGATGCTACATGCTAAAGACTTTCATGGTTCACACACCAGCGATGCTACATGCTAAAGTGTTTCAGGCATCACACACCAGCGATGCTACATGCTAAAGTTTTTCAGGCATCACACACCAGCGATGCTACATGCTAAAGAGTTTCAGGCATCACACACCAGCGATGCTACATGCTAAAGAGTTTCAGGAATCACATGCCAGCAATGCTAGACGCTACATGCTAAAGAGTTTTGGGCATCACAGACCAGCAATGCTACATGCTAAAGACTTTCAGGCATCACACACCAGCGATGCTACATGCTAAAGAGTTTCAGGAATCACATGCCAGCAATGCTAGACGCTACATGCTAAAGAGTTTTGGGCATCACAGACCAGCAATGCTACATGCTAAAGACTTTCAGGCATCACACACCAGCGATGCTACATGCTAAAGACTTTCAGGCATCACACACCAGCAATGCTACATGCTAAAGGGTTTCAGGAATCACATGCCAGCCATGCTAGATGCTACATGCTAAAGAGATTTGGGCATCACACACCAGCGATGCTACATGTTAAAGACTTTCAGGCATCACACACCAGCGATGCTACATGCTAAAGACTTTCATGGTTCACACACTAGTGTTGCTTCATGTTACAAGCTAAAGAGCTTTGGGGCTCACATACCAGCGATGCGACATGCTAAACATGACTAACATGCAACTGATAGTCACTACCAGCGAGCTCGCCCTCTAAATTGACGGTACACTTAGGGCAGTGTGCAGACAGACGCTACGCGTTCTGTAGCCTTCAAGTCTGTTAGAGTTGCGCGTATCGTGGACGCAGATTTGCATAGCCTTTGCATAATGTTTGGAGCACAAGCACTTGTATCAGTACTCTGTATCAGCAAGTAGCTAAACCCTTGTACTTGTCCTTGAATAAAGTATCGGTGCATCAGTCATTTTCTTTTACTTGTATGTCTCAGGCCCCCTCAAGCCGGTTCCTGGACTCCAACTTGGGAGCCATTAGCTTGGAAACATTTCCGAGCACCATCATTAAAAAAGTTTATTGCGTGGGCGAGTTTTTCATTATCACAGTGGACGACCAGGTGGGATTCTCTATGGCGGCGAGAGCGATCGAGGTCTTCGCTCCTTTATTTTTATGTCCCGGTCCTTCGTCAGCACCTTATGAAACTAATGTTAGGAAATTAAATCAAGGTAGAGCGTCTCTCCCCCTCCCTGCCTTCTCCTTTCCCTCGCATGGGGGAACGGTCAGAGTCTAACGCCGTGAATGTACTCGCAGTAACAGGCTGCTAGTCATCCATACGCCCACGGCTGCATGTGGGTGTCAAACAGAGAGAGAGAGAGAGAGAGAGAAAACTGTCATTATGGAGAGGTGAAAAGATCTCCCTCTCCATCTCAATTCCTCCAAATGTTCCCTCGGCCTGTTTTCGCATGGCACCGACGGCAACACAACAAACGCCGCTTTGATTCATCTGCCTTGACGAACGCGTTTCTTTTTTTTTGCTCATTTCCCAGGTGATTTTAAATGCATCTGGATTTTTTTTTTTTTTTTTTTTTAGTTCTTCTCCACTGAATGACACGTTTTTCTACCACAAACCGCGCAACCCGGTCTGCGGCTGATTGCGCAACATCCACGTACTCGCGGAATCCGATGTTGCCAATGTGTTAACTATGTCACCCTAATTATCGCGTATATAGGTCTTGCAGCGATGCAAAAAAAAAAAAAAAAGGGGCATATCTTTTCTCTGAGCTTGGAGTGTGGCTTAATATACCCCCCCCATGTCTTTTATCCGGCATCCGGCTTCCTGCCTGATGGAATGTAATTAGCCTCAGGAGAGAGAGAGGGAGCGCGGGGCATGCGATGAAGTGATGATCACTCGAATGCAGGATCAGGCAGAGCCCCCCCCCCCCTTCCCTACGGGTTCGAGTCCGGCCGGGACGGGTGGGGCGAGAGTCGGGCAACGCAAAAAAAAAAAAAAAAAAAAAAAAACCCACATTTGCTTCACCCGCTGCCGTAGAGGGCGGCAGGTGTCCTCTGGATACGGACCGGTTACGCAAAAGGTCAATCGGATTCTCTTCGGCTGAAATGAGGGGAGAACGCAATGCTGAAATTCGCTGATTTAACGAGACGATAAGTAAATAAATAAATTAAATTAAAAAAGCCAAGCTCATACAAAGAAAGACCCCCCCCCCCCCCCCCCCCCAGGCCCCGGCTTCTCCTGCTGAGTGGAACCACCACATCCCCGCATCCAGTGAAAGATTTAAAAGACTCCATAAATTATGGAAGACATATTGAGAAAGTGATATATATCATTGGGGGGGGGGGGGGGGGGGAGACCCATGGGAGTTGTTGACTCATAGCATTTGTGCGGCAAATAATATACAGCCCAGATTCTGGAAACTTATGTGATCAAAAAACAAACAAACATTGGAGTTCAAAATCTTATGTGGTCATGAAATGAATGGAAAGAAGCCCAGTCTGACGCAACAGTTTTGAAAACAGATCCCAAAGGAGGAACTTTTTCCAAAACGCTCAGGCTCCAAAATGGGAAAAAATTTGTTTTTTTTTGTTGTTTTTTTTTTTAAACGCTCTGACTTGGTTTCAATGGAAATGGAGGAAAATGGAACTTTTTGAAAACGTTCTCTGCAGAAACGAGGGAAAACACAACTTTTTAAAAAGCTCACGCCGTAAGATAAACTCTGTCATACAGACATATATTTACTTAGATCTTTTTTTAAGCTCATAAATCATCGGATTTTTGTTCTATTTTCCCCTCATTGTATGTAAACACTCTTAATAATAAATGTCTGTAGAAGCTTGTTTCCGTGGCGATCAAGCCACAGACCACAGACGAGATGAGATGGCATTAGATTGGGACATCTCGCTCCAGTCCGTGGGGAGAAAACAAGTCTTTTCTTGCTTACTGATTAATTCTACGCTCCGCTCACTCACGTTGTTTCGTGAAATTGATTAAGGAAGCCGATTCTCTGTGAGTCGGGCGATTGCTTTGAATTCCAATCTTTAGCGTGATGGTGCAACCTCACACGTAGCGTCTTTATCGTCGTCACCTCTTAAAGAGTCAGGAGGCGGGACAAACTTTATATTTCGCTCCGTGTTTTTCCATTTCCCCCTCAGAAGAAACTGGAAATAGGATGAAATACGAAAACACGTAGGTTTTTTTTCTCCCCCCCATGGGCATATGGTACAATTTAACCATATTTATTGATGAAATTCCAGCAAATTACCTCATAACGGTTGCTCATATTGGGAGAAAGATGTTGGTCCTCGTTCCTCTTTATGAGGCGATGCATCACGGAATATTAGACAGTGAGGAAATTAGCTATATATATATATATATATATATATATATCGAGAGACTGTTGCTTAGTGGGGAAAAGCCCAATTTAATCCCTTCTGTGTTCAATAAGGGACAGAGCTGTTGTTACCCTCTTATAGCAGCAGGATGAAGGGGGGGGGGGGGGGGGGGGATCTGAAGTCGCAGAGGGATTCCCCTGCACTGCGGTGATATAGCGCTTCGGGGGCCGTCCCGAGGGAGCGCTAACGAAATTACATTGAAGTGACTCAAATTGCTTTACAGCACGGGGGTTCATATAGAGTACACGGTGATTACATACCACATTTTCTTTTTTACAAAAGGTGAAAACTTGATGCATGTGCGATGCAGTAACTAAAGCAAACCTCGAGAGAACGCATGGGACGGTGTTTCTTGAATGCTAATGTCAATGTAGCCGAGCTCAACGACAACGTTTCAAGTGAAAACGCATCATTTTGGCTTTTCATTGACATGGAAATGGCAGAAATGCTGTTTTCATGTTTGGCCACTAGTGGGTGCTATGCATGCACACACATGCTCGCAATGAGAGAACACAGACCAGTGGACAGACGACCAAGTTGGGTTGTTATTACGGCGACTGTCAAAATAAAACTACAGAGTCCCAGGAGAATATGGTCTGGGAGTCGTGACACTCTGCAGGAAACATGTTGTCCGTCTACTGAGCATGTGCAGAACTACTAGTTACTAGGCCCATGTTGCACATGGGCACAGAGACCGAATGTTTCAAAAACATGCATTATCTGCCTTTTCTGCAAAGCGTTTTCAAAAGGTTATATTTGCCCCCACTGCTCCGTAGAGAGAGAATTTTCAAAAAGTTGCATTTACCAAAGGTTGCGTTTTCCACAAGGACGGATTCAGAGCATTTTCAAAAAGTTACATTTACACAGAGACGGAGTTTGGGTGTGCTTTTGAAAAGTCCCCCCCCCCCGGTTTCCATGGAGACAGTGTTTTCATAACATACATTTCTCCCCGTTTGTACACAGACAGATTCTGGGCATATTTCAAAAAGTTGCACCAGTTTCTGAAAAGTTGTGTTTTTCCTCTGTTTCCACGGAGACATAGTGCTTTCAAATTGTCACATTTTTCCTCATTTCTATGGAGACGGGGTCAAAGCGTTTCCCCCTCGTTTCCACAGAGACGGAGTTGGAGAATTTTTTTCCGAAAAGTTGCTTTCCCCCCCCCCCCCCCCGCTTAATTTACATCAAGAACAAGTCGAAGCCTTTCCAAAAAGTTGTGTTTTCCCTCTTTTAACACTACGATGGAGTCGGAGCATTTTCAGAAAGTTCCCCCTTGCGAACCATTTTCCAAAAGTTGTGTTTTTAGCGGCTCTGGGCACCGTTGTCATGTCAACGGTGCTTGAAATCTTGAAAGCAGGCACTGCAGAGAGAGAGCGAGAGAGAGAGATTAAATTGAATATGGGTCAACTCTCAGCCAAAACTCTGCTTATCTGAATTCTTGCACACCCTGAATGGGAAGTGATTATCCAGTGGAGTTAATTGAATAATTGAGGCTCGCTGGAAATCATTTCAAATGGTCACCGTCATCATCTCGGCTGGAAATATATGCTAATAACCCCAACAACTGTGGCGAGGCTGAGCGCGCTGGGAGTTCATGTGTTGTGGGAGAGTGTATCAATAATTCATAATGCATAGTCCTCGTCTTGGGGAAAAAAACCCTTAAAACAAACAACAACAAAAAAATGGGTAGAATAACCATTCCAGGGCAGGTAATGCAAATCCTCCTCATCTGAAATTCATTTTGATTGTCGCCATGCAAGATTGATGAGGACTCGTTGGCCGCGTGTTTGCACACGGCTTAACACGGTGGAGTTGAATCATTTATGTGTTACGGGGCGCCTCGCCGGGCTTACCCACCTGCCGATACGCCGGCGGGAGACTGAAACTGAAAGCGCCGCTCCAGGAGGGGAGGGGGGGTGATATGATGAGGGTCAAAATAAGGCAGTGTGAAAGAGACATTAGTCATTTGCAAAGTGAGCGATGGAGGGTAAAGCTCCAGTGGTGATTGGAGGAGGAAAAAAAAAGGGGGAGGGAACGTCCCGATTCGTACGGCAAATTCAATTCCCACCACATGCCGGGCTCAATCCATATAGGCCGCTTTAATGGGACGGTGACGGATGACGCTTGTCGCCCTTTATGTCATAAATTCTCTGCAAATGATTTATTTCCCCGAGTATCACTTAACGTAACGGGAGAAGGCTGCGCGGTTGCGCGGGGTTACCGGCGTCTCGGCAATCTGGTCTCGCCCCGGTTACCGGATGACGTGCGTGGGTTAACGCGGCCATATTGGTTCTGCTCCAAGAACCAGACGACGTGTATCTCAATTTGTGCGACAGTAATCTGGTTGGACACCGGATTCCCTCAGATATGACTACCTCGCCGTACCGCCTTGCTCGATCTAATTTTACCTTGGGAAATTCCTTCAGTCTTTCCGTTGGAGTCTTAAGATGCTCTCAGCTACTGGATCAGGAGGTTCCCAACCTTGGGTCTGTGACCCCCTACCTTTGAGTTAGGCGTACTCGTAAAATCTTATACGTTTAGATCATGAGACACGATGAGATCAGTACCTCAACCTGGTGGGATAGTTTGTTTGCCTCGAGGACATCACATGACAAACTTGTCGAAGGGTATCTAAAGACGAAGAGTGATCCTCCAGGTAGGGGGTTTGGCTCACTTAAAACCTTCCTCTTTCAGAAACCGAAGCTAGCATTGCTCCTGCGTCCTACTGTGGGGAAGTAGCGGGTACAAGATGAATGGCTCAACGCGCGACGCAACGAATGACGCCAAAAACGTGTGTGAGGATCGGGCAGCAAGTGTATCAAGGAGCTGTCTAACTCCAATCCACACATCTCGAGTGTATTGGGACATTTTGGATATCTTAGAATTAGCCATGCTAGGATATTGAAGTAACACTTCTTGAGTCAGAAGCTTCTGTATTTGGTGGATCGTGATCGACAATGGAAAAGCAATAATCTGCAAGAGCGATCCGACACAGATCTGAGGAAAAAACATTGAGGCCCCGTTTCTCTGAACGGTCCACCGAGGTCTTACTGACACCCGACTCTCCGCATCCCGAAGGAGCTCTGCTGGACGGAGATCTGGACGTTTGTGTCTCGTAAAGTCATTTTGCAAGAGATTAATTGTGACCTGAACATAAAAAAAAAAAAGGATGTCATTCACATCAATCGCTATGAGAAAGATCTTCTATCTGAACTTCGGCATGTACAGTGCTGGATGTCTCTGCCATTACATAACCGTATTGACTGATGTATCTCCTGCCAATAACGCTGTTGTTACACAACACACATATAGAAACCGAAGGCCGCCTTCATGTTTATCATGTACTTTTGCGTGATTAATTAGTCAAACGATGTTCAAACTTGTTAAAGACGATTTCAAACCGCGTCGATTTGAGCTGGGAGACGAACGTCACACCACTAAAGCTAATTGCCACGTTAATACTAGACGTTTTTCTGTTTATTTTTTTTTTTTACTATCCCCCCCCCCCCCCCCCCTCCGCATAATGTGCCATTACCACAGTTTGCCAGTGTGTCTGGGGGCTGCAGGCGAGCGGAGAGAGAGACCATGTAAACCGCCGCCATACATCGGTGGCGCGGCGCCAGCGAGCTTTTCCCCGTCGTGCTGTGTGACCAATCTGGATCCTGTGCTGACTAAGATCTTCCCTTTCCACGTTCTCCGCGTGCTAACCGAAACCTGGAAAACATATTCGCCAAAGTATTAGCTTGAAGAATGGAATAATTTAACGTTTTTTTTTTTCTCCCTCAATTGCTTTCATTTGCATAATTTTATGTTGCTCAGTTTTTGTGTGCGTGTGTGTGCTTTTTTTTGCCTTTCCTCATGAAAATGCAAAACCCCCGAGTGTTTTGTAAGCATTAGTAACACAGTGTTTCAGGCTGCGCAACGAGACAAATAACTACTTTGCTTATGCAACAGCTCGGTCACACATGCACATTTTTGGAGAGCCGATCACATCGCAGTCGCCGTCTTAAATCTTTTGTTTCCTTGGTTTAAGGAAAAAAAAAAAAAAAAAAAAAAGCCGCACCATACGGCCATGTGTGCCTGTACGAGTGCCAGCGTGGTGCAGGCTGGTTGCTTTGCAGCGCCACAGCGGGCAGGGAGAGATGGTGGCATTGCCCCGAGAGAGAGAGAGAGAGAGAGGGGGGGGGGGGGGTGTGGACGAGAAAAACAGAAATAGAGGGAAGAGACTGTTAGCCAGGGTAAGTGGATTATGTGATATGGGGGGAAGGAGGGAGAGGCTATGGTCCTCTATCGCCGCCGCTTCTGCTCAGGTCAAATACTACGCGACTTAAGATAAAGCATTCACCGATAAAACCGTCCGAAAAGAAACTGCGCGTCCCTCGCGGGGGGACGTCAATATCCTGCTTGTGTTTACTGGACTGAGCTGCCAGATGGTCAAGGAAGAAGGTTTGGCGGCGTGATGAATGAGGAATATTTCAATATAAATGATGAGAAAAAAAACAAAAAAGCGAAGGTACCGTCTCGAAGAACGTTAGCTAACTGCGGCTCGGCCACGCGCGCCCATCCACTCAATCCAACGGCCACGGTGAAGCGTTAGCAACAACTGCTAATAGCCGCTTTCTTTAAAGTTTTGGCCCGAGGCGTCTTGGAAATGGACAGGATGCAGCCATACACGTATGGTTGTTCGGTCCCAGGGAGTGTTAGCGTCAGTCGCTAACACTGGTTTGTTCGCGCATATGCTACTTCACGCTTTAGTTTAGTGACGTTAGAGCCACTAAGAGGTGACGATGTTGACCATCACACCATTGTGCTGCCGATAGAACAGCAGCAGGTGAGCTTTACAATTAGCGACTTATCTCGCGACTTATTTAGCGACTTTAGCCCTCGCTGGCCAGGGTAGTTAGCATTGCGGCTATCTAGCTATTCGCGACAACACATCACTGTTTAGACGTATTTTATCTCAAAACCCGATGGTTTGTGCTGCGCTGGAGCTGGAAAACTTTCCGTTTGTGCCCGCGATGCTAAATAATCTGAGTTTTTAAAGAGAACGAGTTTATTATGAGATGACGACGCCACGCAGACCCCCGCCCCCCCCCCACCCCACATTGTCCTAATGGAACAAAAACAGTTTGTACTGTTTCCTTTTCTGACCTTGTACTAACCTCAAGTTGCATTTTGAGAGAATACATGCATACACGTCATACTTTACTGTGGAGACGAGTTAATTACAGCCTCATATTAAACTAAATGCTAACCGCTAATGGCAGTTTGACTGCAAATTCCACCGAAAGTACGCCAACGTTTGCCACCATCAGCTACCACACAGAGAGAGGTTGAATCCTCCCGGCGACAAGTCTTTTCTTTAAGGCTTATTAATTCAACGTTTCATTTCCTAAAGTGAAGTAGGCGCGATATTCTCCTTCAAAAGTTACAAAATCCCACTTGAACAACACGCCGGACCAGCTTTGACCGGCTTTACAGGGAGAGAATAAAATAAAAAAAAAAAACAAATAACCCCAAGGCTCTTTTTAATGCTGCCTTTTGAGATTCGGCCCTTTTGATTCCGATTGTGCTCGAGTAATGAGAAAACACCTATTAGACTTCAAAATGACGCGCGACCTCAGAGGACAAGTGTTACTTAACGCACGCATTTTCCGTTCCGCTCTCCTACGGAGGGGAATGACAAAAGTAGACACGCATACAACTAATAGCACGCTGCCTGTAACTCAGTGTTTTTGAAAGCCCGAGCGTCGGCCCCCATGTAAATTAAATGAAAGACAACATATGTTGAGAAAGCTTTTGGCCGTCATTAGAGTTGAACTCGGAGGCTTTGTGAATCACCGTGCCCGGGCTGGGAGTCCTCCACCGAGGGAGGGACATTCGTTGAATATCGGTTAAATATCAGTTGAATATCAGCTTCTTTTTTTTTTTTTGTCTTTAAATTTCTCTCTCGAAACCTCGCAGCTCCGTGAGTCAATCCTCCCACACGCTCTCGTACGATGGCACATCGCTGTGTTACTGTATTCCCGAAAAGGGGGGTGGGGGGGGGGACAGTTGGCCCCCGCCGTCACGCCGGCTTGTAGGCCGCACACACACGAGGAACACGAAATGACGGGAAGTGTCGCCGCGTTATGTAATGACGGCACGGGATGTAATAATGTAATCAATTTTCACCTCGCTATGTAATAATCCCCTGCATATTTTTTTTAATAAACATTGTTATTGCAAACTTATTGCAAAATGCGGGTGCTCTACCTTTTTATTTATTTATTTATTTTTTAAAGAAAATGTAATAATTGGGCGCATTATGTAATAAATCATCAAAATGTATGCCTTAATGAGAAAGGCCATCGTACCGTCAGAATAATATTAAGCTTTCCAGCTTAATTTGGATTTATTAAAAACAAAACAAAAGAAAACTAGTATGATGTTTTGTTGCTCAGGCTGAAATCAAAAACAACTATTCATTATAATGGAGAATGTTTTTCACAAGCGAGAAACAAAAGTTGTCACCGACGTAAAAAAAAATGATGGCGCACTGAAATTTTGCAAGACATACACATGCAATCTGCATTATTTTATGCAATTATAGATGATACAAGGGTGAATAACACTAAAAACAGACATGACATATTGCGCTATTATGACATAATATGGCTCTACACACCTGTATTTTGTAATAACTGTTGCAATATGTAACAAGTTATTACAAAATACGTCATTTTTGAGTTTAAAACGTATTCCATTGTTACATAATGCGACATGGCAGTGTCAAATGGTGCTTTCTTATTTTTCTTTCTTTTTTTAAAAATATTTTAATGATTTAAGCGTTGTTTCGCCATTGTCCACCTTTTTACAACTTAAGAGGACCGAGTATATTTTAAAAAGGCGGTGTGAGAACCAACGTCAACTACAGATGCGTTTCTTTTCTGGGAGCAGGTTTATGGAATGGTCTCAGTGACAACTTAAAACTGTGCAAATCACCATTCTGCTTCAAAAAAAACAGTAAAAATAAAAATAATGAATGGTTACAATGAACAATAATTTCTGTTACTTCGGTTTGGTTGGGTTTTTCTCATGTATGTTCCTTATTCATTTTTTCTCCCGTATTACGACTGCTATGTTTATTTATTTTTCTCTCCAGTTGCTTTTTTAAAATTTGAATATATTTTTTGTATCACTGGTGTCTGGGGTAACGGGATTGGCTAAAATAAGCCTTGGCTTCAGCCTATACCCATTTCGGCTACAAGTATATTGTGGTGCACTTATACTGAAACTGTAACCGAAATAAACCATTCATTCGTTCATTCATTCGTGTGTGTTCGCAGGACTACACGTTGACCATGTACTTCCAGCAGTACTGGAGGGACAAGCGGCTCGCCTACATCGGGATCCCCCTCAACCTGACGCTGGACAACAGGGTGGCCGACCAGCTGTGGGTGCCCGACACCTACTTCCTCAACGACAAGAAGTCCTTCGTGCACGGCGTCACGGTGAAGAACCGCATGATCCGCCTGCATCCGGACGGGACGGTCCTCTACGGCCTCAGGTGCGACGCACTGCGAACGGGCCGGCCCTCTCGGCGCCGACGCCATCAGCGTCCGGGGGTGCTTTGAAGTGGGCGAGTGCCTTTTGTTTCGATGGACTCTGGTTTGAACAAAGGAATTTAAAGAAAAAAAACTAAAAATTCCTCCCTGAACGTTGCAAAGCTTCTGCCACTTCCTGTATTGAGGATTTTGGCCATTTAACCACGACAACCAATAATAATAATAATAATAATAATAAACTCCTGCATGTCCATACGAATGTTCTCCCATTGTTAACGTTTATAGTGTCTTGCTCTCACAAAAACAAAACGACAGCGCCAACCCGTGGCCCAACTTGCTAACTACATGGTTTTTCAGCAGTTCTGCCGTTTCCACGGGAATTCCGAATGTGCAAATAGTTTCAAATGGTGTGCAAACCATTTGAGTCTTTGTCGTGTCAACAGGCAATACATCAGAAAATATATCTTATCCACCAGTGAAAATTTTGCTTTCATCTCACTCGTACTCACTTTGTACATTTAGACCGAGGTGAGCTTTGATACCGTTATTTGAAATCAGTTTCTGTATTTTATCCACCGCGTTTCCAAAACTCTGCCACTCATTTTCTTCGCTCGCCGCCTTTATGATCGGATGGAATCAGGGAATTTTGGGGCGTTTGTGCCCTTGAGCTGTGCCTCGGACTCGACGGGGGAACTCGTACTTCGGAGAGTCTCTTTGCAGGGATTTAAACCATACGTGATGTAAACTGATGCCGCAGGTCATTCCTCTGCCCTCGAGCAACAAGACGCCGTTGGCGGCAACCGGGAGCGAGTCTCAGGGTCCGAAATGTTCCCGGGTGTCCCCGGTAATTCTGTGTTTAAAGCCACATTAAGGCACCGCCGTCGTCCAAGCCGGGAACTTGGCAGCTCTCCGCCGCCTGTGCAGCCAGCGGATTACGATTATGTGTCGTGCTCAAGGGCACGCCGGCTATTTGACTCGCAGAGGAGAGACTCTGCAGTCAAAGATCATTCGGGGAAAAGAGGCGTCGAGCTGGTTTTGAGTGGAGCTCGCAGCTGTTGTTTGGTACTCGTTTCATAAAGCCCTTGTTTTGGATCCATTGATCTTCCTGACAGGCAGGTGCAGGCGAGCTGATGTTACCTATGAATATGGATGCAAAGCTTTGAATTATTAGCGCACAAAGCGAAAATATATTTGGGGGGAAAAAAACCCCAACCTTGGATGTGTACTGGCATACTCGCGCCTGTCAGCGTTGATAATTTAGAGTCAAGCAGCCGTGCTCGATTATGCAAGTGGAGTTCAGAGCGTTTAGCCTCGTGGGCTACTTATAGACCTCGGAGGAGATCAAAGCGATACGAGAAACCAGTTTCAGGTGAAGCTCACGGCGAAAACAGACTCTTATCACACCTCATATTTGCCGCTGTGCTGGTTTTTTTTTTTTGTTTTTTTTTAACGATCAAGTCAAGATGCAAGTTCCCGACAGCCATTCATGTATTCAGGTTGAATTTGAAAGCGCGCATGTTTGTCTTTTGTCTCATGATACTTGCATAACTTTGGCGAGATTGTCTGGTTGCAAGCTACACTTTAATGCTGGAATAATGAACGTCTCCTAAGTTGAATGTGTGCGTCTTCTCTTGAGCAATTATTTTACATACCAGCCAGCTCCCCTTTCCTCCGGTGTCCCCCAGGGCTCTGTCCTGGGTCCCATTCTCTTCATTATCCAGCTTCTCCAAATTGGCCTTATTTTCCAGAGAAACAATCGACAATTTCACTCAACTTTACCCTTTTAACTACATGTTATTTGTTTTTTTTTATAACATTGGGTGTGTCTAAAATCGCTAGTTTCCATTGCTCGTGAACAGTGATCCTTTCAGGGTATATTTTTTAATGTGTGACATTAAACATACAGTAAAGTCTTGTTTATCATTTATAATAAAATAAAATAAAAAAATACTCCTGATGTAATTCCATTGATATTTATACATTGTGCGGTTCGTTAGCATGCTAACCAGCTAGCACCGTCCTGTCCCATCTTGTTAATCCCGTCTGATACCGATTAAAAAAGACGAATCAAATAGTAAAAGTTGAAGCTTTTAATTACAAAAACTGAACCAACATAAGACAGAAAAGGAGAATTACCAGAGTGACGCGACAGTGACTCACTGCTGCCACCTCATGCTCAAAAGTAGTATCGCTGAAATGTTACACTGCGTTTTGAGGTATTTTTACTGGCCTGAAAAAGTGAAATTACAACATTAAACAATATCTCGGGGGGGGGGGAGGGGGCAAAGGAAAGTAAAACATCTGGCGAGGATGCTAGCAAATTATGAATTGCTGCATTGGAAAGAAAGATATTCCATTTCTTAAAAGGCTTCGGGTTTGTTTTCAAGCGTACGAGGGAAGAATTCAGGTTTCCCCGAGAGTCGCGGTCGAGTTTAAGGAGCCGTTTCAAGAAGACGACGATGACGAATGATTACTAATCAGCTATGGCTCGTTTCCATTACGAGCCACTGTGCTTGAAATCCAGGTTCGTCACTGTAACTCTGCAGCGTGTTGCAGTGATTGCCACACGTCAGGTTACGCTGCAGTAATTTCAGCAGTATACCAACGCCACTTAAAGCTTCTCCCGCCGCCTCACCAAGAGTCCCAGCTGAATGGAGACATCCTGTGGCGAGCTGCCAAGCAGCCGGCTCTTAATCAGGCCAGACTTTGCCTAAATCACTTGAAATTTGCATTTTTTTTCTTCGCCGCTCATTTTAACTGCCTGATCGTCTGCCGTCGCTGATAAACAAAAGGAATACCTCCCCGTGACCCAGTTCAGACGAGCCGGCGCTGGAAACTCGCGTTTGCCTCCATATCTTTTTTGCTTTTTGGTTTGTTTCGTGCAAATTTTCCACTTAGTCACAGGATGGAGGGCACCGAGCGTTGGACTGCGCTCGCCTGTCTGATCTCTGGCTCCACTGTGGATACAGTTACACAGTCAGCGTTTTGAATAATCTCGTTTCAGACTAAGCAGTAACACAAAACCAAGCGAGCACGGACAAATGGACGTTGAGTTTCCTTTAAAGACGGCGTGGCGAAGAAGTCGAGTGTGCGCTAATCCAATGATCCTTCCACAGCTGCGTACCTGCATTATTGTGTAATACATTCTCTCTCTCTCTGTGTGTCTCTTCTTCGTACAGGATAACGACGACGGCGGCGTGCATGATGGATCTCAGGAGATACCCCCTGGACGAGCAGAACTGCACGCTGGAGATCGAGAGCTGTGAGTAGAAAAAAGGCCGACCGGAGCGGCAGGCGTGGGAAGCCGTTCCACTTCCCCCCCCCCCCATCGTTTGTTCGAGATCTACACAACGAGACGAGGGGCGTCAATCTACAGCTTGTGTGGGAAGTGTCAGTTCAAGAGGGATAAAACTCAGGCTCCCTGTGATAAAAAAACAAAAAAAGTCTGTGAAAAGAAAACCTCAAAAAGGTTGTTGTTGAAACTTTTCCCGAGCGAGCGGCGTAAAAACCCCAGGAGATCTCATATAGCTGCACGGGCCTATGGATGATTGGCCCATTCATAAATCGACCATCCATCATCCGTGTGTCCTCGGGGGGGGATGGGGGGGGTTCGCTTCATCTCCGTATCGGCGAGTCATGAGTGATCGTGGCAGAACAGCCTCCCCGTAGCAGTGCAGCAAGACTAAATAAAAATAGTCCTGGCCTACATCCAAAGTTTCACCGAATGAGATGATGCCAGCAGCGGTGTTTTGTTTTTTTTTCTCTCTCTCCACTATGTTACCAACAACCTGAGGGAAGCAGCAGCTAAAAATAAAATCGCAGATACATTTGCGAGTATCCACGAGAAACTGTTGCAGAAACCGAAGTAGTTGGAAGCAGGTTTTGATGCCGACAAGCATTTTTTTTTTTTTTTTGAGATAAAAAAGATCAAAACAGCTAAAACGACATATCGTGACACAGAAGGCAGGGATGATGAATATTGCAGGGAGGGGAAGAAAAAAAAGTCGTGCAACATAAAAATCGAATATTTGATAATGGCTATGCTAAGCTAGTCAGCTGTTTACAAACAAAGTAATAGTTTTATATACCATATCGGACATTTTTTAAATTAGATCCAACCATGTGACTAAAAATACTAACAAAAATAGGAAAAAACATCCAAAATGACAAAATCACTATAAACCTAAAAATTGCTATAATAGTTAAAACTGTTCTATTAGGAAAATGCTCTATAAATAGCTAATCTGGCTGAAACAGTCAAGGTGTATAAAATGGATAAAACGGCAAAAACCAAATTAGGTAAAATTGAGAAAATAAGCTACAGAAGCAAACTACAAATAAAAAAAAAGCAAAATTTTTTTCTTTTTTCCCCCGCATTAGCATGTTTTGTGCTCCAGACAAATTTCATTCGGTGAAACATTGCTGAAAAAAAGGTTGCAGACATTTGTTATAGTGTTTAATAAAAAATAGCAAATCCAAGATGATAAACGGTCACACTTGACATCGTCTCTGTCGCGGCTACCAACTCGGTGATGCTAACCAGCTGCTCACTCGCTTTGGCGGTCTGCCAATTTGGCCGCGCGTCAAAAGCGATCGGGGCGCTTTCTCGCGGAAGACGACACTATTCCACGAAGATGAACACGGGGTTGACGAGTGAATCAAGACGGCGAATTTGTAAGCCAGAAACATCCAATTGGACGACGCTAAAATGCTATTAGTGGAAATGTTAGCCGTTTGAGTCTATATAAAGGTATTGATCAGATCGCTTTTTAGGGTTGAGATTATATTAGAATTTACTGACGGTGCTTCCTCTAATGTCCTGCTGTGACGCCATATTGCCTCAATTAGCCATGTGTTACGGTGTAGCATGCTAGTCAGCTAACCGCTAGGACAGGAACAGTAGAACAAACCAAGATGATGACAAAAAACGCGAGGCTACATGGCACCGAATAATAAAACAAGACAAATTCAAAAGCAGTTCAGCACCACGGAGAGCGACCACATCATTTTCAAACCCACTTTAACTATTTCAACTCATGAGAGCACAGCGGGCTACTAGCTTATATCAGTAGCGAGAAAGTTGAGTAAAACTGGCACAGCGGTTCACAGACGGACGCGATTTCAATGTGAAGTACAAGGGCAGACGACGAGCTCTGTGCTCCGCGGACACACTGATAAAGTTCAGTTTTATCCGTTTATTAAATGTAAGAATTAAATATTTGACGGTGAAAAGGTTCAGTGGACTTTGTGTTTTATCCTCAGTCACTCGAGAGTTGGAGGCGGAGGAGCGACGAGGCTTTTATCAGGATTTACAGCCATAATGTAGAAATACACTTAAACTATATCACGCATGTATCATAATAAAATAAGCAGTATAAAATTGAGAATTTCCGTACCTTACCATCGGTAAATCATCTCAATTGCAGTTTTTTTTTTTTTTGCAGAAGTCTTTCCCAGAGACTCACTTCATTCCTTACCAAAAGCAGCTTTTACACAAACTTTGTCACAATCGATAATTGGTTCAGTAGCAACGTTTTACGCGGATCTATAAGTCTGATATTTGAAGACATTGAACGCAAGAGATGAACCTGGTTCAATTGGCCACCTCGCCATCGGCGCCGCCAGGTTCCCTCGTCTCCAAAAAGTGCGGCGCAAGGTTCAAAGTTTGCGTGCTGCTTTCTTGGAAGCAACTTCAAACAAGTTTAGTTTTTTTTTTTCATTTCCTCAAAATGACAGCCCAGTTGGACGATCGGCAACGCTGCATATCTTGGTCTCCGGTGATGGTTAAGACAGATGGTTACACCTTGGTGTGTGTGTGTGTGTGTGTGTGTGTCTTCCCGTGCAGATGGCTACACCACAGATGACATCGAGTTCTACTGGAAAGGCGGCGAGTCGGCCGTGACGGGGGTGACGCGCATCGAGCTGCCGCAGTTCTCCATCGTCGACTACAAGCTGGTGTCCAGGAACGTCGTGTTTTCCACAGGTAAACGCCGCGTGTGTGTGTGTGTGTGTGTGTGTGTGTGTGTGTGTGGGCTACAGCTTGTTGCAATAGAATCCCTTTGGGAATAATACGCGACGCGCTGACAGGTGGACGCCACATTCCAGAGGATATCGTTCATATCCGGCCCATTTTCAAGCCGACTGTTTCAATCAAATGTTCTGTTTCGCGAAGGTTTTTTTTTTTTTTCTCTCTCTCTCTCTTCTCCCCGGTGCCAGAGCTTGATCTTGTTGATCTCAACTCCTCAGAGCCGCAGTTGTGTTTGTCAGCGCTTCTAATTGGGTTGAAACGAGGAAACCCGCCGCCTTTGAAGTATCCCTCAAGTAGCGGCGGATGCGAGCGCGCTCCAAACGGTGCCGAGCCACGGGAAAAAAAAAAAAGGGCGCCGTAAATTTCGGCGGCGGTTGACCTCGAGAGGTGACGGATTAACGGTTTTGGTTTGGGGTTTTTTTTTTGCCTGCCGACACAACCGATCGATTTGATCGACGCATCCAACTTAAATCTTTCTCGCCGACATGAAATAGTCATGATCGAACGAGCAGCTCGGGAGGGGGAGGAGGAAAACTTGACTCATTATTCATGAAGAGTCGGAACAGAACGTCAGCTGATCGGCTTTCATTGGGACTGCGGTTTGATCACATTTGATCAAAGCTCTGGCAACGTAAACAAACACTCCGCTGCCCGGAGGTTTCACAAGAGAGTTGCTCCCTTCTGGTCCGGGGGGGGGGGGGGGGGGGGGGGGGCGGAAAACCCGCTAGCTTTAAATCCTGCAAACAAAAAAACAAAAAACAAAAAAAACAAGCGAGAAAATGGAGAGATCGCCAGTCACCATTTTGTAGCTGGTCCGAATCTTTTCTTATCGCCCCCTAATGGATTGGAGGTGTATTGCATTCACAGGCTGTTCATTTCCAATCGAATTGAAACTGGTTTTTCGGCCGTCATTGCTGGTAATTCCCGAGGGTTGTTCCGGGTTCCAGAACCTGTTGATTACGGGATAATGAAGTGTCGAAACGTCGCGCGGACGCGCGCATACCTCTCGACGTAGGCGTCGTTATTAACTGGCGACGAGAAACAAAAACCAATCGAGCGTTATTTATAGGATCACGACGGGCAATTTTATTCCCAGAGTGTCATCTTTAAGTGTGAGTCATTACAAGCTGAGGGAGTTACTTCAAATAATTAAAAAAATTATAATAAATCACCTATCACATTTCATGTTTTATTAATTCACGTCGGTATCGCCGAGCCATCATTTCCTACGAGGTTGGAGTTTATTGTGCCGCGCACCGCTCCCTAAATTAATCAGGTTTTTCATGTGCCCGAGATACGGAACATTATGGACGCCCCCTAAAAACAACGGCCGTATAATCCGTCAGCCGAGACTCGTTTCGGGAGCTCTTGAGCTTGTGTGACATTTCGCGATATGACTTGTCACAAAAGTCGCGGCCATCGGGGAGAGTTCCGCTTTCTCCGAAAAGGACAGTCACTGTAAATCACTCTTTTGTCTGGTTTTATTTATTTTACATTTCAAAAGCAGAAACACTGTCTCCCTCGTTTTTTTTGGGGTATTTTTTTTTTTCCTATTTTGTGGGCGCGATCACAGCAGAGTTGTTTGCTTGAAGCGGCGCGTCCCCCCGGAGGGTGGCGACTATTAAAGTTTAGTGTCCGGCGGCGGTCTGCCCCTGTGCTCTTGGCAGGAGGTGCGAGGAACATCAAAGGCTCCCCGCGAGGCCGGCTAATGATCAGGGGGGTTTTTTTTCGACACTGCTTGTGCGGCTCGCCGGCCTTTTTTGCGTCGCTCCATCTTCCTCTCATCTCCTCCTCCACTCCGACCATCTCCAGTAAAAGGTGTTGCTGGATGCCAATTACGGTACTCTTGGGATTCGGGGCATTATGTATTCATGCAAAATGAGGCGCACATCTTTGAGTAAAGTGGCATTTAGGAATGCCCCGATACCGATGTCAGGATCGAGTTCAATAGTGGCATCTGGAGTTCTGGTACACGTGAAAGTCCGCGGTTTGGGGATTCTCTCATGTTAATGGAAAAAGTAAGACAGACTGTAAATTATGTTCTGCCGAAATATCAATAGGAGGCGAAAGATAGTTCGTACGACACCAGCAATCAGGGCAATGACGCTTATTAGCTTAACTGATCAGTAGATAAAGTCGTGCTGAGCTGTGCTACATGCTAAAGAGTTTCAGGGCTCACACACCAGTGATGCTACATGCTCCATACTACATGCTAAAGAGTTTCAGGGCTCACACACCAGCGATGCTATATGCTAAAGACTCTCAGGGCTCAGACACCAGCTAATGCTACATGCTAAAGAGTTTCAGGGCTCATACACCAGTGATGCTACATGCTAAAGAGTTTCAGGGCTCACACACCAGTGATGCCACATGCTCCATGCTACATGCTAAAGAGTTTCAGGGCTCATACACCAGTGATGCTACATGCTAAAGAGTTTCAGGGCTCACACACCAGTGATGCCACATGCTCCATGCTACATGCTAAAGAGTTTCAGGGCTCACACACCAGTGATGCTACATGCTAAAGAGTTTCAGGGCTCACACACCAGTAATGCTATATGTTCCATGCTAAGGAGTTTCAGGGCTCACACACCAGGGACGCCATACACGAAAGAGTTTCAGGGCTAACACACCAGCAATGCTACATACTAAATGCTACATGCTAAAGACTCTCAGGGCTAAGACACCAGCTAATGCTACATGCTTCAGGGCTCATACACCAGTGATGCTACATGCTCCATGCTACATGCTGCATGCTAAAGAGCTTCAGGGCTCATACACTAGTGATGCTACATGCTAGAGAGTTTCAGGGCTCACACACCAGTGATGCTATATGTTCCATGCTAAGGAGTTTGAGGGCTTTCACACCAGGGAGGCCATACATGAAAGAGTTTCAGGGCTAACACACCAGCAATGCTACATGCTAAATGCTACATGCTAAAGACTCTCAGTGCTCAGGCACCAGCTAATGCTACATGCTAAAGGGTTTGAGGAGTTACACCATCGATGCTACATGAGAGAGAAGTTTGGGGCTCAGACAAAAGCGATGCTACATGCTAAAGAGTTTTGGGGCTCACACAACAGCGATGCTAAATGCTACATGCTAAAGACTCTCAGGGCTCAGACACCAGCTAATGCTACCTGCTAAAGGGTTTGAGGAGTTACACCATCGATGCTACATGAAAGAGAAACTTGGGGCTCAGACAAAAGCGATGCTACATACTACATGCTAAAGAGTTTTGGGGCTCACACAACAGCGATGCTACATGCTAAACGTGATTAAATAATGGCCGATAAAGTTTGGTGCGCGTACTTGTACTCTTCCTTTAAAAAAGTGGTATCAATCCATCCCAATGGCATTAAAAGCATGTCGATTCATCCATTAGTTCCACAGCTTCAACTTCATTGCAGTAACAACGGCTTTAAATATTCACCATGATCCATATTTCATCATTCTGCGGTAGTTGGCGCGTGTGCCTGGAATATTCCTTTAAGTTTGTGTGTTTTGGAAAACATCCCTCATTAACGCCTTTTTGAAAAATGGCCCTGAAAGACTTAATTTTTAATTAATGTAGCGCTCAAGTTCATTAATATGCCCCAGTAGTCTTGTCCTGTGCGCACACAATGATACATGCATTATTCTCCGTAGGAAATCCCACTCAGGATCGGCCGGCAGCGCCGCATTCCGATCCGGAATAATGTTAACGTAGTCAATAAATAATTAAAGATCCAAAGACACATTTTTACTGATATTTGACAAGATTTCTCAACGTTGCTTTACATGACAATGGGGCTTGGAGCCTCTGAAAATGCAGCGTTTTAGAATTGACTGCCAAGGGTTGCTTTTTGGAAAAGGCTCCGTCTCCGTGTCGACAGAGTTGCAAATTAAATTCTAACTCTGAAAAATAACTTAAGCGTTTATAGCTAGTCTGCAGCCAGCGCTCTTATTTTAATCAGTCTCGTTTAATAAAATAGCTGAATTGTCCTCCACGCATATTTTCATCATGATGTCTTCTAAAAATGAAAAGAATCGAGTAATAATGAGAAAAACGACCATCATGGCTCCATTTGTTTTCTGGCCATATCCATCCTGAAGCTCTCTGGCGCCCCCTACAGGCCAGATTCATATTACACTTAAAGACAGATTTTGAGGATATAGAACAGGTTACAGCGAGTCTTGCAAAAGTATGAAGACATCTGGAACTTTACTCCATACTCCCCCTAGTGGTTTGGCACGCTCATAGTAGCTTTGAACCAGGTTTTTATGCGGGTCTGTGTAAATTAAGATTTTTTTTTTTTTTTTTAAGAGGGAGAAATATCCGTTTTAGTAAATGTCTGGCTGCAGAGGTGGACAAAAGATTTTGTGTGATTCGAATCAAAATAAAAAAAAAAAACTACACAAGGTACATTATGTATTATTAATCAAAACCGCTGCTGCACCTCCGTGTTACATAAAACCAATCGTTTTCATAACGTTGCCATGTAAACGCAAAACTTTTGCAAAACTCCCAAAACAACCCGTTTTCGGTTTTCTTCTTCTTTTGCCTTCGTAAACGGCGAGAACGCTTGCTGCCATCAAACCACATCGCCGGATCCACTTCCCTCCCCTCGCCGACCTCGCACGCGGCGTTCCCATACACTCCGCCCACGCCTCTTTCGCCGGTGGGAACACTCCCGCATCCCGTTGCCGCGGCGACGTGAAGCCGCAGAGGAGTGAATGGGCTATTTTAAGGGGCGCGCCACAGCCTGTTCCCGCGCTCACGCTGGAAGGAAGTGTCCGGTTGCCGGTGCCAGAGCCGCTGATCGCCGTCCAAATGGAGGAGGAGCCTCTCATATGATGAATCAAGGCAGAGATTGTGCAACGGCGAAGTTGAGCTCTTGGTTTGGAACAAAGCTTTATGTCGTCGATCTCAAAGAGATATTTGTATAGTTGGGAGGAAATTAATTGCCTTGAAGCCCCGTCGTGTTTCAAGACGATTAAATTCAATAAAGATTAACATATCCATCCATTCTTTGTGTAATTAACTAGTATATTGTGTATTTATGCAGTAAATGAGGGGATAACCAGCTCATTAATGCTCAAGTAGACGAATTTGTTTGCCTGGAAAGTTCCACTTAAAGATTCTATACGTTTCAATATTCTTCTATAATTTGTTTAAATAAAAACAAATTAATATAATCTGGTTCGGAATGGATGAGCTCAGGGGTGTCAAACATTTAGAGTTCATGTTTGGGCCATACTGACATTGCATAGTAACGACAAATCCACATAATCGCAATTAACAGAAATAAATTGAGTTTATAGTCTTTAGTTCCCACCGTGAGGCATTTGGGGACCGTGGGAAAAAAAAAGTCACCTAAACTAAGCTATTTTAGCAATTTAATCTCAAATTCAAAACAAACAATTTGATACCTAATGTTGAATTAGTCAAATATAATTTGTGTTCATCATCCAGGGTGTCACGTATTTCTTGGTTCATCAGTAATGTGGGTTGGACGATGATAAAAAGTGCCACAATAACCTTGAAATTTAAACTCAGAAGATGAAAAGGTCGACATTTTCACAAAGCCAAACAATATGACGGAAAATCACTACAATTTCAGCATAAAGCCAATTTTAATAGTGCGAAATACAGTGAAACGTCTCGAAACTTCCCCTGTTGCTGTTCGCGCCTTTTAAATTGTTGCGTGATCCTTTAGAATGATAAAAGTGCCTCTTTGTCGGCTACAAAGGAGATCAAAGTGAGGGAAACGTTCCTTGAACGTCTCCGTTCCCCCAAACAGTTGTTTGCGGTCTGGACCCAAGCGGCGCGCCAACTGCTGCAGCCGCCGTCTCCGCGACAACCGAGCGCGTCCAATGCATTGTGACGCACTGAATTACTCAGTGCCGCCATACTCGCCGGGGCGAGGAGTGCCTCGAAACCGTCCAATCAGAGGCCGAGTAGATACTGCTTGACGAGCCGCCCACTTTTAACACGTTGCCGTGGTGTTTTTTTTTTTTTTTTTTCAAAAAAAATTGCACAGCCGGCTCTGAATCCCTAATGAGACGCCAGCGTCCAACAGATCGGACCCACGCTTTGCACAAGTGGCACCCACGGGTTGGAAGTCGCGGGCTCCACTTTTCAAAATGGAAAGAGACGGATAGAGACGCAACTCTGGGAGATTGTTGGGAGAGGAAAAAAAAAATAAAAAATTTACGCTCGGGAGACGAGACGGATCAAAAAAAAAACAAAAAACAAAAACAAAAAAAAAACCGTGGTGAAATCTCCTTAATGTGTCGCGGCGTCGTTTGAAACGGGGTGTTTTTGTGTGTGATGTTGGGTGGAGGTGGAGAGGAGGGGCGCAGTGCGCAGCGAAGAGGGATACTCTTGTTGTTACCATGGCGATAAATCCAACCCATGCTGCCGGTGGGTTGCCATGGAAACTGAAACAAAAACAGGAGCTGTCCCTGCGTGCTCCTCGGAATAGAAGTCAGATAATTCCTCCACCTTCTGTGTGTGTTCTTCTGACCCCCCCCCCCCCCCCCCCCCCACCTCCACCCCCCCAGGTGCCTACCCTCGGCTGTCCCTGAGCTTCAAGCTGAAGAGGAACATCGGATACTTCATTCTGCAGACCTACATGCCGTCCATCCTCATCACCATCCTGTCCTGGGTCTCCTTCTGGATCAACTACGACGCGTCGGCAGCCAGAGTGGCTCTGGGTAAGAGACTCGGAGGTGTGCGTGTGTGTGCGTGTGTGTATGTGTGTGTGTGTGTGAGAGAGACAGTCCGTCTCTCTGCGTTAGCGCCGCGATCTGTCCGCCGAGCATCCGGCCTTTCACACGTTGTCCGTCCGAATCAGTCGCCAAAACCCAGCGAGACCCGGGCGCACGGAATAAAGGAATAAAGTGGAAACATGCAGCTTTAAAAAAACCCAAACATTTGGATGGAAACGTGAAAAGCAAACCCTTTTCGAAACGCCCCATGTGACGTTTCGAAAAAGCCCCAACTCCGTGGAAACGGAGGGGTGGGACAACTTTTTTTTTTTTGAAAACACCCCGCCTCAGTTGGAAACGGGGAAAATCCAACTTTTTGAAGAAAAAAAAAACGCTCCAACTCCGTCGAAATGGAGGAGATCGGAACTTTTTTGGGGGAAATGTTCGAACTCCGTCTCCGTGCCGATTGCGGAAACCGCTCATGCGCACCAACGGTCGTAGCAACTCGCTATTCTGCACACGCTCAGTAGCTGGACACATTCTCTTGGTACTTTTATTTTGACGTTCACCGTAATAACAATCCAACTTGGTCATCCTAGCACAGTGTTGTGTGTGGCTTCATTTAAAAAAAACTACCAACAGCGCCAACCCCTGGTCTGGAGTGCAAACTGCAGCATTTTCCACCATCCCTGCCATTTCTATGTAAACGGACATCGTTTTCAAAACACTGCCGCGTAAACGTGAAACGAAAACAAAATGTTTCTTTTACACGTTTCCACTCGCCGAGCATCCGGCCTTTCACACGTTGTCAGTCCGAACATTTTTTTTGAAAACACCCCGCCTCGGTTGGAAACACAAAAAAAAAAACGGTCCAACTCCGTCAAAATGGAGATCGGAACTTTTTTGAAAAATGTTCGAACTCCGCACCGACGGTCGTAGCAACTAGTTGTTCTGCACACGCTCAGTAGCTGGACACATTCTCTTGGTACTTTTATTTTGACGGTCGCCGTACTAACAATCCAACTTGGTCGTCCTAGCACAGTGTTGTGTGTCAAAAAAACTACCAACAGCGCCAACCCCTGGCCTGGAGTGCAAACTACAGCATTTTCTACCATCCCTGCCATTTCTATGCAAACGGACCTCGTTTTCAAAACATTGCCGCATAAACGTGAAACTTTTATGAAACGAAAACACGCAAAAAAAAAAAATGACACATTTCCACTCTCCGTCTTTGCGGAGGACCGGCCTGGGCTCAGCGGTCACTCGCCACCCGGGGAGTCGTAAATACATCACGTCTCTAATGAGCGTAATTGGCGAGCCCATGTGCGGGTGCAGAGGCCGACGAGGCCGGGGCGACGGGAGCCGGGTGGCCAATTACGGGGCTTCATTTCTTTCATTTGCGCGGCGGCGCCTCTGCGAGTTGTCAGGAAGGAGTAATGCTGTAAATGATCGAGTTACAAGGCGGCTGAAGTGGGAGGGAATGAACAGAAGTGACCCGGTGAACCGACAAAATCTTCGGAATCCTGCTGCTTTTTTGGATATATTTTACTGGGATTCACTTTTTTTTTTTTTTTAAAGCCTGTTCTACACATTTTGTTGTAGTCTATGGTTGAATTCCAGATTTTCTGATAAAGTTCAATCAATCGCAGTCAAAATTAAATGAAAAAACCCAGAGTTCCTGGACAGTTTACTGTATTTTTTTTTTAATGAATATTTTAGTGAAACTCCCATTTACTTTTCTTTAAAACTTCCATGTTTTCCAGACGTGCCACTAAATCAAAGCTTATCGACTCAGCGCGAATCGACTTGAATCAATATGGACCGTTGCTTACTCAAACAAACCGAAAAAGTCAATAAATAAATTAGTTTAGTAACAATGACTCAGCAGAAAAGGGCCAGAAGCCTCGGGAGGCGGAGCACAGATACGCACGTCTTCATTTTGATCTCAAAAAGAGGCTGAAACTGAATATCGAGGGCTTTTTCTCCACCACGAGAAACTGTTTTTGAAACAAGCTATTGATTCTTTCGGCTTTTTAACACACGAAACCCGGTCCTGGTGATCGAAAACCAAACTGAACCTGGTCTTGGCTGCAGAGAACCAATCGAGGCCTGCTATTTGTGGCAGGGAAACCCATCTAAACCCCGTCTTCACGACAGAAAACCAATCTCAACCTGGTGTTGGTGACAGGAAAAGCAATCTTGGGCCTCGTCCTCGCGACACAAAACTCTTCCAAACTCCAGAGAACCAGTTGTAAATCCAGTCTAATCTCCGGAAAAGCGGTCCGATCCCAATCCAGAACATCAGAAACGAGTCCAAAACCTATTGAAACGCCACAAAACTTCATGTAAACCCGGTCTTGGCTGCAGAAAACCAGTCTACATTCTGTTGAAACTGGATTTGTATCTATATTATACCAGAATTGCGCCATTTATTAATCCCTTGATATTCTCGTGATTATGGAAACTGTATTCCTGACCGTCTATAGACACGAAAGTTAGTGTGGAAGATCAATCCATAATGAGGACCGTACCGGCGATATACAGCTCAAGATACTTTATATACAGGAAGCAGCAGGCGTACAATCGAATCGTTTGTTACTTTGGAGACGGAGGTTCTCCTTCAAACTACTACAAATGGCTCGCAAACTAATCCGGTTGCGAGCCATTTCCCCCCCCCCCACACGGTCGGTTACTTCATAATCAGATTTGCGCGCGAGGCGAGGCAAGGTGTGGGCATTAGCTAGCGCCGGAGCACTTTTCCCACCAGCGTGTAATCGGAGACCGCGGAAGCGAAGTCTTTCTGGCGCGGCGAGCCCCCAGCCGGTCGCCCGACGAGTCGGCGTGGTTCAATTACAGCTGCTTTGATTCACACTGCCGGTTAAGAGTCGCTGCCATTTCACAGCGTTCCGACATGGTTCTTTGTTTTTTGTTTGTTTTTAATGTAACACAGAGCCGTGTTGCTAATGGGCCTATTGGCGCGTGATTAGAGGAGATTTGATTGCGTTGTGCCTTTGCTGCAGCTGTTAAAGTGGGGAAAAAGAGACTCGGGGACGTGGAGGATGGTCGGTGGAGGGGGGGGGGGGGGGGTGTTAGGGTGGGTTGGGTGAAGCCCACCATTAAGTGATGGCGAGATCGGGGCAGATAAATGAAGAGGGAGAGAGACGGAAGGGGAGCGAGCGGCGGAGAACAATGGGGCAGGAGACAAACCCCATGAATCTAGATTCCTCCCCGGAGATGCGGCGGCGTGATGAAAAAAGAGGGGGACCCCCCCCTCCCCCCACCCCCCCTTGATTAAATTGTCCGAGGAGGAAGAAGAGAGGAGTGAAGGACGGAGAGTAATAGTACAGCAGAGAGAACACCTATAAAGAAGGAGGCTGTCGTTACCAAGGGGAAAAAAAAAAAAAAACATCAACAACGGAGATTGCAGCATCCAATAGAGGCGTGCGTGCACCAGCCAGCCCGCACGTGCTCACACACGAGAAGCGCTAAGCCTTGTAATGTGCCAATAAATCACACCAAGAGCTAGATTGACCTTAGCGATCCCCCCCCCCCCCCTCTCCCCCCCCCCCCCCACTTGTCTCTTCACTGTACTTTATCGCACTGAAAACCGTGTGTGTAATAAGCGGGCCAGCTGCTGATAGGCTCAATTTATTTTCCCGCACGCAAGATACAGGCGCGGCGACGTGTCCGCCGCCTGTCCGTAACCAGATAAGACGGCGTGTTATTGCCTCGCCAGAGGTCTGGGGGGGGGGGGGGGGGGGGGGGGGGGGGGGGGTCCTGCACGTTTATTTGTGGCGCCGTGTGTGAATAAGTGCGTGCGTGGTCCGGCCGGCAGATAAGGTCCCGACACGAAAGCCTTTCAAAGTTTGCCGTCGTGGTGTTGGCGTTTTGCATTGTTGCATTGTTTGCATCACGTGTTGGGACGTTATAAGAAAACCCTAGAATGTGGTGCCGTGGTATTGTAGAGTCTTGCTACACAGCCGTAGTATGGGTTTGTATGCTTCTAGGAACTAAATGGTGTTACAAGTGATTTTCAAAACCGGAAATACAACTAGGCACCCTTGTAATCTTAATTTAGACTGTAGAAAACCAGTCGGATCCAAGTCCACAACTTCAGAAATGAGTGTAAACCCATTTAAACTTCTTCGCTACAGAAAACTAGTCCAAACTGAAGAAAACCAGATTAAATCCAGCTTAAGTTGTATAAAACCAATCAAAACCTGGTCTTAGCAACAGGAAACCAACCTAGACTCCACAAAAAAATATCTAAATCCCGTCTGCATTGCAGAAAACCAAGGTGAACCTGGACTCAGCGACAGGAAACCTGTCCCAACTCCAGAAAAGGCCATCTAAATCAAGTCTAAACTGTAGAAAACCAATCAAAACATGGTCTTAGCTACTCAAAAAAGGTCTAAACTCAAGAAAAAAAAGTCGAGATCCAATCTAAAGTGTAGAAAACCAACCTGAATCTAGTCTTACCTATAGAAAACCTGTCCAAAAATCCAGAAAAAGCCATCTAAATCCTGTCTCCGCTGTAGAAAATGTGTCCCAACCTGATCTTCGCTCCTTGAAAAACCAGTCCAAACCCAGGAAAAGTACCCTAAATCCAGTCTGAAACTGTAGAAAACTAATCCAACCCTGGTGAAACCCAGTGGGAGGCAACGTGAAAAGAGTCTAAGACCTCACTCGGGTGACACGGATCGACTGAAAACCGCATGGTTGTCGGCGTCGCGCCGGTGTTTTACCCAAACGGATCACGGGGCTTTTGTCAACCGGGGGGATTGTCAACGCCGTTCTCTACCTCGGCTTGATGTAAAGAACCCGGTACACCGAGCTCTTCCGAAGACCCGCCGGCCTTCAGCCATTCGGGCACCGCCGCAGCATCCCAGCAGGTGTGAAGGTGCCTTTTACTTTGGAGGGCACGGAACTCCCCCCCCACCTTCGCCACCCGCTCCCCCCTCTGTGGTTAAGGTTACCCACAGCTTGGGGGTAGACACTATTCTAATGAGTTCTTTCTGCCCGTTTGAATCCCAATGAGGTCACCGTGTCCGTTCATGCGAGTCATCAACCGCCAAAGCAATCGTTTTTACAAGTACATGCTTTTTTACTCTCTCTCGCTCTCTTCAGTTTCTTTAAACGCAGCACAATTATTTCCGAAGTCAAGAGCAGGAGGTACTGCTACGGTTTCTATAGCAACACCTGTCAGACGCGGGCCGGAGGATTCCTCCCGCCGTGACCCGAAAGGTTTTGCGGGCGAGGCCAATTAAGACGCCGATCGGCAGGTTGGGCAGTGTTTTTCAACCGCTGTGCCGCGGCACACTGGTGTTTCCGCGAGATCTCGTCAGGTGTGCCGTGGGAAATGATCCAATTTCACATTTTTTTCTAAAAAAAACATTTGCTCTCACAGCCGACAGTGTGTTGCAGAGTAATGATGTATAAATACTCTTCGCCGATAGATGGCAGCACAGAACTTTGCCGTTGAAATGGAAAGTGACAGACGTCAGTCTGGTTAATCTCCACCTCCTGCTACCATCTTGTATCAAAGTACTGAGTCAGTGACAGTGATGGAGAAGTTTTTGAAAAGGAAGAATGTGAACCAGGATCTCAGCTCTTCATCCATCAGGTCCAGGTTTCACACTGAGGGAGTCACTATTAAAAAAAAGAAATTGGGAAATACTTTTTTTTCTGTATTTATTTGATTCCTGTTGATAAAACTTTGATGAGAATGACTTTATATTGTTAATAGAGGCTACAGAGTTTCGGGTGGTGGTGTGCCTCCAGATTTTCCCAAAGACAAAAGTGTGCCTTGGCTCTAAAAAGGTTGAGAAACACTGATGTGGGGTATCGTTGGGTATCGTTGGGTATCGTGTAACGCCGTCGGGGCTCATGGTTCTGCCCTCAGGGATCACCACCGTGCTGACCATGACCACGATCAACACCCACCTGCGGGAGACGCTGCCCAAGATCCCCTACGTCAAGGCCATTGACATGTACCTGATGGGCTGCTTCGTCATGGTCTTCCTGGCCCTGCTGGAGTACGCCTTCGTCAACTACATCTTCTTCGGGAGGGGCCCGCAGATGCAGAAGAAGCTGGCGGAGAAGGCGGAGAAGGCCAACAATGAGCGGGCGGCCAAGTACGACGCCGCCAGGGTGAGTCGGAGGGAGCGCCGGAGACGGAGCGTCGTGGAGCGGGCGGGGGCGGGGATGCGCGGTTTTTGGGGTGTTTGGGCGCAGCGGCAGACAGAACAAAAAAAAAACCAAAAAATACAGGGAAGGTGTGAGTTTCACTTTCGCGGTAGTATCTTGTTTTCCAAGATATTCGCTCCGCTCGACCGCGCCAACTTGAAAAAACCCAGCTGGCGGTGTTTAGTCGGCTTTGCTCATGTTTGACGGAGGTTTTCTGAACGTCTGCTTTGGCTACATCGCTATCGCGCCACAGCTAACACACTGGAGGAGAGTCTGTGGAAAGTTGTATTTCTAAGCTATTACACGATTTTCACACACAAAAAAAAAAAAGACGAATCAGAATTAGTCTTCTATGCGTTTAATTATTTTTCAGTGTTGGCTGAACATGACTGGAAACAGAAATGTGAATATTATAATATAACAGTTTTAGTCGAGAGTTTTTTTTTATAAGATCAGGAGTCTGCAACCTTTATGACAAAACAGCAAAATTCAATTTACTTGGAGCCGCAAAACAGCCTTTGATCTTAATAGTTTAGTTTTGTAACACATACAAAAACCCTTATGTCACATTTATGAAATTCCATTACATTTTCAGCCATTTTTGTAACAGATTTTAGAGGTTTCAGCTTTATTTTCGAGTATTTTTCAGACAATTGACATTTTAGAATAGAATAGAAATCTCTCTTTTTTTGCCTTCACGCAGAATGAATAGAATTAAATTTGAATATCAACTAAGATGGAAAGAAAATTGAATGTTTAACGTTCAATATGAATATGTAAAACAACTTAACAGTGACCAATATAAACGCAGAAGGGAACAGCATTTTCTTCTCTTTTATAAGCTGTTTTGATTTTTCTCTATTCATTTTTCCATTTTGAAATTCTAGTTGTTGCATTTTTTTCCCCCATTTTATTTATTGTGCCTTTTTTTTTTTTTATCCAATTTTTGAAAACTACAAAATGTTCACAGGATAACTTAGTGAAAGCTTCAGGGAGGAAGTATTAGACCTTTTACCCATTTAAAAAAAATAAATTCTAGTCATGTCGAGCCAATATCGAAAAAAATAATCATATATATATAATTGATAATTAGCCAGTTTTGGAAAACATTATAATGGCCTGTCAAATTAAACGTCCACATACAAGAAAATAAAGATTAATTTGAACGTCGTTCATTTTCTGGTAGTTTTTGAACACAAAAATTATTTAAAACTTTTTTTCCCCCCTGCTGCTCCACCCAAACTTGTGCACCATCCGCTTTAACGTCCCCCTCACTGGGGGGGGGGGGGTTTCTCCTAAATGTCTCTTCAAGGTGAGAATGTGTGTGTATTGATTTATGTCCCTCAGGAGGCAGGTAGTCGGACCGCGTCCCTAAAACGGTCCAATCAGGTTAAAGGTCTTCGCCACTCGCGCTCGGTGAGTCGATGTTCCGGCGTCGCCGTCAAACGCATGCTGCATTGTGGGCATGAGCTCCAAAAGCCACGGTGGCGAGGGACTTCCTCGCCTCACTTGCATGAACAGCCGCCGTTACCGACCGACTTTGTGTTGCATGGATTATCATTTCTCCTGTGTTTAGTTACTTTATTGTCCGATTTGACCAGATTAACAGTTTATAGACGTCTTCTCGGTTAAAAAGTCCAGTTTCACTCAAATTACTTCGATTTTTGGAGACAATTGGCATCTTTCGAGCATCTAATTCTTATTTTACTTGGATTTAAATCATACTGCAAGAATTTAGATTTTTTTATCTATTTTTTTTTTTTTTTTAAAGCGAGCGGAACAAATATATTTTCTGCATTTACGCAGTCAGTTCACCAGGTGGAGACAAACTTGCACAAAAATTGTTTTATTTTTTTTCTTTAGATTCAAAATTTCTTTTTCCAACTGTTGAGATCCGTAGGAAACTTAAATTGTAAAAATATGTATATATTTATTTAGAGTCTTAAAAAGATTTAAACGCATCGAGAACTCTGTATTTTGTGTGCTAGATTTACACGACAGTAGTGCCCGACGTGGAACTTTTCGAAACTGTTCCCACCCCACGCAAACGCCTGTGTGCCCGCACCGTTTAACGTGAACGACGGACAATAAAGATGGCGATCCGCTGCATGTCCGCGTCGCCATCTTTTTTTTCTTCTTTAGATTCAAAATTTCTTTTTTTCCACAACATGTTAGTTAACAACTGTTGAGATCCGTAGGAAACTTTAAAAATTGTAAAAGTATTTATATCTTTATTTATGTCAACTATCGTTCTTGTTTTAAGTCGTTTAATAAAATAGTTGAATTATCCTCCACTTATTAGTCTTTATCATGATTTCTTCAAAACATCGGAAGAATTTCAAATCATACCAAGAAAAGCGACCCCAGTTGTGTCAAGATATTTCCCAGAAGCTCTCTGGCGCCCCCCAAAGGAGAAGTTCGTATTACACTTTGAAGAAAACTGCTTTAGAGGACATAGAAAAGGTTTTTTTCCCCGAGTCTTAAAAAGATTTAAACGCACCGAGAACTCTGTATTTTGTGTGCTAGTTTTACACGACAGTAGTGCCCGACGTGGAACTTTTCGAAACTGTTCCCACTCCACGCAAACGCCTGTGTGCCCGCACCGTTTAACGTGAACGACGGACAAAAAGATGGCGATCCGCTACATGTCCGCGTCGCCATCTTTTTTTTCTTTAGATTCAAAATTTCTTTTTTCCATAACATTAATTAACAACCGTTGAGATCCGAGTCTTAAAAAGATTTAAACGCATCGAGAACTCTGTATTTTGTGTGCTAGTTTTACACGACAGTAGTGCCCGACGTGGAACTTTTCGAAACTGTTCCCACCCTACGCAAACGCCTGTGTGCCCCCACCGTTTAACGTGAACGACGGACAAAAAGATGGCGATCCGCTACATGTCCGCGTCGCCATCTTTTTTTTCTTTAGATTCAAAATTTCTTTTTTCCATAACATTAATTAACAACCGTTGAGATCCGAGTCTTAAAAAGATTTAAACGCATCGAGAACTCTGTATTTTGTGTGCTAGTTTTACACGACAGTAGTGCCCGACGTGGAACTTTTCGAAACTGTTCCCACCCTACGCAAACGCCTGTGTGCCCCCACCGTTTAACGTGAACGACGGACAAAAAGATGGCGATCCGCTACATGTCCGCGTCGCCATCTTTTTTTTCTTTAGATTCAAAATTTCTTTTTTCCATAACATTAATTAACAACCGTTGAGATCCGAGTCTTAAAAAGATTTAAACGCACCGAGAACTCTGTATTTTGTGTGCTAGTTTTACACGACAGTAGTGCCCGACGTGGAACTTTTCGACACTGTTCCCACCCCACGCAAACGCCTGTGTGTCCCCACCGTTTAACGTGAACGACGGACAATAAAGATGGCGATCCGCTGCATGTCCGCGTCGCCGTCTTTTCTCGACGCGAGTTCTCAACCCTTCTTCCCCGTCCGTCCCGCAGGCGGAGCCGCACGGCCACGGGAACATCCTGCTGACCACGCTGGAGATCCACAACGAGGTGGCGGGCGGCGAGATCACCACCAGCGTGGCGGACATTAGGAACTCTCAGTCCATGGTGCAGCTGGACAGCACCGCCTCGTCGCACATCCAGTACCGCAAGCAGAGCGGCGGCGTCGGGCCGCGCTCGGCCAGCCGCCACTCGCTGGACCGCGCTGCCCAGATGAAGCGCAGCCGCCTGCGGCGGCGGTCCTCGCAGCTCAAGATCAAGATCCCCGACCTGACGGATGTGAACGCCATCGACCGCTGGTCGCGGATCATCTTCCCCTCCGTGTTCTCGCTCTTCAACCTCGTCTACTGGCTCTACTACGTCTGATTCCGTCGACGCGTTTCGTCCTCGTCCCCGTTTGACTTTTTTTGGGTATTTTTTTTTTTTCTCGTTTCGTTTCCTCATTTCATTTGTTTTTCTTCTTTTATACACGATGGAATCCGTCCAGATGAAGACGAAAAGTGGAAGAGAAAAAAAAATAGACTTCTTGAGTTTTGGACCAACTTCTCATCAAAACTTCTTTTTATATTTTCAGTCTTAGTACCGAGGTCTTTTTATGTTTGTCTTGGGTTTTTTTTTTTTCTTTTTTGAAAGTACGTACTGTAATTGGGACTTGTGGTCATTTCCCGACATCTGTTCACTCAAGTAACGTGTAAATAGCAAGATACAAAGCCAGCAATTGATGAAATAGGACAGTATTTACAGTATTTGCAAGAAAAAAAACACATGCGGTTTAAAAGGAACAATTCTTATTCTTAAACTACAAATCCTGAAAACTTTTACAGCACACAGGTGATCAGATAAGTGCAGGCAATTCCTCCCTATGCACTTTCAATGCATGTAATGATCAGCCGTAGTGAAAAGACAAACACTCCTCTTTGCCTTTGCACAAACTTTACAAACTGGTGTGTATTTGTTTGCAACATTGATCCGGTGAAAAAACAAACAAAAAAACCCCGAAATATTCAGGATGATTGAGACTCAGGTTCTCGGCACCTTTTGTTAGTTTTTTTTTTTTTTGTGGTTTTTCCTCCAAAAGAGAAGCACAACTGCAAATAAAACTGCCATTTTTTTTTTCAAAGTTAGAGCGACAGAATTGCACTCGGAAAAAAAAAAAAAATTATCCGACTTCCTCTAAATAAAAAAAAAAAATTTACAAAACTGTTTATTTCAAAACTACTGCCAAGGGCCTTTCAAGGCGACACAGTTACTACTGCATCCATGAGATACTCCAATATTTTTGTACTCTTGTCTTCAGGTATTTGTTTCTTCTCCCACCGTGTTTTTTTTGGGGGGGGTTTGTTTTTCCATTTCTGGGCTTGACACCGTCTCTTTTGTGGTGTTGGAATGAAAGAAACCTCCCCAAGTTGTTTTTGTACATAAGTACATACGTGTGTACATGTATATATATATATAAATATAAATATATACTGTGTGTACGACCCCAAAATGATCATTTTGTGATTGTCACGCTGACGCTAAACTGTCAGAATAGTAAGAAAATGTGTTCAACAAAGAAAGACAGTTTGGGTTCCGGAAGCATTTGTGGGGCAACTCTGAATACATTCCTCCATAGAAGCGACCATCACTGTACGTACGTTCCGCATTTTAAACCAAGCGATGCAAATGGGTTTCACAGGCGGGCGGCGATAACCGCGTCCGCCGGGGGTAATTATAAGCACATGCTAGCATTGAATGTATCAGATCCATTCTTCAGGGAGAGGATAATGAGCCATGGTCACCCATTTTTTATTTTTTTTTTCCCTCCCAACAGAATGTAACAGAACCAGAGAGGGGAATGTGTGCATGTGCATGTGTGTCCGGTGGGGAAACGGGAGGAAAGGCAGCGTGCGGGATCGGAAAAGGTCGTCCGTTAAATCACTTTATTTCCTGTTTCGTGCAACAACAGCAAAAAAAAAAAAAAAAAATGAAAAGCTCTCCCGCCCGACTCGCGTTACTTGTGTGCCATCGAACACTCACGAGAAAACACATGTACGAGGGAATTAAAAAAGAAAAGATAAAAAAAACCTGTAAAGATGTACAGTCCGATTTACGACCAAGAACTGAATGTAATGTACTTTGGGATTGTTGCTGCACAAATGCAATATTGCGTACTGGAAGCAGGATTGACCTGATCGAGGTACGGGGCTTGATTCCACGTTCCAGTCTCGTTCTCTACTGTGTAGACGGGGCAGAGTGCAAATAGGACGGCGGGGTGATGGAGGAGGGCGCTGTGATGAAGCGATACCTTTAAATGGAAAGTCAAGGGATTCCACCCAAGGTTGGATCTTGGCCCCCGACGGATGAACCGCATCTCTGAACGTTATCGGTTCAAACTGAACGGCTGTTTGCTCGTCAGATCATCAAACGTTTTGAAGGTGCTATTTTGTAACGCAAAGTAGCATTTTGAATGAAGGAGACTACCTTGTAGAGATTACCTAGGCCAAGACAGACCAAGACCAAGACTAAAGAATCCCAAGACAAGACTATGATGAGAGTGTCCCAAGACCAAGTCAAGACCGAGACCAGAGTGTCCCAAGACTTCAAGGGGCCAGGACGGAGTCTCGAATAAGACCAGAGAATACCCAAGACCAAGACCAAGACTAAGGAATCCCAAGACAAGACCAAGACTAGAGTGTCCCGCCACAATAAGGGGCAAGTACCGAGTCAAGACGAAACTAGACCACCCCAAGACTGAGACCAGAGTGTCCCAAGACTTCAAGGGGCCGGGACCAAGTTGAGAGTAAGACCAGAGAATACCCAAGACTAAGCCAAGACCAAGACTAAGAAATCCCAAGATAAGACAGACTAGAGCGTCCCAACACATTAAGGGGCACTTGCGGCCAAGTCAACACCAAAACTAGAGCATCCCAAGACCAAGACCAGAGTGTCCCAAGACTTTAAGGGACCGGTACCGAGTCGAGACCGAGACTAGATCATCCCAAGACCAACATAAGACCAAGACCTGAAGGTACTAGTAATTAGTCAATACCATTTTAGAGCGTCCCAAGACCAAGACTCCAAGTGGTCGAGACCAAGTCAGACCGCTCACGAGAATTAAAATACTCTAGCTGAACGCCGATTGGCTTTGGCTTTAGGAGTACTGAAAAATTCCGTAGTCTGAAGGATGCAACACCCAGGCACCACAACTAGCTAAGGGTGCCTTCACACCAGGATAGTCGGGGACTCTGTTCGACTGGGGAGAGGGACGCCCAGAGGTTTGACACCTTCATGGGGTTTGTTTTGCTTTCACACTGACTCCGTTTGATCCAGACCAGAGTTTGAGAAAGTTTTCCACCTCTTGGCAAAATCTTCTCTCTACATCTGCGAGAAAATCCTGAGATTGTTCACTTGCAAGTTGAACCGACACCGACTGGATCAGAGCTCAGGGGTTCACAGACTTTTCCACAAAGTCCCTGAAGTGACCTCTGGTCCGGCTCAAACAGGGCTGGTGTGAAAGGACTCAAAGTTCTATGCAGGAAAGTACTTTTGACTCAACAACTTCTTCGACGTAAAGCAACTTTACCTTAATGACCGCCGACGGCCTATTAGCTAGCTTGATAACGTTCAGATGTGTTTGCCAACAACCGGAACCTTTCAAGTTGCTTTGTGGAGCTTTTAGTACACAAAGTTTTGGTAAAGGCCGAAACTTTTGGGTCAAGAAGTGAGATTTCAGAACAATGGGTCATTGTAGGAGTGTTATTTTTCTTTTCGGTTTTTTTTTTTTTTGGGGGGGGGGGGGTTTGGGAGGGGGTGAACGAAAGAGAACGACAACCGTTACAAACTAGACAAGTCTTTATCATGCATGCACCTAACTTTGGAGGACATTTAAAAAGAAAAAAAAGAAAAAACTATTTTTTGCAAACTCATTTACGAGAGCCGCCACCTGCTCTTTTTTTTTAGAGACGATACTATGCCGTGTCAGCCTACATTAAAAAGACAAAAAAAAAAAAAAAAAAAGACCAAAAAAAATCGACAAAAATGAAGGTTAAAAAAAAAAAAAAAAAAAAAACTGTCATCGAAGACTTCAGGTGTTGTATGGCCTTGGTCCCATAATGGAATGTGAAATGTTCTGTGCTGCCACAAAATGTATTTAGGCTTAGATTTTTACTGTATATCTGTATGTTTCTCTTCCTTTTTCAATAGATTATCATGTTAAACCATCGAATAAATACTATACATTGTACCTGTGTACCTGTATTGCGAGCATGCATGACACTCTGAATCTGCCTCGACTGAGCGGCGAGAATAAACCGAAGATGATTTTTTTTTTTTTCTTTCTTTCTTTCCCCTGCGGGACGGCACTGCAACGAGGCAAACGACGGGGACGGACGCCCACCCCTCCCCCCTCCGAGAAACGGCGCCCGAGTGGCCAAATGCCCCTCGAGCAAGGCACTTAACCCCTCCGTGTCCTCTCCAATGCAGCTACTCAGTGACAGTTCAAGACTCGATGTTGTGCTCGGCCACTCCCACCTGAATACAGAATGTGTATGAAGTGAACTTTTCTCTCTTTTTTTTTTTTCTTTTTTCTGAATGTGTGCCAGAGTGATGGTGTATAAGAGTACAGTAGTTTCCCTAGATAAATAAAAGGCTGGGAAAATGAAAGTGTCGGTGTGAAGGTGGAGAGCTTTATTCATGCCATCTTTCTGGGGTGAAATCCTAAAACAAGGCTAACCGCGAAGGCCCGGTCGGCCACGGCTAACCGCTAGGCCCGGTTGGCCACGGCTAAATGCTAGGCACGGTTGGCTTAGGCCCAGTCGGCCGCGGCTAACCGCTAGGTCCGGTCGGCCGCGGCTAACCGCTAGGTCCGGTCGGCCGCGGCTAACCGCTAGGTCCGGTCGGCCGCGGCTAACCGCTAGGTCCGGTCGGCCGCGGCTAACCGCTAGGTCCGGTCGGCCGCGGCTAACCGCTAGGTCCGGTCGGCCGCGGCTAACCTCTAGGTCCGGTCGGCCGCGGCTAACCGCTAGGCCCGGTCGGCCGCGGCTAACCGCTAGGCCCGGTCGGCCGCGGCTAACCGCTAGGCCCGGTTGGCCACGGCTAACCGCTAGGCCCGGTTGGCCACGGCTAACCGCTAGGCCCGGTTGGCCACGGCTAACCGCTACATATAACAAAGGTGGATTCCTGACATTAGCCTCCAGTGTTGGCGAAAATAACGGAGCACTACGCCCTTGTGGACAAAGACCCCAAACAAAAAAAAAGAAAAGGTTTAAGGTCAATAAACCTAGCTTCCTTTCCTGGAAATTCTCCAATACTCCGACTGACCCAGTTTTTCCACGAAATATCCGCCATTATCAGTGCCGTAACGTTGCTCCTGATCCCGATACAAACAGATCTGTGCTGCAGAAGCGACATATTTAAAACAGAGCTTGGACTTCGAAACCAGACTACAGTTTGTAAAGGTGAAAACGTGGACGTGACCACCACTGGGTGGCGCCGTCTCCGTGGGCCAGTCCGTCTTCAGTGACCGGTCCAGAACCGCAGGCGGCTCGAAACACCGACAAGTCCGTCGCGGACGTTGCTTCCGCTACGCTATTGGCATTTTCAAAGCCTCCGATGGAAAAGGGAACTACGTCCTCCATGACATCGAATATCAGTTTGTCAAAATGTTACTTTTAAAGTCTATGCATCGGTATCAAGAGCAGACTCGATGCCAGAGTTGACGGAAAAGATGTGCCGTTGTTCGATGCTTGGTGAAAAGTTCGGTCTCGGCGATTGAATCCACAGCCTGACATGGAAGCACAAAGCCCCACATCATGAGCAGCTACAATTAATAAAAACCCAACAAAATGGCAAAAAAGAACCCCATTCGAAGAGACCCGTCTGAACACCGAACGTCTTTCTCGTAATGAGCTTCCACTTGACACCGAAGCGTTAAGGATCCCAGCGGGGCCCAGTAAATGTTTGTGCAGACTAATTATTAGGCTTAACCTCTTTTCGAGAGGGCACTTAAAAAGCCAAAAGTGCAAATTCCCAATAAACGGCGGCGAGAGTGGCGTCCAATAAAGCGTGGCCAAATTAAAATGATCGCGGTCCAAACCCACGACATCTGGGGAGGCATGCAATCATTCAGCTACAGAATTAAACGTCCTTTTTCTTCGATTTTTGGCATCTGAATTATTAATTGGTTAAACCTCTAAAGGTATTATCTAAGAAAAAGGGCATCATCGGCAACATTCTTTCAAACATCATTATGGGACGTGACGTACTGATTGGCTGAATCAGACCACGTTGGTATTAAAAGTCAAATTAATATTGTATTAATATAAATTACAAATACAAAAATAAAATGACAAAAATACAAAATAAAAAAGCAAAATCAAAATACAATATAAAAATAAAATATACAATACAATAAAAAATGCTAAATAAAAAAAATATAGATTCAAATTAAATAATTTAAATAAGCTTCATTGGTGTATTTGCTGATTAACCAGACAACAAATAATAATATTCACGCATTAAAAAAAAATCACAAAAAAAAACCAATTGAAAAGAAAAAAAAAAGGTGACAGTTTTATTTGTTTCATTGAGATGCCGTTGGTGTGTTCCATTGGCCCTGAGAAAGAAACTAATGATGAAATGAGAAGTCTCCAGGGCGCCTGATGGAGCCATCATGCCCCCCCCCCCCCATTGCAGGTGGAGAAAACGCAATATTACACACTATTGATGCATAAGGACTTCAGAAAACGCTGAGCTTGCCTTTTAAATCTCTCCAGTACGGAAGTCCCTTGGGGGTAAACGTGATAGATTTCAAAAATCTCCTTCCTCCGGAGCCTTTCTAATGTATATCAGGGTCCTCACCCCGAGGTTTATGACACGGTTTCTCATTAAACGACTGTTCAGCACGTCGAGGGAGGCAGGGGTTTTCCCCTCGCACCGTTGTGTAACACTGTTTGTGCTACTGTCAAACACTGTTTGACCCGATGTGCCAGAGCACATCGGGTCCCCCAACAACCTCAGACTCTTCAAAATCTGTCACTTGGCGTCGCCGCGTCGGAGACGGTAGTTCTTCCAGTCGTCGTCACGGAGACAGGATTTCACTTTGTCACAGTCAGAGAGACGACCTTCGACAAACACAACGCCAAAGTCAACTAATGAAAAGCGCCCGTGAGGGTCGTGAACCCAAACTCAACCAAAGGTCGATTGGGAACGACGGGGTCACTCACTTTGATGTCTTTGATCAATTTCGCCACTGCTTGTCAAAGAGAGATCACAGAATAACGGTTTAGTCACTCAAAAAAGTGGAGCAACGAAGCCCAATATGTGCAAGACGTTCTGCAAGAGTCCTACATTTCACCAGTCGGCACAAAAAAAGGTTTGCGAATTATAAAAGAGAGGAGCCGAGTCACTTTCATAACAGATGCAAACCCCCCCCCCAAAAAAAACCCATCAATGTTTCATAATTATTGTGTTATTACTTGTCAAGATTAGATGCAATTTTTATAACTCAAGCGGGCAAAATGGGGTCACAGCAGATGAAAAGAACGTGGAATATTGTTCCATTAACTTGATTCATGAGCAACTTTTGCAGTTTTGTGTGTTGAAACGGCGGATCGTCTTCCTTAACGTCGTCGCGAGAATCAATCCAGAGTGGATGAGTCAAAACATTCTCAAAAAGTTGCGTTTTTTTGTTTGAACTGAGACAATTGGAGGATTTTCAAAAAGTTGCGTCCCCCTCCATTTCCATCAAGGAGTCAGAGCATTTTCAAGAAGTGCCTCCCTCTCATTTTCATGACGATGGAGTCTAGGCCTTTTCAAAAAGTGGCGATCTCCCCAATTTCCACGGAAGCGGAACGTTTCCAAAAAGTAGCAATTTTGCTCATTTCCATGGAGACAAAGTTGAAGCACTTTCAAAAATGTATGCTTTCCTCCATTTCCACAGAGTCGGAGCATTTTCACAAAGTTGCCTTTCCCCGTTTCCATGGAGACCGAATTGGACTGTTTTCAAAAAGTTGCATTTTTCCCCATTTCCATGGAGACCAAATTTCGAGTGTTTTCAAAAAGTTGCACTTACAGTGGCACTGAGTACCGCCGCTATGCGAACAAACCAAAACCTTACGAAAGCTTGCAGACATTGTCGTATAAACAAATGCAATTTTGTTGCAAATATACAAATTATAACGCGCAAACTCGCACATTTGTTACGCTTTTTGAAAACTGTTCCAAAAGGCTACCTATCCATGCTTCCGAATGCATTTACAAAGAACCTCAGCACCCTCTAGTGGCCAAAGTAGTGATGGTGGAAGCAACGTCGAACAGACGGTGGAAATCTCTATACGCGTTGCGTACGACTTATAAAAGCCTCGACACGAGTCGTTCCGTCCGGCCAAGTTGCGAAAAGTGTTGCGTACGAGGCGGATTCGGGCCCAAAACGATCCACCCCGTCGCCCGCCCTTCGTCTTTCTCTCGGGGAAACTTGCAAATTCCTTCAGATGTCTTCCTCAACCCCTCGCCGTCTCCCCGCCTGCCGACTGACACACTTCTCTTTCAATTCATCGGCGGCGTGGCGAGCGACGGAGGGAGCGTGGGAGAAGAGAAGTGGGAGGGATGGAGCGGGGAAAGAACGAGTCTGTTCTCGGCATCAAAAGAGCGTCTCGGAGACGGTGGGGGAATACGCCGACTCCTTCGCCGTTTGCTTTTTGATGACGCCTCTTTCCGGCTTGTGAAGTCGCTAATGCACAACGGCGGCGGTGTGTTAGCCTACTTCTCCCCCGCCACTGATCTCGGCCTCCATTTTTCTCCGGTCTCGTTAGAAGCCCGTTTGGTTTTTTTCGGACAACGGTTCCTCACCCTCCTTCCCTCCGGTGGGCTCCCGAGACGATAAAAGTTTTCTCGCGCGCTCCCCGAAAAGCATTAAACATTTATTGGGCTATTCCCCGAGTGCGCAATGCTACAGAGAATAAGACGCCCTATTATATGTGACCCAGAAACGACGCGCTCACTTCGGCAGTCGGCTCGCTGCAGTAATTATCGAAAAAAAATAAAAGGGGCTCTTTGGAGGCAGATTAAAGAGAATACCGACTCGTCCTGATCACAATGATCAGAATGCTTGTTTTGCTCGGTCAGAAACGAGAGGAAGGCGTTTTCTTTTCCCCCGCCGACGCATCGGCTGATTAACGTTAGCGCTAATTGGACACGACGGCGCCGCCGCATCAGAACTTGTTCGGTTAATTGAATCACACGAGGCGCTTTTTTTTTTAGGAAGCCGTCGCACGAATGGGAAACACCTTGGATGTGTTATGTCTCGTGCAAGATTCGCATTTTTACGCCCGTTAATGTCATTTTTCAACGCCGGCGGCTTCACGTGACGCAAACCGGTCAATTGAAACTGCTTCTTTTTTAAAATGTGGGACTGAACTGATAAGTAGCTCAGACGACAAATTGCATATGGAAAATATACTGAAGTCAAAAATCTACGTAAAATCTCCAACACTCATACTTGCAGTGCAAGTTTTGACCACAAGGTGGCGTATTGAGTCTAAACACCGACAACTTAAGCATACATGAAATGTTAAAAAGGATTAAATGCAGTTGTAGACTCCGTTCACGTGGCATTTAAGTAAAAATGCCAAAACTTTTGCATTTTGGGTGTTCGTTTCCACGACAACCGTGATCAGAGTTACTAGAAACGCAAATTTATAAAAAATGGCTCCCAAGGTGGAGCTTTTCAAACACGCTCCAACTTCCTCTTCGAAAGGAACGGGAGGAAGCAAAACTTTTTGAAAGTGATCCAACTCCTCCATTTGCACTTGGATGGAGTTGGAGCATTTTCGGAAAGTTGCGTTATTCCCCTCATTTCCAAAGAGATTCAAAGTTTTGAAAAGTGGCATTTTCGCCCATGTATCTAGAGTGGAGTGGGAGCATTATCAAAAAGTTGTGTTCCCCCCCCCCCCCCCCCCCCGTTTCCATGGAGTTTTCAAAAAGTTGCGTTACTCCCAATTTCCATGGAGATGGAGTGTTTTCAAAAAGTTGCCCCCCCCCCTTCAATCCAGTCCAAACCTCCCTCCAATTCCTCCCTCCAGGACAAGAGCACCGCAGCTCTGCAGGCTCATTATTAACCGACACTAAAGTGTCTTATTTTGAAATGTCAGCGTACATCTCCTCAAAGGTCAACAGGTCCATTCGATCCTGCCGCCGTGTCGCTGCACCACGCGGAGATCAGCCATCAACTTTTAGAACAAGACAGTGACGCTGCAATATATTAATATTTTGCATAATAAAAAAAAAAGCTGTTAAAATAGTTTTTAATTCAATACAGAGGAGCAGGAAAGTGACAGCCAAGCACTGAGTAAATAACCTTGACTTGGCTGCCCCCTGCTGGCCGGCTGGAGCGCAACATGGAGCAGAAGCCTCCAATTCACACGCCCACACTTGTGCAGACAGAGAGAGAGAGCGAGAGAGAGAGAGCGAGAGAGAGAGAGCGCGAGGCGTGCATATGTGATTAATGCTCTCCGCTTCCACTTTCCTGGCTAATTATCAGCCGCTTATTTAAAAGAGGGTTTATTTGGTCTGCGTCGACAGAAAGCACAGACGCCATAATTACACGTTCAATTACGCCGCGTTTGCGGCGCGTGCCAATTTTTCACGGACGCGTTTTGGTGCTCGCTTGTACGGCGCCCCAGACATGACATTTCAAATAAGACTTTGGGACTATTTTGTGAAAATACCATGTGTCAAAATGTCACAAATACCATTTTAGGCCAAAAATGACCCAGAAATTTGTATTTTATGTCACAAATTCATTTTTTTTTTTTTTTCCACAAATGACCATCTTGTGGCCACAAATTTGTATTTTGTGGCCAAAAAAAAAAATCACCATTTCATAACACAAATTAACATCTCATTGTCAAAAATACCATTTTAGGCCACAAATGACTCAGAAATTAGTATTTTATGTCACAAATTCATATTTTTTTTGCCACAAATGACCATCTTGTGGCCACGAATGTGTATTTTGTGGCCAAAACCCCCCCCCAAAAAAAATCACCATTTCATGACACAAATTAACATCTCATTGTCACAAATGACCATTTTGGATTTACAATCTCACGACCTGAAATAACTATTGAAATAGCCACAAATTGGAAGTAATTTCTTTCAGATGACATGTCTGGGGCTTCATCACTGACACACACACACACACACACACACACACATCCACCCACTCAGGCACACACTCGACTACCCACGCGCTGGGACGTTGTTACTTGGCAACATCATTTCAAGGTGAATAGGTACTATAAAAAAAAAAAAGCGGTGTTACATAAAGGAAGAGTGGGCGTCTCTGCAGCCTGGTTCCTCGGCTGTTCGGGTGGAGGTTGAAGCGTTTTGTAGTACGGGAGGAGACGTCTGCTCCGTTGTGCACGTGGAGCGGATTCGCATTTTATGCGCAGAGAAAAATCCTATAAATAGCAAATATACACCTAATCTTCGTTCGTGGCCACGAGACACTTAATTTGACGGCAAATATTAATTTCGGACAGAAATAAGCAAATTTCAGCCGGAGTCGGAATATCGTCAAACGGTTTGCGTTTCCCTCCAATTCCACGCTGACGGAGTAGGAGTGTTTTCATAAAGTTGCACTTTCCTCCGTTTCTATGGAGATGGAGTCGGAAACGTTGCCCAAATTTTAAAAAAAAGTTGCATTTCCACATCCATGGAGTGGAAGGTGTCAAAAATGTGCAGTTTTCCTTCGTTACCATGGCAACAGACTCGGAGCTTTTTCAAAAGCGATGAGATATCGAATAACAGTGGTTGTAAATAAAGTGGAAAAAGTGCTGAGAAGAAGCATGGAACTTAAAAAAAATTAATGCCAGACTGCATCATGACAATAGTACAACTTTTGTAAGCATGTGTAAACTACCAAGGGAAACAAACAAAAAAGAAAGAAAATAGGAAAAAATATTAGAAAAAAAGGAAAAATAACAAAAGGGAAAGCAAAGAATTGTCCTTGCATTGCGAAAACTGCTCTTGGGAAAGGTACGGCAGCTGAAAACGGCTATAAATCGGTTTGAATACACAAAACGTGATTAAAACTTTTTTTTAAAGTCATGAAAATTTTAAACAATTAAAAAATCAGACATCTATATTGTACCTGTGGCACTTCATTAATCCAACTTTTAATAATATATTATATTATAATATTTCTTTTAAATGTTTTTCCCCCTTTATTTCATTTATTAACATGCTTTTGTTCGTTTATTTATTTGGTGGAACAATCGTGGAAACCGCTTTTGTTCACAACCTTGAGCTTTAAAGTGGCAACACTGACACCTGCTGGTTGTTTTTGTGTACTGCATTAAAGGGCATTTTTTTTATTTCATCGTTTCAGGCAATGTTTAATTTATATGCACAGAAAAAGGTAGAAATTCCCCTTTTTTATGGTTTATGACTCTGACAATTACTTTATTTGTTGATATTCAACATTTCAATGACAAATAATAATAAGAAGGAGAAGCTAAGAAATTCCCATTTTTAAATGATCATTTAAAGGCAGGGAATTTTATTTCCTCTGCAAATTATGAATAAAATACACAATATTGTGCACTTTCAGAGCTCTGGCCTGTTGGCTGCAGGTAGTGATGAAATAATCAAGCTAAATACGATTTTTGTTTCGGCTTGTACGGCAACAAAACCACTTCATGAGTGTTTTCTATTGTGTATTGCACATTTTAGGGGTATATTTTATTATATATTGCACATTTCAGGGTTATATTGTCATATACTGCACATTTAAGAGGTACATTGCAAATTTCAGGGTATATATTGCACATTTTACGGTATATTGTATTATATATTGCTGAGTTTTATTGTTTTAGCTTCCGTTGCACCGTTTTTCTTGCTTACATTCTCTATTTCATTATTTCTATTGAATTTCCAATGTTACTTTATACGTGGAACAGAATTGAATGGTTAATTTGAGATCACCTCGTCACGTGATCCTTTGCGCCTCTGAAAAGTTTCCATCTCGCACTAAAAACATTTTCTGATCTTCAAAAATCAACCAGGTGGTTTATTTAAAGTCCCCATGATATGATCAACACAACGATAATCTGGGTGATAATCGAGAAGAGAGCGACACTTACCGTTTCCAGATGATCGATGATCGATCCCGGGATGACGATCAGGTGATTCTTCATCCAAACACCGTCGGACGCGGGGAAGCTCGCGTGCAGCTCCGGGACGTTTCACCTTGATTGATGAGAGGCGAAAGTTTGAATCCGCCGAGATGAATTCAGCGCCAGAGTTTGTAGACGTAGAGTCTGATGGATTAAAGTCCACGTTTTGTGTTTCCCATTAAACTCCTTGTTCCGGTTTCAAAATCCACAACTTGTAGTTTCAGTCAAAGTCGCGTTCACGTTCCCAAAATGACCACACGTGCGTCCGACTGCCGAGACAACCTGTCAGGTGCAAATCATTACCTGTATCCATAGATATAAAACACCTAGATGCCTAGCTCCGCCGCATGTGACGCGCCTCGAGCGCCGCCATCTTGGATAGGTCGCCTGCTTGCACCAAACATAGGGATGCCGGGCAAGAAAATCCAAGATGGCGGCGCTGTAGGCACATCGCGTCAACAGGCGCTGATAGGCAGTTTGACTTCTATTTTTTTATATCTATGCCTGCACCTGTACCCATAACAGGCGCCGTAACAGACGCATCAGCCCCCACTCTCAATTTTTCTTTCTTGCTATATTCTAATTTCGCCCATTTCTTTATCATTCTGTTATTTTTTGGTTAATTTTGTTTGTTTTTCCTTTTTTAAATTTTTGTTTTTTTTTTGTTGCCATTTTGCCGGTTTTTTTTTTTTTTTGGGGGGGGGGGGGTTATTTTCTGTATTTTTGCAGAATATTTGTGCTTTTTGTGGATTTTTTTGTTATTTCGTGGACTTTTTGGGGAATTTGTATGTCATTTTATTTTCTGTATTCTGTAGATTTTTTTTTTATTATTTTGTTGAGTGTGGATGTTTCTTAGCATATTGCGGAATATTTTTGTATGTTGTTGATTTCTTTATTGTGTTATCTTGTGGATTATTTATTCTGTGGCGTCTGACAGCAGACGCAAACAGCAAATCTTATATCTATATTAGAGCAATTTGTGACCATGCAATTATTATTTGAGGCATTAAATTGTAAATTCAGAGGTCATACTTGATTAAATTTTATGGACCCACACTGTTAAACCCTATGGCTATTTTCAAGGCTAAATTATTTAAATAGAATTCCATTGATTTGAGTTGATATTTATGTTTAGGATATTTTTTGTATTATCAAGATTTTCATTACAATAATGTTTATTGTTGGAGGTTATTCCATATCTTGAGCTTCTTTACCCCCCTGCAAAGTCTGGATTCATCTTCTTCGAATTCCGTATTTAATTCTTATTTTGTGCAAATAAATAGAAAATGAAATAGCCACTGCATAGAAATGTATATATAAAGTGTAGTTTTGCTCATTCTCCAGCAGATGGCAGTACTGCGCCGAAAGCTGAATACAAACAGAAGAAGAAGCAGAAGCGTAAATACATTAAAAAAAAGGTCAAATGTAAAAAGAAAATTGTAAACACGTGGTGGATTAGCCAATATTTTCAATAAATACAAATAAAAATTTTTTTTTTAGTTTAATAGGTGCCGAAAACGAAATCGGGACTTACGCAGGGGAGGGGTTTTTAACCGCCGTTGACGTGACGCTGCCGTGACGTCAGCGTAAATACGGAAGTGGCAGGTTGGGCATCTCTGGGAGGAATCCTCGTGGGTAGATTCATCCTCTCAGGAGAGAACGCGGAGGTGAAGCGGACATGATTCCGGGTCTCCCCACTCCGATTTACTCGCACGCCGGACGCGGAGACTTCCGGGACGTTTACGAGCCGGCGGAGGACTCGTTCCTCCTGATTGACGCCCTGGAGAAGGACGCGGAGAGACTGCGGCTGATCAGGTGACGATCTGGACCAGTCCGTGACCCCCTGACCCTCCGGATCCTCGTCGATCCCTCCCGATTTCACCAAAAATCCACATTTTAATCATTTAGACTGCAGCTGTAATAATATTTTTTTTAAACTGAATTCGCATCAAATTGATTTAAATCGTTCTTATCCTGTGTCAATAGGGAATTATGAATCTGTGCGTATGAAAATCACTTGTATGGGGTTCTTTGGGTCTCGTTTTATTGATCCACACCAGAAAGACACTTTAAGGGGAATATCAACAAATATTCTAATAATTATATTTATATACATAATTTTTTATTGGCATTAAATGGATTCAGATTGTGACCGGGCGCCTCTGTGACCTCTGACCTCTGACCACCTCCTGCAGGCCCTGCGTGTGCGTGGAGGTGGGCTCCGGCTCCGGCGTGGCGTCCGCCTTCCTGTCCTCGCTGTTGGGACCTTCAGCTCTGCACATGTGAGTCGGTGGTGGGGGGGGTGTGTGGGGAAGGGGGGGGGGGGGGGTGTGTGGGGAAGGAACTGACCCGGGGCTTTGATTCCAGCTGCACCGACGTGAATCCCGCCGCCGCGCGCTGCACCGCAGAGACCGCCTCCCGCAACAAGGCTCCGCTGCAGCCCGTCGTCACCGACCTGGTGAGACGCCGGCGCCTCCGCCGCCGCGATCGGACAGGAAGTAAAACCCCATCGTGTGTGTGTGTGTGTGTGTGTGTGGACCTGCAGGTGGAGTGCCTCCTGCCTCGGCTGTGTGGCAAAGTGGACGTCCTCCTCTTCAACCCGCCTTACGTGGTCACGCCTTCCGACGAGGTGACGACCCCCCCGACGCTCCGCCGTCGCCCTTCAAAAGCGCCGCCTGCGTGTCTTCTCAAAGCTGCTCCCCCCCCTCCCCACTCCCCCCTCCCCCTGTCCCAGGTCGGCGGCTCGGGGATCGAGGCGTCGTGGGCCGGCGGGCGGCGGGGCCGCGAGGTGACGGACCGACTCCTCCCCGCGGTGGAGCGGCTGCTGTCCGGCCACGGCCTGTTTTACCTCGTCGCCGTCACCGAGAACGACCCCGGTTGGTTCTATCGGCGTCTGGTCGCTATGGTGAAGGCAATCAGACACGTCACGTTATTTAACCCCCCCCCCCCCCCCCCCCCCCTCCTCTCTTAGAGGAGATCATCAACCTTCTGGGCCAACGAGGTTTGACCGGCGAGTCCTGCTTGGCGACGAGAGCCGCAAACGAGAGACTTTCTATCCTGCGCTTCCACAGGAACCAAGGAAACACGACGTGAATGAAGACGACTTTTTAAAAAAAAAACAAAGCTGAGCTGCAGCCACAGTTTTTTTTTTTTAATGGTTAATTTTCTTTGACTATTAAATGTGTTTAAAACCACGACTGGGACGTCTTGGCCTGTGCTTTTGCAAAATAAATGGGTAAATTTGTATTAATACAAATTTAGTCTTCATGGCAAGTTATTTTTATTGTATTCTAAATCAAATAAGAGGATTATTATAGTATTTTTGGGGGCGTATATGTAAGGTATTCAGCCATTTAGGTTTATCTTATTTGGTTTATCTAAAGTGCAATTGTATTAAAAACAGTTGAAAGAAGCAACATTTGTTTATCAGGTTCAATAAATTGCTAATTAAATTGTCTATTTTTCCATTAAAACTCAGTATAAAAGGATATTTTGTCTTTGGATTATGCCAAAAGGCTTTAAAATGACCTCGAAAGGTTCAAAAATAGTTAATTCTGAATGAACCCGAGGGTAGCATGACGACTCGCTGCTGCCATCTGGTGGACATTCTGCATTAACTTCTATTAAAACCATATTTTTAATCTCAGAGATTATTGCACAAAACTGGATTAAATTGTGGCCGTAAATTCATATTTAATGAACCAAATAGTAATTTCAGGCCATGGAATACTGATTTGAGGCCTTAAATTCCTCAAATTAATACTTATTAACCTTAAATTGATGACTGGGTTAAGGTTAGGGCCACAAATGACTGTTTTTGCGGCCTGGAATTGGCTTCAAATTATATTTGTGCGTGTGTGTGTGAGTATTTATACATAATATTTAAAGAGAAAGTCTAGAAAAATCAAAAACACTGCAAAACATTGATGTAATGTCAATAATCGCACGTTTTGGCAGATAATCCCAATTAAAAATATTTGGATATTTAAAAAAAAAAAAAATACGGACAACTTTGAAACATTTATTGATTCGAGGAGAAATACAATCACCAAAATAAAGTTTCCAGCACATTCAGAATCATTATATTAAATCTCAAAAATCAACACGAGTAACTTTAGAACCAGGAAGGCAAAAAAAAAAATATCATGATGAAAACTGAACGTAAGGCATGAACGTGTGATTTCAACACTCCAGTGTTAATGTGCAACGTCTTCTGCAGATATGTGCAAATATAGCGAGCGCTCATTATTACCGCGACTCGTCGTTTCCGACGAGTTCTCGTTCAAAGTTTAAAGCCGGGAAACGATTAGAAGCTCGTTGCTGCAGCTACGACTGAAGAAACTCCAGTTTGTGACGTTATTTTAACCCCCAGGTGTCTTTTAATACACATTTGTCCGCCTTTCCGTCGTCATTTTGGCAAATTCGTGCAAGAAAATGTCTCCGACGACTAAATGTTTGGATCTAAATGACCAAAGAACTTTAAATCTTCATATTTTCCCGACATAAATCTCGAAAATAACATCAATTTTGCACAGTATTCCCAAGATCTTTGCTCACTTCTGCCTAAATTATTCATTTTAAACTGCTGCATGAAATAGAATAACCCTTACATGTTATCAAAATGCAACAAAGTGTCTTTTGACAGACTTTAGGATGAATTGTTTTGATTTAAATGTCAGAAAAGCCGCTTTAAATGTTCGTATTTTCTGCTTAAATCCTTAATTCTACACAAAATCTTCAGGTTTTAAACAAAAAACACCTAAATCTATTGAAATAACGCATCATTATTTGACATACTTGCTTGATTGTGTTTAAATTCTATATTTTTATCAGATATATCATTTTTATTTAATCTGCTGCATATATTAAAATGTTTACTTGCAATTGAACTATTTCTTTTTGCAAGAAAGTGTCATTTGACTTCAGAACTCAAAAGTTTCACTTTAAATTTCCTAAAAAAATGACTTAAATCTCTAAAATAATGTCAATCCTGCTCAAAATTCCAAACTATTCAGAAATCTTGAGGATTTAAACTACAAATGCAACATTTAAATCCAATGGTAGACTTAAAAATATGGAAATAATGCAACATATTCAACATTTTTGTCTGCATTTCTTTTGAAATTGCTTTGTGGAAAAAAACTTAAGACTCATATTGCTTCATTTTCTTCCCACATAAATCTCTAAAATAAAATAAAAAACCTGCACAAAATCTAGAAATCATCAGTAAATTTCAGGATTAAAATTAAAATAAAATTTGTTTTTTTTACATTTAAATGTCGAAAAAGCTTAAAAAGTCCAAATAAAAATGCAGGTGTTAATATCAGCAGTGTACTTTAAATCTGATGACACACACACACACACACACACACACACACACACACACACACACACACACACACACACACACACACACACACACACACACACACACACACACACACACACACACACACACACACACACACACACACACACACGCTAAATTCTATGTGGAAAAATAACTTATCTTATTCTTTTCTCACTATTTCCTCTTTTGAAAGCGAATTAATTCACGTTTGGTAGTTTTGTGCAGGAAAACGTTTTTTTTTTCTTTTAAAAAGTGACGCCTGAGGGTTAAAACAGGTAAAGTGGCAGAAATCCAAGGTGACGTTTTTTGCAGCCGTCACTTTGGACTCTGGACGCGTCGCGGCGGGAAATACAATCAGACCTGCGCCGGGACAGCTGGTGACAACGTTCAAACACTGCAGGGGGAACGTCGGTGACAGCGCCTCCTGGTGGGTAACGGAGGGAGGAGGAGGGGGAGGAGGAGGAGGAAGAGGAGGAGAAGGAGGGAGGATGACAAGGAGAAGGGGGAGGAGAAGGAGGAGGATGAAGAGGAAGGGGGAGGAGAAGGAGGAGGGAGGAGAAGGAGGGAGGAGGAGGAGGGAGGATGAGGAGGGGGAGGAGGAGAAGGGGGAGGAGTAGGAGGAAGAGGAAGAGGAGGGGGGAGGAGAAGGAGGAGGAGGAAGGAGAAGGAGGGAGGATGAAGAGGGGGAGGAGGAGAAGGGGGAGGAGAAGGAGGAGTAGGAGGAAGAGGAAGAGGAGGGGGAGGAGAAGGAGGAGTAGGAGGAGGAAGAGGAGGAAGAGGAGAAGGAGGACGAAGAGGAGAAGGAGGGGGAGGAGAAGGAGGAAGAGGAGGAGGAGGAGAAGGAGGAAGAGGAGGAGGATGAGGAGGAGAAGGATGAGGGGGGAGGAGAAGGATGAGGAGGAGGAAGAAGAGGAGAAGGAAGAGGAGGAGGAGGAGGAAGAGGATGAGGAGGGGGAAGAGGAAGAGGAGGGGGTAGGAAGAGGAGGGGGTAGGAGGAAGAGGAAGAGGAAGAGGAGGAGGAAGAGGAGGAGGAGAAGGAGGAAGAGGAGGAGGAGGAGGAGGATGAAGAGGGGGTAGGAGAAGGAGGAAGAGGAAGAGGAGGAGGAAGAGGAGGAAGAGGATCAGGTGTTGGTCGTCCTCAGGATCTCCTGACTGTCAGCAAGATTCAGCTTCTGGCTTCAAACGAGTCAAGAAAAGCTTCAAAACAGCTTTTTTTTTTTTTTTTTTTTTTAAACCAACACTTCAGATCCAGGAAAACGTTCATTAACGCTCATTAAATACTAATTAAATCCTGTATTTACTTCATTCTGCACATTTTTCCTTCCCATTTGAAATTTAAACGACTTTCCAGAGAACAACATCTCGACTTTATGTCCATTTTTTCCCTCCATGTTCATTTCAGATTAAAATTATTTCTTGTCAACCTTGTTTTTTTCCACAAAAATTCTCCACATCTATTCACAATGCTTATATCTATATATATTTGACAGTCTCATTCAAACTATTGTTCCCAGGCTGATAAAGCTCCGTTATCCATCGACATATATAGATATACAACCACTTTTCAATTGGCCGTGTTGGAAAAAAAAAAAAAAGCTGTTAAGATGTTTAAAACATTCATGATAACATGGAATTGAAAAACTGTTAAATCATAGTATATAAAAAGTATTTTAAGCTAAAATTACTCCATATAAAACTCGTGTTTGGTAGAAAAAGCTTGTATAAATAATATATTATTTCACTTTATCGTGATTTACGTGTTCTACTAATGTGTCGATCTTCAGACATTAGATCAAGGAATGAGTTGTGAATTTAAAAACAAGCGGAAATATTCAATTGGGTTCGGAATCAAAGAAATAACACATTTTCCTGCTGAACAGTGTTTGTATTTTCTGTGTCGTGGCCAGAAATAAGCATTTATGAACGAATGAATGAATGGTTTGAGTGCTGCTGCTTGTTTTTGGATCACTTAAATCATACATTTGCTTTTTTTTTTGGTACTTCTCGAACATTAAAGTGTATTAAATGTTCACACCGGAGTACAAGAAGGCAATTTGGCTCATCCGACGCTGCTAATTCAACGTGAAATGACGCGATTTAGAAGATCCGGTCGCTTTGCGTTTTGAGAAAGGATACATGGAGGAACTGAGGTCCTCGAGCTGTGGAGACAAGAAGAGTTGGTGTTTTAGGACATAGTGGCGCTCTGATCGCAGGCGGGTGGGGGTGGGGGTGGGGGGGGTGGGGGTGGGGGTGTCTCACATTGAGGAGCAACTTGTCCATGTTGGTGTCGGAGGCTCCTTTCCTCTGGTCCTCCGGCATCTCGTCCACCTCGCCATAGAGGTCAAAGTGCAAGCGGGCCAGCTTCTCCTGCATCTCCCTCACCTGCTCCATCTGATCGATGGAGCACTCGTTGCCTGTGGGGGGGGGGGGGGGGGGGGGGGGAGGAATCACCAAACGTGGAGAAAGAGAACTTTGATTTTGGATGTCGTCGGCATTAGGATGTCGTCGTTTCCCCGGCGCCGTACCGAAGGCCTGGAGTTTCCCTGAGTGGAAGTCGTTGAGGAGGCTGAGCAGGCCGTTCTCCATCTCCTGCACGTCGGACACGTCCGTCAGGAAGGAGTGCTGGACGATCGGAGCCGCCTGGCCCTGGCTCGGCTTCCCTCCGACGCCAGGCTGGGATCTGGGTTTATCTTTCACCCCCCTGCAAAAAAACCCCAAAATAAAACACTTATCTACAGCACGATCCGACACGGTCACCCGCAGAGCAGTGTCGTTCATCCACCTCCTGCTCTTGCTCTTCTGGCTGGAGTGGGTCCCCATCGGGTGGCCGTGGCCCACGTTTCGTCCCCCGGAGGTGGTGCTGTTCTTCCGGCCAGAGCCGCTGAGAGGAGCCGCCGTGCTGGTGGAGGACCGGGGGATCTTTCGCTTTAGCTTCCGCTCTTCCATAACTTCATGTTACACGACGCTGTCCCGTATCTAGAGAGGACATTCACCACACGGCCCGTGTCCGGTCACCCACAATATTCAACTTTTAATCGCTCCGCTAGCAGGCTAATGACGTTAGCTCACATGCTTTGACCAGTCGATTAAAACAACACCCGGCAAACCGCAGCCGATAAAATCATAAACTCACACGCACAGCAGAGCCGATCCCGTATCGCCTGAAGTCGTGACACTTCGTCCCCGAGACGGGAAAAAGTATTAAATCATGGTAATTTCTGGCGCACCACTGAGGTTAGCCGGGCTAAGCTAACCAGCGCGTAGATACAAACTCCGGGCACTTCCTGTTTTGCTGCCGAGGCCGGGGGGGCGTGCGAGGCACGCAATGATGACGTCAGACGTACAGCTCTCCTCATGGAGGAGATCGCGGGTGGAGAATATTCCATGTTAAAAAATAAATAAAAAATGGAGATAAAACTTGATAATTACAAATGTAGCAAAGATTCTCTCATCAGAAATTCTAGAAACGTGAATTTGTTACTTCAGTTTGCAAAAAAAAAAGATGTATGACTGAATAATTTAATCGGAAAATACCACTTACTTAATAATCAATATGAGTTGAGGAGTAAATCGTCAAAATCTTTGGCATGACTGGATTTTGTAGAAATTAAATCAGCAGCTGGAGATAATAATCTATATTATTTACGTGTTTTTAGTAATTTTTTATGAAATGTATTAGAAAAAAAAATAAATTATTGTAATAGTAACCCCGACTGGTTCTGCAGAAAATCTCCACCTTGAGTCTGGTTCTGCAGGCCCACGTTAATACCCTGTTCTGGGATTAAGTGTGAGGACAGCACGTAACCACAAGGTGGCGACAAGTGAATATGAAATACACACCACGACTCTCCTCTATTCCCCCATAAAAAAAAAACACCAAATGAACTCGATGAGCACGAGCCACTTTCCACACTTTAATTAACCGTGCATGTTTTCCAGAAACCAAAACAAATCCGGATGAGCTGGATTCCAGTCTCAAACAACAAATACTTTCACTTGCACTGAGGAGCGCTTCAGCGGCGGCGCGGAATAGCAGATTTGATTAATCATGACACAGAAAAGAAAGGATTCCTCTCATTTTCAGCATGTTATAATTGAAATACTGTCCCTCTTTGGTGTTTACAGGATCGCTGTTAGATGCTCGCGAGGAATTTTAAAAAACATCAGGTAAACGGTGAAATAAAAAAAAAATCATGTTTGTCATCTTTCAAAGAAAAAGAGGAAAAAAAAAACAAAAACCCCTGCAGAATATTTACACTGAAAGGTCAGATTTACTCCATACAGAAACAGCAATTCAGAAATATGATCATTAGATTTCAAGAAATAGCTGGAAAACAGAGTTAAACATAGACTCTTGCGTTGAAATCATCCAGGCTGTAATTTGTTTCACCCTCTAATTCATTAAAAAAACGTGTTTTAACCCTATATTTGCCAATTAATGCATCCGTTAACCAATTTCTACCTGTTGCTCTCACTTTGTGCTTCTCATAATAACTTCCAACACCTTTACTTTGGCTCTTCGCTTTGCAAAAGCATGTCTTCCCTTTCAGCAATTGCACCTTATTGACAAAACACCCCCTCTATTTTGTGATAAATATTAAAAAAACTGAAGCACAATGAATCCATTCCGGAAGGATTTCTTTACAAATAGCTCGTAATATAGTGGAAAGATTGTCGTATGACCTTAAAATGAATTGGAGGAAGTGATATAGGCCGTTCATAGATATTTTTAAAGGCTGTAAATTGCAAAAAAAGAGAGAAAAACATGTGATTTTGGCTTTTTTTCAGGTAGAATCCTTTGATTTGAGTGTCCTAAACAGGAGAAAAGTATCTATGCAGTTTCTATATTTGAATATTTGATAAAAACATACATTGTTTTAATTCATTTTAGTAGGCAGATGAGAATATATAATCACAATTTAGCTATATTTGATTAAAAGGATTCTTCATACTTTGAAATATATATATTTCTTTGGGGTCACATAATCAGATAACGTTTTATATCCAGCAGCTTTTCATATGTTGGATTCATTATCGGATTTAAAGCTACGTTTTGTAGAGAAATTTCTTCTTTTTTTTTTCCCTCCCCCCCCTTCCTGGTTTCCATCTCGGTACAAGTGTGTGACGGGAACAGAGTGAGGTGAACCGGGATAAAAATGTTACAGATGAAAACATTTAGACGGTCTGTGAAGCCATTAAACACACACACACACACACACGCGCGCACACACACTCTTGGGTAATTGCAGTGTAGGTGCTGTTTGGAGAGGCAGCTACTAGTTAGAGCCAGTTCACTCTCCTCTCATGTGCACGGCTGAATGAATGACAACTCGTTTAATTACACACCCTGATAATTTTAAGTTACCTGCTCTTTTCTTCCCCCCCCCCCCTACGACAGCTTTTTAACAGCGACTGCAGATGTTACAATGTGGGAGTCGAAGCAATTTCAATCATTGAAATGGAAAAAAAAATAGATATACTGATGTGTAATCGGCGGGCATTTTAAGACTAAAATCAGTGAAAAACACCTTTATGTGTTATTTACACATGATAAATTATGTTAAAACGCATTATACTGAGCAGAATAACAAATGTTCCACGATTTCTGTCTTCAAAAGTCTCTAAATTGGTTAATTTCCCACTATATTCCTTAAAAGGACTATTAAAGATCACTGCAAGTGTGATTATCATTAAAAGTGCTGATAATTTCTTTGATTTTTCACCTCTTTTTTTGGAACTATAGCCAACATTTACACTGTTTATTGTTAAATATTGAAAAAAAATTCAACTTTCTTTCTTGTCAGTATCGGTAAATGACCTTTAAGATGAATAACATCTGTCACGTAAGTGTAAAATAGACCAAAGTTGCAATATATTCAAGTCCCTGCAGTTAAACAAATGCGATAAAATTCTCATTGAGTGTCCTGAAAATGCTTCCACTAGTAAAGAAACAAGACAAACGCAGAGATGAATGTAAATGGTGAACTCTGCAGGTCCAAACAGTTTGAGGAGTGAATTACAGGTGTAGGATTCCTCAAATCATTAAACATAATCCAGAAGAAAAAAAAAGAGCTCCAAGCTGATTTTATGTCCCGTAACGTGATTAAAATAACAAAATAATGACATAAGCATTCAAAAGCAAAGCATCATATTAGAATAAAAAGGAATAAGTGTTAAATGATGCAGAAACTGACAGAAAGCGCTTCTGTTCCAGTTTTTCAGGGAGGTTTTTAGAGATATTTGATGCATAAAACGTTAAAATCAGCCTTTAAAAGAGTCAACGTTTAACACATTGTGTATTGGATCATGAGGACACTGAATAATGTGACTTATGAGTGTCTTAGTTTAATTAACCTAAAGAAAGTCTTTAAATTTGACAGTTTCGATGTCAGTATCAATAAAGTCCATTTAATATTCATTAAATATGTTGGCTAAGTGTAGAAGAGACCAAAGTTTCATAATACTGCCAAACATAGTTAAATACAGTCTTAAATGCAATAAAAAATTCTTACTGAGTGTCTTTAAACAGCCATTGGTGGATCCTATACACGACATGTCGTCCTGCAGAAACTCTGATTAAATCTGTCAAATGATGTGTTTTGTCACTGATGACAGTTAAGTTTTGAAGAAACAAGATAAAAGTTGTTGGTTCGTCACCAATAAAAGGCAATAAACTTTATTGATTGTGAATTAGAAGTGCTTTCAATCATGTAAAATGGGAAAACAAAATTACCTTTAGGATGAAACTTTAGGATGAAAAGTAATTGAACGGTTAAATGATACAGAAATAGAAATAATAGAAACATCCTCTATTTTCTTTTTGGAAGAATTCAGAGTTGAAACTGGAGTTTTCTGGAAGCTTTTAAGAGACATTTGCGACATAAAAACCTTCCTTTAATCGAAGTTTTCAACATTAAACAACATTTTGAATCGACATCGTTCCACGATTCCTCAATCGCCTTTCAGAAATCATGAATTTAACAGCAATTTCAAGTTGTTCTTGGTTTTTCTTCGTTGAAACGACAAAAAAAAGTCTCGAAATGTAAATGGGAGAATCATTAATTTACGGTTTAAATAGGTTTCAATGTTGCTATGGTTACATCGGCTGTCATTTCTGGAAAAAGAAACATTAAAATTCCATGAATACAATACGAGCAAAAAGAAGACGGGGAAACAAACCAGAGAGACACCGGCCCGAGTAATGGATAAACACGTCGTCATACACGTTTTTAAATCGAGGATTCGACCGGCGGAAACGATCCCCTCGTAATAAATAAACCAAACGTGCGAAGGACGTTCTATTGTTTCTATTCATGTGTACATCTCAGTTCGATACTGTGCATTCCCAGTGGGGCAGGAAGTGTGTGTGTGTGTGTGTGTGTGTGTGTGTGTGTGTGTGGGTGTGTGTGTGTCGGGGTTAACTGGAAGGTTGCACACACACACACACCTTGAGCCAAGTGGTTTGTTTACACGTGATGAGATTCACGATCCTGAATATGCACGAAGGAGCCGGATGTCTCATCTCCGGTTTGTCCTCAACCCGAGGACGGAAAAACACGGGACACATTTAATGCAGAAATAAACCAATGGCTGGATTCGACTTTTATATTTAAACAAAGATGAAAATGGGCTGGACACACACTTTTACACATTTCAAAGTGACGAAAGTCACATTAAATAGCACATTTCCATTGTTATTTTCATAATTGCATGAGCTATAATGTTGATTTATACATTTGAAAGTCACGAAAGGCTGAAAATCAGTATCATAGATCATGCAATTATGAAAAGAACAATGGAAATGCACTATTTTATATATTTTTTGGTGAGTTCACTTAAAAATAGACTACAGAGAACATTACACTTAAGCTTTGTCTGTAAACTTATTGACCAAAAGAAATGTTCTTATTTTCTTTACTGGGTTTTTAGCTGTTTTTGTAGCTGTGTTGAATCCTTTTTGAAAAGTGTTTTTTGTTTGTTTTGACTTTTTTTGTTTATTATTTTCTGCATGCTTTATCTTTTCTTTTTGTTATTTAAGCTGTTTTAAATCATTGCAACAGTTTTAGCCATTTGAGTATTTTACTGTTTTTAACCACTTTCAGACACTTTTTTTTAAACTGACCATACCTGTACAGTCTGTAGCTGCACGTAGCCTACAGCTGTAGGTAGCTACACTTAGCTCATAGCTGTAGGTAGCTACACTTAGCCTATAGCTGTAGGAAGCTTCACTTAACCTATAGCTGTAGGTAGCTACACTTAGCTCATAGCTATAGGTAGCTACACTTAGCTCATAGCTGTAGGTAGCTACACTTAGCCTATAGATGTAGGTAGCTACACTTAGCCTATAGCTGTAGGGAGCTACACTTAGCTTATAGCTGTAGGTAGCTACAATTAGCTCATAGCTGTAGGTAGCTACACTTAGCTCATAGCTGTAGGGAGCTACACTTGGCCTATAGCTGTAGGTAGCTACAATTAGCTCATAGCTGTAGGTAGCTACACTTAGCTCATAGCTGTAGGTAGCTACACTTAGCTTATAGCTGTAGGTAGCTACACTTAGCCTATAGCTGAAGGTAGCTACACTTAGCTTATAGCTGCAGGTAGCTACACTTACCCTATAGCTGTAGGAAGCTACACTTAGCCTATAGCTGTAGGTAGCTACACTTAGCTCATAGCTGTAGGTAGCTACACTTAGCTCATAGCTGTTGGTAGCTACACTTAGCTCATAGCTGTTGGTAGCTACACTTAGCCTATAGCTGTAGGGAGCTACACTTAGCTTATAGCTGTAGGTAGCTACACTTAGCTCATAGCTGTAGGTAGCTACACTTGGCCTATAGCTGTAGGTAGCTACAATTAGCTCATAGCTGTAGGTAGCTACACTTAGCTCATAGCTGTAGGTAGCTACACTTAGCCTATAGCTGTAGGTAGCTACACTTAGCCTATAGATGTAGGTAGCTACACTTAGCCTATAGCTGTAGGTAGCTACACTTAGCCTCTAGCTGTAGGTAGCAAAACTTAGCCTGTAGCTGTAGGTAGCTACACTTAGCAGCACAAAGCTGTTTGTAGCTGTGCATATTGCACGTAGCCTATAGCTGCATGTAGCTGCACACATAGGTAGCCACTAACTGCACGTACATGCACGTCGCAGGTCTTCGCCTATAGCTAATACATTGCCACATGTAGCCTTTAGCTGTCCGCAGCTTCACGTACCTGCACATAACTGTTTGTCGCTACATGGAGTTGCACCTGCATAGCTGCATGAAGCTGCGCGTAGCAGTATGTAGCGGTATGCTGCTCCCCATGGCTGCACATTGTGCTACGTAGCCGCAGAGCTGCATGTAGCGTAGCTGTACCGAGTTGGTCGCAGCTTAAAAACCAGCACCAACATGCCAAATCTTGTCATTTGACACCAGCCTCCTCACTATTTTGGAAAATCTAGAGATGATCCAACAGATTAATTTTTTTCCAGGTTTTCCACTACATCGTCATCATTCCCTCTGATTTAAGCTAAACCTGTTTAAAAGCAGCAGATTCTTGTAATTTGACACCAGCCTCCTCACTGTTTTGAAATAGCCAATGATGATCCAACACGTTTTTTTTTGCACGTTTTCCACTGAAGCACCATAACTTCCCCTGGTTTCGGCGAAACCTGCACACACCCGCAGGAGGTCCTTGGAATTTGACACCAGCCTCCTCGCTGTTTCCGATATCATCAGGAAAAAGGGAAGTTTCTCACTCCCTTGTCCTCTCAAAACTCTTGGCAAATACTCGCATCTCCTCTTTAACTTCCACCCCCCCTCCTCCTCCCACACCCCCCCCAATTGGCCTCTTCCTGTCCTCCACTCACCACTCTGTAGAGGGTCCAAGTGACATTTGGCTGTCCCCTGCCTCGAGGGGGTCCAGGAGATGCAGACGTTTTTGGCAGGCAGGCACAGGGAAGCCTAGGGGTCCTGACGGGGACTCCTGGACAAAGAAGAGAAAAAAAAAAAAAAAAGAAAGAAGAGAAAAAAAAAAAAGTACACATCATAAAATGCACCCGCAGTTTGAAAAAAAAACAACAACAACAACCCACACACTCCACACACAAACAATTGCACAAACAGAGAAGACACACAAGCGACACATGTCCGTGTGTGTGTGTGTGTGTGTGTGTGCGCACAGACCAATCAAACGTGTGTAATGAAGACACAGTGGACGGTCAATGTGAGAAGCCGAGGGAATTTTTGGAAGATTTAGCGACAATCTGACGTATATTTCTGTGCCATTTCCTTTTATCTAAGCCAAACCTGTTTAAAAGCAGCAGGGTGGTGTAGTTTGACACCAGCCTCCTCACCGTTTCCTGGTCTGAAGAGGACAATCATCAACAGAGACAATATCAGAGATCATCCAACAGATTTTTTTGCACGTTTTCCACAAATTCACACACATTTTACTCTGATTTGAGACCAATTTTGTAGTTTGACACCAGCCTCATGACAGTTTCTTGCTCTAAAAGTGATGATCATCAAGAAAAATAGAATCCTGGGGAATATCCACTGATAATCCAATAGAGTTATGCAGGTTTCCACCAAAGCATCATAACGGCCTCTGATTCATGAAAAACCTTGTAGTTTGACACCAGCTTCCTCCCCGTTTCGCCTCATTATTGTAATATTTACGACGACCCAACCGATTTCTGCACATTTACCAATAAAGCATCCCGATTTCCTCTGCTTTAAGCCAAACCTGCTTGAACGCAGCGGGTTCCTGTCGTTTGACACCAGCCTCCTTGCCGTTTCTTTGTCAAATTCTGGAACATTAAGTGGGGCTGCAACTGACTTGTGGACATTTTCCACTAAAGTGGAAAATGTTTCATCTGATTGAAGCCAAAAACGTGCATAAAAGGAGCAGGTTCTTGTAATTTGACACCGGCCTCCACACGTAAATGTGTCGTTTTCAATATTTAGGACTAGTTCAGCAGATGCCTTTGTTTTCCACCAAAGACTCACAAGCTCAACAGATGCCGAGCAGCACCAGCATGTAATTTGACACCCGCATCCTCACCGTTTCACAACGTCATTGGAACATTTCGGCGACGATGCCGGCAGATTTTTTTTTCTTTTTTCTTTTTGGGCAAACAGACGCACATGAGGCGGCGAATCGGAGTAGAAGGGACACGGGAAGGATGATGGACGGAGGAGGGTGAACTGTGGGATTGCCAGTCGTCTCCACATAATCTACAACCTGACTTGCTCAAATGGATGGTTTGTCTGTCCTCCTCCTCCTCCTCCTCCTCCTCCTCCTCCTCCTCGCCACCACCACTCACTTCCCTTTGAGGCCACTCATCTGTCTATTTTCCCTCTCCACTCTCCCTCTGTCTCTCGGGTCTCTTCACAGAGATAATACGCTGGTCATCAGGGGGGCGACGGAGCGAGGTGGGGGTATGGGTGGGTGGAGGAGGGTGGGTGTGGGGTATGGGGAGGAGGAGGGGGAGGGGGGGGGGGGGGTGGAGATGCGGGGGCTAATTGCGGGGTGCCGGAGCTCGTCGGCGCGGCGCTGCCCACTGTTTTGGCTCGGCTGTAATTACCTGGTAGCCGCAGATGTTTTCCCTTCCATTGTCTGTGCTGCCCAGACAAGAGAGCGAGGGGATGGCGAGATGGACGGAGAGGTGGGGAGGTGGGATGGAGGGAGGGAGGGAGGGAGGGAGGGGGGGGGGTTCCGGGTTTGACAGCCAGCTGCAAACTTCTGCACGCAAGCGAAAAGAAAACCGTGACCAGACACTTTCTCTCTCCCCCATTTATTCTTTTTTTTTTTAAATATATATATATATTCATCTCTTTCACTCCATTATCAAACCAACCCTTTTATATTTGCACCTTGAGTGTTGATGGGTGATAATAATACTTTGTGTGCGTGTGTGTGTGTGTGTGTGTGTGTGTGGAGGGGGGGTATGTAGCCTTCCCACTGAGGCAGAACAAAGTAGCGTAATAACTCAGACACTGAGCTGACCCTCTCTGCTGCTCTCAAGTACACTTAATGGAGGTGTGCGTGTCTGTGTGTGTGTGTGTGTGTGTGTGCATTGTGTGTCTTTTTGTAATATCTGACGCACCTAAACTGCTGTGTGCGTGTGTGTGTGTGCGTGTGTGCGTGTGTGTGTGTCGCAACCACTGATCCCCTCCAGGGGTGAATTGTTATGGACGTCGTTCGGTTAAAATTACTGTTATTTGTTTCCTTTAAAACAAGCTAATTGCAGCGCGGCCGCTTTTTTTGTTGTGTGCGTGTTTATTTTGTGTTTGTTTATTGTTTGTTTGTGTCGCATTGCAGAGGAGGAGGAGGAGGGGGGGGTTGGGGGGCACCAATTTCTTTAAGCGCGGACACATTTTCACCCTGGCGTCAAAAATGCATCCCGCCGCAGCTGCTCGCCGCCCGTTTGACTCTTTTAAAACCCTTTTTTTTTCCCTCTCTCTCTTTGTTTTTTTTGAATAAAGCCTGAAGTGAATCAGTCACATCTTGGATTATATTCTCCCAAACTGCTTTAAAAAAAAAAAAAGTAATTTAAATACTAACTACAATCCTGTATCACTTCAAAATTGTAGTTTAGAGAACCCCCCCCCTTATACAATAAAGTCAAAACTTGAAGAGTGAGAAAATATTGAATAATGAGAAGAAAGTTAAAAAGTTGAATTCTAGTAATAAAACGTATTAATTTACTAAACAAGTCTGTTTCTATGAACGGATTTCCACTGTTGTCCATATTGACTTTCTACTATCAAACTGTAACAGATATTCTATTTCATTCGATTCAATACATTTACTTTGGAGTGTTAATTTGAGATTAGCCTTTGATCTTAATACTGAAAACACAATTTGAGCTCATGCGATACTTTATTCTATTCTAAAAGGCTTTGTTTGAACCAGAAATGTAAAAAAAAATACTAAGAATTAAAGCATCATAGCTGCCTGTAATATTTTTATAAAATTTTATAAAAATGTTATAAAAATTTTCATTTAATCTCATGCGTCATTTGAAAATGGGGCATAATCTGAATGAATGAACCTAAAAAGTGTTTCAGATGGAATAGGAAGCAGACAAACGCAACTTTTTGAAAAGGCTCCAACTCCATTTCCATGGAAACGAGGGAAAAAAATTTTACTTTTTGAAAAGGCTGCAACTCCGTCTCCATGGAAACATTGGAAAATGCAACTTTTGGAAAATTTCCGACTCTGTACTTGTGGAAATGCGAGAAAGCAAAACTTTTCAAAAAACACCCTCCGACTTTCGCGTAGACGGTCGAAACGCTACCGCGGCCGTAGCAAAACGCTGTTCTGCACATGCTCACTACTTTTATTTTGACAGCCTCCGTACCAACAATCCAAATTGGTCGTCTGTCCCAATTGTTAACGTTTATCGCGAGTCGTTCTCTATGCGCGTGTGCGGTTTCATTACAAAAAACACCCAACAGCGCCCGCTAGTGGCCTGGCACGCTAACTGCATCACTTTTTCAGCGTTTGAGGAAATGGGGGAACTTAAAACGCGAAATGGGGCTTAATTGGGTTCGGCTAACTATATCCTAGATTAAGTGGAGGAAGATGAAGTGTGTGTGTGTGTGTGTGTGTGTGTGTGTGTGTGTGTGTGTGTGAGGAGGCTAGCGTTGAGTGGGTTAAGTGTGTGTGTGTGACGGTGTTAAGTGGGACATCTCAGATAGACAGGCCATCTCGAACAGGCTTCCTCCTCTGCCAGGCAGGTGAGCCAGTGTCTCTTCACACACACACACACACACACACATTACACACACATTACACACACACACACACACACACCTCTGCCAGCTCCTTCACGTCCCCCCGTGCCAGGTACGTCTACGTCCCGTCTTTGTGTGCGAATGAAAGCGCGGCAGATCTGACGAGGAAGAAAACACACACACACACACTCTCACGGGGAGGAGGAGGAGAGAGAGAGAGAGAGAGAGAGAAAAGAAGGGACGAGTGGAGGAGAGGGAGACGAAGAGGTGGCCCTCGCCTTCCCTCTCATCCCCCAATCCAACACTTCTCCTCCTTTCGTTTGGTTCCACTCGTCCGTCAGTTCTTTCCGTTTCGTGCCGTTCCATGTGCCGCCGCCACCGCCGCCGCCGCTCCTGTCTGTCCGTCCGTTTTGCCCGCCGCCGCCGCCACTCTCCTCCCGTTCCCCCTCTTTCTTTGCGCTCCATCCTCTTTCTCCCCAATCGCATCGCTGCCTTTCTTTCCCATCCCATCCTCTCTCTTTCTCCTCGCCTCGTTCCAGTTTCCAAGTGCTTGGATGGGGAGGGAGGGAGGGGGGGGGAGGGAGGGAGGGGAGGGAGGGAGGGCTCGCTGCTCCGGTCACTGCTCAGGGAGTACGGCGAGCTGAAGTAGAACACACACACACACGCTCACACGCTCGCGCGGGCAGCCGACAAACACAAACCCCTTTCTCTCGCTCCAATTTCAATTGTTGTCTTGTTTTTCCGCCGCTACCTGCGCGGCGTCTCTACCTCCTCCAGATCCCCGAGCTTATCGGTGCACGCAGGCCCGAGGAAGGCATGACGGCCGAAACTGGTCTGACATCACACGTGCGGCCGAACACCAAGCGTTTCGGGGAGATAAGCCGGTTCCCCGCTCCCTATCTCAATCAGTTGGCGGCGCTCGCCGGGGCCGAGGCGAAGTTCAGCGCGACAGAAACCGTGCCGAAAGTTCACAGCGGCCGGGATAAATGAAAAAAAAAAAAAAAAAGAAAAGAAAAAAAAGTTGTTTAGGAGGAGGGAAACTTGTTGGAAGTAAACATTGTTTGAGGGGGGGGGGAAACACGAATCTACCGTGAACGTGTTTAACAGATTTGGCCGGATTTGACTCGGTTCTGCCGCAAACTGTGGAAACTGAGGAACGTGAAGGACGACTGTCGTCGCTTTTAGAGCGGAGGCGGCGAACAACGAGGCCCGAATCCGAACATCCATTCTTTAAAAAAATATAAACCCATTGCTCGCATATTAGCCCTCAAAAACACCCACAATGCAACAGTCCGAGAAAGGTTTTGACGCTTAATTGCATTTGGCATCATTTAAAATGGGCTTTATGTTGATTTTGGACTCATTTTCAGGAGTAATTATGGGTTTTTTTTGTGAAAAAATTTGCATTTTCATCTCATATACACTCACTAAGTAAAATCTCTAAGGTAATTATGACACTATTTCAGCCACGTGTTCTATTCTAATGTAATTTGACACCGGCCTCAGGAAAAAAAATCTTGTAAATCCTCTAGATAGTTCGGTGTGTGGAGCGTATCGCTCCGTTTCCGGTCGCCATCACTGCGGCCTGCCTCTTTGTTCTAATCTTCCTCCTCCTCCTCGTCATCGTCGCCTTCATCGTCGCATATTGATTGTGCCGCAGCTCTCCAGGTGTGTGCTGACCTTTCAGAGGAGGTGCTCGTTCTTCAAGACTTCAAGAGGTGAGGGTGATTGATGTCTCATCTTTGATATCCTCTGAAGATGTGCGTGCGTGTGTGCGTGTGTGCGTGTGTGCGTGTGTGTGTGTGTGTGTGTGTGTGTGTGTGTGTGTGTGTGTGTGTGTGTGTGTGTGTGTGTGTGTGCGTGCGTGCGTGTGTGTTGGGTTACTTAGGACCTCCTATAGTTAAGGAACCAAAGGTCCTCAGGGTATTAGAGTGGGAGATCAGGGAGTCAACCACACACACATGCGCACACACACACACACACACACACACACACACACACACACACACACACACACACACACACACACACACACACACACACACACACACACACACACACACACACACGCACACGCACACGCACGCACACCCTGGCTGGTGGCGGTGTCTCGGCGACCTCTCGGTGAGTTCAGTGGCGAGGCGTGGCGGGAGCGCTCGTTTGAACCGGCGGATCTTAAAGATCACACGCGCACGGATTAGCGCTAAAAGACGCGAACAGTTGGAGAACTGTCAGAGTTTAAACCGACTGAAGGAAGGGAACAACGACAGTGTAATGAAGAACTAAGAAAACAATATTAAATATATATATATATATATATATATATATATTTATATATAAGCATAAATAAATGTGTCCAAAAGAAGGACACAGTCTGTACACATTGGCCCAGTGTACGTTTCTGCGTTTCCATTTGAGAAAAGTTTCGCCTTCATGACAACGAGGTTGTCGCGTTCTCGAAAAGTTGCGTTTTCACCTGTTTAAGGGAAAACGGAGAGGGGGAGAGAGAGAGAGAGAGAGAGAGATTGGTAGATAGAAATCCCACTGTACCGCAGCTCATCAAAAGAAAACGTAAAAACATCAACCGCACTTAACAAAAAGTAGGGTTCAAATAATAAAGGTAGGTTTAAAATCGACTTTAAATTACAGTAGAAGTGGGACACGGCAACATTGAAAAAGCGATAGAAACTATGACGATGAACCGAAGTGTGGGAGTCCAGGAGGCGTTAAGCAGTGTTTTTGCAAGTGGGGAACGAAGGGGGACCATTTTCAAAAAAGTTGCGTTTCCCCCCGTTTACGCGACGCCTTGGTGGGCGTTTTCAGTGACGTTTTCGTGCAAACGAACATCATATTGCATCATATCTCATCGTATCGTATGTCAGCTTATTTTATCCTTTGTCATCAGCTCATATATCATATTGTATATTAGATATATGATATATCATTTATCAATCTTGTCTAATTGAATCTAATCTCATCGTATTGCGTCTTATCATTTCATATGTCACTGTATCATATCATGGAATCATATCTCATAGTGTCTCATCCCATTATATTTCATTGAACCGCATCTCATCGCATCATATTTCATTATATTGTACTATATTGTATCTTATGTTATAGTATCTCATCATGTTGTATCGCAATGTTTCTCATCTCATTGCGTCATATTTCACTGTATTGTACCATATCGTATCTTATTTTATAGTATTTTATAGTATCTCATCATATTGTATCTTATTTCATAGTATCTCATGTGGTATTACAATGTTTCTCATCTCTTTGTATCATATCTTAAACTATCTTATTTGATCTCAAGTCATCTTTTAGATTCTTATTGTATCTCATCTTATATCTTATCATAATGTTTATTTCCTCATCATGTTATATTGTATCTTGCTATATGGTAGCTTATATATCTTTCTTACCGTATCATATGTTGTCTCATCGTATCTCATCTTATGGTATTTCCTTATATTATATTATGATTATTATATTATGACTAATAGAATCCCCCCCCCAAAAAAATTTGCTCCAACTTTCTGATGGAAAAACAGCAAAACCTTCATATAAATAATCACGTTTACATGTGATGTCACTCTTGTAGTTAATCCAACACACATTCTTGCAAAATCTAAAATAACAATAAAAAACAACAACAACAACATCGAGACTGGTTTTACACCTTTGAGCAATGTACGGATGAGCAAGGAGAGTGGGGAAAGAAAGGCAGAGTTATGTAAAAGAGGTGAAGAAAAAAACGGAGGAGGGCGGGAGTTGGAAGGGAGGAGGAGATGAAGGAGAAGAGAGGAGTCTTTAATGTGCGCGGGTCTTGTAAGGTCAGGAAAGGGCTGGGGAGGGGGGGAAAGGTTAGAGGAAAGGTTAGCATTATTTATTTAATCGCTGATCCATCAGAAGCAGCAACACACACACACACACACACACACGCGCGCGCACACACACACAATTATCTCCCACTCCACATTTTCTTCTTCTACTTCATATGAAGAAACACAAGATGGGTTTTGTCCGCCATTTTCTTTTTAACACTCCTCTTGAACAATTTTTCATTTGGCTTACCTCCAAAAAACGATAACTGATTAATGAAAATGACAAAATACGCAAAAAAATGTAATTGAAATAGGTGGTGCATGTTTAAATAGACATTTTTAATTAAAACCTCTTATATGTGTTTTGTAGTTTGTGCACTAACTTACTGGAATGATGTAAAAAATGCATAAAGTGACAATATTTTATCACAGTACCCATGAAACAAGTGCAAACAGGTGATTAAACAACTTCTGTTGCAAATAAGTAAACTGTGACTAATTAAAGTCATACAACACAAACAATAGTGAGCAGTTCAATGCACAAAGACAATGGGGATGATTCTACATGTGTTAATTCAATTTCCTCAACATCGGATATCACTTTATGCTGACGACATGATCACATAAATGACCAAAAACCTGTATAATGATTGGATTTTTTTATTTTAAACTCGATGAACCTGTTCAGGATATTTACTGAGAAATAAATGTAATTCAGGCACGTTTTCTTTGGTCAGTTTTACACCGTTCTATCCTAATATACATATAAATGGCACATAATGGTGGTAATTTTTCCACTTTTTTGAAAATTCGGCAGTTCAATGCACAAAAACAATGGGGATGATTCTAAATGTGTTAATTCAATTTCCTCAACATCGGATATCACTTTATGCTGACGACATAATTGTATAAGTGACCAAAAACCTGTATAATGATTGCATTTTGATTTTTTTTTTTTTTAACTCGAACCTGTTCAGGATATTTACTGACAAATAAATGTAGTTCGGGCACATTTTTTGCTCAGTTTTACACCGTTCCTTTCTATCCTTATATATATAAATGGCACATAATGGTGGTAATTTTTCCACTTTTGTGAAAATTCGGCTGAAATGTTCCTGCTTGCCGTGTTTCCAAGAACAAAAGTAAGACCTCCCAACTTAGTTGGACAGCTGCACAGGCTGCCACCACTGCATGCTGTCAGCTTTCCAAAGGTACGTTTGGCTCCAATTCCCCTGTTGGGATTCCTAACCCAACCTGATCCTGACACCAGGTTTCCTGGAACGCGTAAAGAGGCACCGGAAGACTAAAGAGAATAGGAGAGCAGCGCGTCGCCCGCTCGTGCAAAAGGAGACTCATGAAATATAGACGACTCTGGAATAGTGGATGTAATTAATGTGAGCGTGGCGGCAAAATGTCCAAGCGCCGCTTGTCACATCGCTTGTTTTCTCGCCCCGCACACACACACACACACATCTTATCCGGGGTAAAAGACAGAGAGGGGGTGGCGGATGAAAGTGCCATGCTCGGGGTTTTTTTTTTTTTCTACCTTTTGTTGGTGGAGGATGCCCCGAGGCAAGATTTAACAGAGGGAAGAGATAGGCAGAGGAAATGAAGGGTAGGGGTGGGGGGAGGGAGGGGGCACGGAAAAAAGGAGGTGTCACAGTGACAATGCCAACTACCCCCCACCCACCCCCCCACCATCATTTCTCCTCCCGCCGCTCAATCCCTCGCTGGAGGCCTCGGTAGCCCTTCGCGGGGTGCGACCTTGGTGGTCACTGAGCTGGTGTGAACATGCAAGAAAACAGGCCATATGGGTGAGACAGAGCGAGAAACACATATAGAGATTCAAGGAGAGAGAGCCGTCTAATCCTTGATTTGTCCCCCCCCCCCTCCCGTCTCGCTCGCACACACATGCCGTCTGGGCTACATATGTGCTCCTTCACCCCGATCTCTTTGGCCAGGACCAGGGCCAGTGCCCCCTTGCCACCTTACCCAGGGCAAGGGCTGCATATGTTGGGAAGGTGGGCACGACGGAGGGGGTGGGGCCAGGGTGGGCGGCAGATGGCGGCGCCCGAAGGCCTCCGCTGGTGTGGCCGGTGGCGGGCGGGAGGTAGGCAGCATGTGTGTGTTGGAGGTGTGCGAGGGTAGGTGGGAAGAGTGGCCGTCTGTGTGTGTGCGTGTGTGTGTGTGTGTGTGTGTGTGTGTGTGTGTGCGCGCGCGCAGGTTTTCTGCTTGGAAGGATGGATGGACGCGCACCAGTGCAGAAGAACTTCTTCTGGTCACGGTGAGCAAAAGTGGAGACCGAAAGAGGGAGGATGCAGGAAATGAATTCGTTAAAAAAAAAAAAAAAAATGTTTAAAAAAAAACTTTTAACTGCCATTGATTTTTAATTACTCGCTTATGGAAAAGTTAGTGTAGGTCATTGGGAATGAGCATTAAGAGACACATTCAACACCTTTATAAGCAAATAAATGAGGAAAACCCAATTTAATCATATTTATCATACTATTACATAGTATACGTGAAGAAAGTCTATCATTTTGCAACACAAAGCAAAACTTTCAACAGAAAATTAGTTTTAGAGGAATTTGCCGATAGATTTCCAATTAAAATAAAAAAATTTCAGTTAATCAATTTCGCAGTTTGGCTTAGCTTGTGTCGTTTTCTCGCCAAGCTGCTCCAGAAGCCTAAACTTCTCTCATTTCCTCAAAGTTCCCCTCAAAAGAGAATTAAACGAGTGCATGTATAGATCAGCAGTGTCAAACAGAGTTTAATTAATCATAATTTCATCTGAAGTGGGCCGGACCTGGCAAAATAAAGCCATCACAAGCTTTAAAATGTACAATTTTTCTGTACGCAGATGATGAAAAGGTCTATTTTGGCCAAAAAAACCCAAACAATTACACCCAAATATTTCTCTGATATAAACATAGTCAATTTCAATGGTGAAAAATACAAACAAATACTTGCATTATGGCTGTTTTTAGCAAAAACCAAACAATTCTGATGGAAATTTACAACAATGTGAATATAAAGGAGCAAAATATAACTAAATATCCCCTAAAGTAGGATTATGGGTGTTTTTATCCCCTAATTGTGAGGATAATTCTTGCAACAAGGTCACTTTCATGGCAGCATCACTGATCTCTCGGCTCAGGTCTCAGTGTTGTGTTGCTACTAATAAAAAAATTCCAAGTTATCTGTCAAATTTTTACATTTTTCCTAATATTTCGGCTGGATTCGAGCCTCTTGTGGCCAGTTTTGGGCCAATGGGCTTTATGTTTGACACCACTTACCTATATGATGATAAGCATCCTGCATGTCCCTTATCTTAATAAGGGACATGCATATAATAATCACTATATCTTAATAGTTTGCCACAAAATAAGAGTTTAAACACAATAAATAGCCCTGCATCATGTGCAATCACATATATTTAATTTATTGATAGCAAAAGATAAAATAATGTTTTTTTTTGGTGTTTCGCAGAAGAGAAAAGTGTCAGATTCTACGCCCTTGACGTAGAACGTCCTTGACGTCGTCTCCTCGACATATACAGTCGCTCACGCGAGCGCGTCCGCAGCCAAGCGTGGACCGGGCGGAGGCCCTCTGGCACCCGTTCTCCTTCTCCGCCCTCTAAGGAGGCGAGAGAAAAAAAAAAAGACCCACAAGATATCGGTTTCCAACCACCAACCCCCCCTCTTGTGCACCGTTACAGATGAGGACTGCGTCCTGAAGACGCTCGCAGGTATGACACAGCTGCCACGCTCTGAATCTCACACACACACACACACACACACACACACACACACCTTGCAGGTATGGGCCGGTTGCCATGCTCCAGATAATAGGCTGCTGAGGGTGAAGCTTGTTAGCCAGCCACAGCTGACATGCCAGACATAAACACATGCTTGCAGGAGCAGCGGAGGATGACTCAATCGGCGCTCTTCTCCTCCGCCGCATCACTCAGGGCCCCTCGTTTCGCGTTCCCCCCCCCCCCCCCCACCCCCAACCCCCCCACCCACCCCACCGCGCCGCTCGCAGACAGATGGGTCGGCCCTGCTGCTCCGGATGTTTCTATTAAAACCACATAAAAAATAAATAAATAAATAAATAATAAAAAAAACTAAAATTCCGCCGGCTCGTCCAGCAGCCCATTCATAACCATTTAGCTTGCATCTGTTTGCGAGAAAGGTGTGTGTGATTTGTGGGAGTGCGTAATTGCAGCTTACACACACACACACCAACAACACAGCTGTATATATATACACACACACACTCACACCCACACACACACACACACACACACACACACACACACACACACCCATAAGGTTATCCCCTCAGAGGATGACTCTTTCAAGTAAAGACCCGGGGGCCTGGTTCCTCCGTCAGGTGTGTGGGTTCCTAAAACGGCAAACGTTCCGAGTGGCTAATTTGCGCACGCGTGGAAAATGCGGCGGTTTTGCGCTTTTACAGTCCAATTATCCTCTTATGTGTGTTCGGCAAGCACGGCAACATGCATGTGGGCGCGAACCGGCGCCACAGGCTGCGGCGTGTCCCTGCCTCCCGGTAATGGATACTAATGGCCCCGGGCAGGCCTCCATGGAGCAGTGGGGGGGGGGGGGGGGCAAGATTTGTCTGTTTGACCCCCATCCTGCTGCCCTCATCCTGGGAGGACAGGGCCTGAGGGGTGGGAGGTCCCCTGTGGGGGTCTGGGTCAGCATCAGCATGCATCACGCTCAACACAAACACACACTGTGGAAGTGACAGTCAAGGCATGCAACGCTCACATTTTTATGAAAGGGGAGGGGGGGTGGGGGTTTTATGTCCGTCTTTTGCAGTACTTCACAGTGACGGACACACGTGTGTTCTGTAAGTACACAGGTTCTCCTGCGCACTTCTATCCAAGGTTGCCTCTTTTTTTTTTTTTTTTTTTTTGAAGTGTTTCCTCAGAGCATGGCTCTTAAAGCCCTACAAGTCCTTTGGAAACGAACCGAGTAAACAGCTCTCGAGGAGCTGAATCCATCACGTCCGCATTGTGTCTCTTCGGCCAATCCCAGCAGCAATTGACGCAAATACGCAGCTTGGGGACACTTGCGCGGACTGAAGATCTCTCCTTTCTGTTAGGATTGTGTGTAATTGTGCACAATTGAGTGTCTCCAAGTGAAAAAGGAAGGTAATCACAACTTCCCGGAGCTCTTTTCACAAATTTAGCGAAACAGGTTAATGTGACCCTGAACTGGATAAAGCCGTATAGAAGAAGAAATTTGCAGTTTTATTCTCATGAAATATGTAATATGCTTCATATTTAGTCACCGGAGGGGTTTTTGTGGACTTTTTGCGACTGCTTGTCATGCTTATTTACACCAACTTCCACTCTGTTTATATATATATTTATATATAAAATTCTCACTTTATGCTGATGACACGATCATATAAATCAGTGGTCTGCAACTGGCGCCCCATTGGCCAAAACTGGCTCACCAGTGACAACATCTGGATAACCAAATGAGCTTTGAAAATCTGCGGCACCTGTTTCACGGAGGCCATACCACCGTCCATGGACTTGTAGCTAGCTATTGACGGTAGCGAGCTCTTCCTGTCCCGTTCTGTCCGGGACGCACCGTGACCACATTCTGCTAAGAGATGTTGGAGCAGAATCCTTTAAAACATGGTAGCTAGTTTGCCTTAAGCTAAATTAGCTTAGCTTAAGTCATTATATGGTCTCTCTGCGCCTTTTCGTAGGTATGCAGAAGAACTCCGACCAATATCCAGTTTCTGACTCTAGTAACAGGATAACAGGCTAACTTGTTAGGCAGCCTTACAAAAGGGTGTGACGTACGTCACAAAAGACAAAGTAATCATTGAAATATTGTGTAACGCTTATAAATAATGACATTTTTGATTAAAACTGCTCATATATTGACATAAAAAGGGATTTTATTGTTAGTGTGCTACATCACCAGAATGATGAAAAAAGTGAATAAGGTGACAAAATATTGAACCAAAATATTCATAAAACAAGTGGATAAGGACATATTGTGGGGATATTTCACAACATTTGTTGCATATAACGCATTACATTGTCGGTAAATAAACTCATATAACTTAGCAAATTGAATTCAATGCACAAGGACATTGGAGCGACAGAATTCGACATGTGTTAATGGAATTTCTCTTAATGGGACATCACTTTATGCCGATGACACGATCACATGAATGGTTCACAATTGTTATATGAATTTGATTTTTGTCGGTAATTAACCTCATAGAGCCCGTTACAGTTATTCAGTGAGAAATGAAACCACTTTAGATGCCTTTTTCTGGTGAGTTTTACACCTTTTCTATAAATCATATTTTAGATAAATGCCACATAAAAGGAGGTCATTTTTAAAAACTTTTGTGAATGTTTTCAAAAATTATTATAGTGTTCCTACTTTTACTTCCAAACAACTTCTCTCAACCGGATGCCACTTTATGCTGATGACATTATGGATTTTTAGTGTGAACATAGAAACAGGCATTATTTTAGCCACATCTGCTAAACAGATATTGAAAACATACCAGTTACGCTTTCAATTTAATTTTTACTTATCAAAATCAGAATCGCCTTTAATTCACATGCTATGAGGACACTCAACTGGTGGGGAAAAAAAAAAAAAAAAAAAAAAAAAGGACAAACAGCCTGGAAACCTTTCGTTTTGTGACACTAATAAAAGGTTTTGGCAGTTTTTTGACCCCCTCCCCGAGCGAAGAACAGCTAAATTTGCTCCTTCCTTTTTTCCTCCAAGTAGGTGAATGTCAAAAAGAGGGGAGCGGTTTGGGGAAACAGGGCTCTCAGGGGAGATGTGACCTTTGGGTTCACAGTCAGGGGTTGAGTTTAGACAGGAGAGAGAGAGAGAGAGAGAGGAAGAGAGAGAGAGAGGAAAACACACAAAAAAACTAAGAGGATAAAACAGATTTCATTCAGACCCACAGCCGAATAAAGAGAATGAATCCAATAAATAAATACAAATTCTCGTGAAGAAGTCAAAATCTATAAAACTCTGTCAACATTTCACGTACAGAAAAGGCCTTTCGAGTGTTTATAAGAAACCTTCGGAAACTTTTAACTAGTTTTGGGATTCGCGCCGGATATACAAATATCCCCTTTTGTCTCTTTCAATGACGCGTGCGAACATTTCGTCTTGAGGCATGTCGGTATTACAGTCTTTAGCGCAAATGATGTTTAACAACAAAAAAAAAAAACACGATTCCTTTGAGCGGTTGGAACATTTAATTTGCAACTCATGGCCACAAAAACAAATACCCGTCATGGCATTATTTAGAGCGTGAATATTTTTAGATTTCTGTCAAGAATTTTACGGGTGGGGGGTGGGGGGGGGGGGTAGTTTTGAACACGCATGACGCTCGTCGTACAAAAAAACAACTTTCCCGATTGTCTCTTCCCCGCTCCCGCCTGTCAGCGCCGCCGCCGCCTCCCACCGCGGCGCGCCGGCATCACGTAGCCCTGGGGAAGTGCCGCGCCGTGGGGAAGGAGCCTTGGCTTTAAGTGGCTCTAAGTGGCTCTTGCTGTTTGTCTCTTCAGTTGTTTATTTTCTCCTTCGCTCGCCCCGGGCAGGGAGGAGAGAGGGACACTTAGCGTCGGGGAAACCACAGCGTTGGCCAGGCGGGGAGGTTGAATACCGCCCAGGAGCCTGCGGAGACTCGCATGCGAGAGACAAAGTGCAAGTGCGCGCAACTTTGCGTGTGTGTGTGTGTGTGTGTGTGTGTGTGTGTGTGTGTGTGTGTGTGTGTGTGTGGTTTCATCATTAGGAATCGCTCTAAAGATGCCAGGCGGCTTGTGTGGCCACGCTGTAATCGCACGCCGCTGTAATCGCGGTTTGCGTATGTGTGTGTGTGTGTGTGTGTGTGTGTGTGTGTGTGTGTGTGTGTTTGTTATCGACGAAGCCAAAAGGTCCAGGTATGACCTTCTAAGATGACATTATTTGCCATTGATCCGCCTCTGTTTCATAGTTTGTCTCGCTGGGACCACTTGTACCCGACAATCGCCCTCCATTGTTCTGGTTTTTTTTTTTTTTTTGTGTGTGTGTGTTGTGTTTTTTGTTTTTTTTTAAAAAGACAAACAGCCACGCCGCGCCGCGCCGCCTCGCGGGAAACGGGTAAAACAATCCGAGTGACCCCGGGCCGAACAACAACAACAACAAAAAAAAAAACGAGTTCAGGCCCAAACAACAGAATTTAGTAAGTTTACAGGCAATCCGAGGTGAGAAATGTGTTTTTTTGCTTGTGATGCTCTGTTTCCCCACTGACCACGACTGACCGGGGTCTGGTTCTGCAGGTTTCTGCTTTCACTTCAAACTCATGGCCTCGCAGGGGTTTGTTTTTTTTCTCCACCCGGACTCTGTCCATGGTGCTGATTCCACTGAGCGTCCCCCTCCTCACACCGGAGGACTGCTTTTCCCTCTCTTCGGCTTGCAAACGGAAAATTAATTACTGCAGTTTGGAAATAAACAATGACGTTCATATGAACATAAACTGAGTCCGGGGGGGGGGGGGCAAATTCACAAAAAGTAACTTTCCCGTCTGTTCAAAGATTAAGGCAAATGGGGGATTCTTTTTTTTTCTTTTCTTTTTTTAAAAAAAATGTTTCGAAGTGGTATGCAAGCACGAGCTGTGAATTCATGCGAAACGCCAGCGAGCATGTGTTCGGGAGTGTGTGTGTGTGTGTGTGTGTGTGTGTGTGTGTGTTTCCAAGGACCTAAGCGAGTGCATCTCAGTGTGTAATGTGCACAAGGCCGGCTGCAGATGTACGAGGAGAGGACGGCGCTCTCTTACACACACTTGCATGTATCGGCACACACACACACACACACACGCACGCACACACACACGCAAAATGAACACTTCCGTAATGAGGATTACCTGCATGGCCTCACACCGTACGTCTCGCAAACACACCCACACACACCCACACACACACATACACACACACACACGTATACACATTTGCTCATGTGTCCTTGTTCCATCCTCCCCCTATCAGTCTTTCTTGTTCCCATCCTTGTTTTCTCTCCCTCTGTCACACACATGCACACACACACACACACACACACACCCACACACACACACCCCTCCAGTGTCCTCGCCATCTCAACTTGAGCAGCAAATGAACACAATTAGCCACGGCTCCACAAACACACACTGGGGTATTGTTCTGCTCACACTCACTCAGACCTTAATCTGGTGCTCCGGAGGGACCTCGTGTGTGTGTGTGTGTGTGTGTGTGTGTGTGTGTGTGTGTGTGTGTGTGTGTGTGTGTGTGAAGTTGTATGAAGGCAGTCGAGGGGAAGCGTTGCAGAGCCCAGCTGACAGAAGGGGCTTCCAGGCCTTTTTTTTTTTTTTTCCCCCCCTCAGAGGTTTCCACGACGATGATCAACTCCTCGCGCCTTAGTCCTTGCTGCGCTCGCCTCGGTGGCCACACACACACACACACACACACACACACACACACACACACACACACACACACACACACACACACACACACACACACACACACACACACACACACACACACACACACACACACACACACACACACACACACACACACACACACACACACACACACACACAGCCTTCGGTCAGAGCCAGATGTTACGGGGTGAACAAAGGCATTGAGTCACAAGTTACTGTTCTCAACAGCAGGTTGAGCCTCGGGTCATTATTAGCACACACTCACACACACACACACACACACTTCCTTCCACACACACACACACGCCGGCCACACTACACTGCACATCCACCGACTTGTCCCTTCTTCCCCTTGAGCAAGTGTGTGCGCCGCCCGGCTAATTAGACAGCAGGTATCCGCCTGACAAGATTTCCTGCAAGAACACCTACACAAGTGGCGGCTTAATGACTGCGCTTTAAGACGCCTGGCGGGAAGCGGCGGCGGCGGGAAGCGGCGCCGCCCCCGGGGCCGTTTTAACGCCGTCACACCAGCTCAGGAGCTAAAGCTAATAAGCGGTTGTTCACGCGAGGCCTGCTAAGCGAAGACGCAAGCATTTTCCGTTTTCGTTTCGTCTTCCGGTTTACACGACAACGGGAGCAAAAAAACCCCCATAAAAAACGCAACTTTACGAAAAGGCTCCGGCTCCATAATCATCCGACGAGGGGAAAGCACAGCTTTTTGAACCCGCTATAACTCCAGCCTCCATCTAAAAGTGGGTGAAAATGCCACTTTTCAAAAATGCTGCTACTCTTTCCGGGGAAACAGTGGGGCGCAACTTTTTGAAAATACTCTGATTCTGTGTCAGTGGGAAGGGGGGGAAAGTGCAACTTTTGGTAAATGCTCGACTCCATCTCTGTGGAAAAAGGGGGGAGCACAGCTTTACGAAAATGCTTAGATTCTGTAGCCATGAAAATGGGGGAAAGCCCAACTTTTTGAAACCACCATAACTCCACACTGTCTAAAAGTGGGTGAAAATGCCACTTTTCAAAAATGCTGCGACTCTTTCTGGGGGAAACGGGGGGGGGCGCAACTTTTTGAAAATGCTCTGATTCTGAGTCAGTGGAAATGGGGGGGGGGTATGCAACTTTCCGTAAACGCTCAACTCCATCTCTGTGGAAAAAGGGGGGAGCACAGCTTTACAAAAGTGCTCAGATTCTGTAACCATGAAAACACATGGAAAAAACTAACTTTTTAAAAACGCTCCAACTCAGTCTCCATGGAAATGGGGGAGGGGCGTCGGAAAAAGGAAAAAGGAGGAAGCACAGCTTTACGCAAGCGCTCAGATTCTGTAACCATGAAAATGGGGGAAAGCCAAACTTTTTGAAACCATCATAACTCCAGACTGTCTAAAAGTGGGTGAAAATGCCACTTTTCAAAAATGCTGTGACACTTTCTGAGAAAACTGCAGCACAGCTTTTCGAAAGCGCTCAGA
>NC_137673.1:8266511-8294011 GCF_963422515.1 Blennius ocellaris | reverse complement strand
GGATGATAGATGATGGAGGATAGATGATGGAGGATAGATGATGGAGGATAGATGGAGGACAGATGATGGATGATAGATGATGGAGGATAGATGATGGAGGATAGATGATGGAATAGATGGATGATAGATGATGGAGGATAGATGATGGAGGATAGATGGATGATAGATGATGGAGGATAGATGGATGATAGATGATGGAGGATAGATGATGGAGGATAGATGGATGATAGATGATGGAGGATAGATGATGGATGATAGATGATGGAGGATAGATGATGGAGGATAGATGATGGAGGATAGATGATGGAGGATAGATGATGGAGGATAGATGATGGAGGATAGATGATGGAGGATAGATGATGGAGGATAGATGATGGAGGATAGATGATGGAGGATAGATGATGGAGGATAGATGATGGAGGATAGATGATGAAGGATAGATCCAAGTAATCCAGGTCAATCTAGTTAAACTACCCCGACACTCCTCCTCCAGAATCATTCACTCCAAGCAAAACGCCTGATCAGATCAATGCGGCGGAAGTTTAAAATCCCCTCCGTCTCTCTTTCAATGCCTCTTTCGCTACCCCCTCCCCCCCTCCCCCCTCCCCCTTCTAATTCACACTCTCTCTCGTAAAGCTTTTCTCTCTCTCCCTCTCTCGCCCCTCTTCTGCCTCCAATTAAACGCGCCGCCCGTCCTATGATTAGTGTCTTGGTCTGTTCGGTGGGCAGGCTCATTATCTATGCGTCCCGCTCGCTAAAAAGCCTTAACGGCGCCGAACCACACGTCTAATCAGTGCCGGTTTTAGCCACAAAGGGCTAATTGCAGCTGTTGCTTCTGTTCGTCTCGCCGCCGCTGAATAGAGGCAACAGGAAAAACCTGTTTGGATTGTTGGGTAATTTAAAAACACACACACACACACACACACACACACACACACACACACACACACACACACACACACACACACACACACACACACACACACACACACACACACACACACACACTATATATTGGATGTGTGTCGCCACTACTCGTCATCAGTTGTTGGGTTTTTTTTTGCACACACACACACTTCTAATACAGTTTATTGTGTAAACACCAAAGTGAGCTGCAGTATAAGTAAGCACAATGGAGTGTGTGTGTGTGTGTGTGTGTGTGTGTGTGTGTGTGTGTGTGTGTGTGTGTGTGTGTGTGTGTGTGTGTGTGTTGCCTCTTTGTTGATGTTCTCTCTGATTCGGTGCCAGCGTCAAATCCATCTGTCTCCATCACACACGCACGCACGCACGCACGCACGCACGCACGCACGCACACACAGGTTGCATGTTTTATTTACCGCAGATGCTTAAAGAAACGGCGGCGCGATTTCAGCTAAATCCGCCATTGTCGCGACGCTAAGCGCTTTGCTAATGGGCCGTATTGATCCGCGCGCCTCCCGACATTCACGATATTGCTTAATTAGGAATCGATTCCTTTGACTGGGGAGTTCAAAAGGAATCGATTTTTTTGGGGAATGGGAAATGTATATTTTTCACTTATTAGCAGTTTCGGTGTGTTTCAATCTGTTGTAAAGGACGAAGTCGCGTTTAATCTCACGGTATTTTCGCCCCAGAGACTTTTAAATGTTTCCTTTCCAGGCGAAAGACGTGGTAAATCCTAAAATTGCATGTATTATATACAATATTGTCGTAAAGTTTTCTCTCTTCATGTCGCCACTGTCAGTTTGGAGGTTGTCAAACATGATCGGATGAATTAAAACACTTTTCTGGTGATTTGTATGTAATGTAAATATTTCAAAGTACAAAAATGACAAAAATTTTCTCAAAAATAATAAATGTTTAAGTTAAAAATGTCATCAATGCTACAAATTTCCATGTTTCACACAATTGCCACAATTTCTCCCTTTTTGTCACCACGAGGATGATTATCTGTCTCATAAAGGGACAAACATTAAAGGGAAAATCGTTAAAATACTCAGAAATTTTTATATTTTGCCACTTTTTTAATGCGAGCTCCAATTAAAGTGACTTAAACAGCCTGTGATGTGATTCATATGTAATTTAATCCATTGTAAAGAAGAAAAATGACCAAATCACGATTAATTTCACTGTGCTTTCCCCCCAAAAAAGTGAGATTTATGTCTTTCTTTAAGTAAAAACAAATGAATAATTCATACACATTTCTGTGTTACGACCTTAAATATTCTCTTAATGTCACCACTGTCAGTTTGTAGGTTATTGAAAATGATCAAATGTCTAATAAACGGACTAATGTTAAAGGGAAAGCATCCGGATACTTGGAATTTGAACAGTTTAGTCCTTAATACATCTTCTTATGCCCAATTTATAGAAAATATAAGTTTATACTGACTCGATTTATAATCTTGACCGGTTTCTTGTAAAGATCAGCTACATAAAACTACTTTTTCACTATTTTGCACCAGGATTGACCTTAAACATATCTAAAAGATTTCCATTTGAATGCATTTATGGGATTTTTAATGTGAAAAAAGATACAAACCTGTATATTTGTAGAGGAAATACAGTGAAATAAAGTGTCTTATGGACATTTCCATACTTTACAAAGCGATTGCATTGCATATAAATCACACAGAAAAGTGCTTCCGTCTCTTTGGAGCTCAAATTGATAGGAAATATCAATAAATGTACCATTTCCATTCATTGAAAATGGCCAATTTTGTCAGTGACAGTGCGAGTGGACGTGATTGGGGGTGCAGTGGCAGGGTTTGGCCAGTAGGTGGGGTCAGCACATCCTCTCCTGGTGCACTTCATCAACTTGCAAAAATATTTTCAGGTAAAAAAAAAAGAAAAATCAAACCATTTGGCTTATTTGAACACAAATAAAGGACACATTGAGTTGAATGCGTCTCCTATCTGGTCTCTGGTCGTGATTTATGTGGATTTATTCTTTTTTTTTTTTTAAACCAATTTGTATTGAAATTGTAGATATTTCTCATTTCGTGTCGCCTTTCAGCTCTCCTGAGGCTCCCCTGGAGTGTATTTTATTTGTCCTGCCTGAGAGCGCTTATCCGATGGCATCTCTTCCTCTCTGCGCGCGCACGTGTGTGTGTGTGTGTGTGTGGTGTGTGTGTGTGTGTGTGTGTGTGTGTCGGCGAGTCCTCTTTTGTTCAGTTCAGTAAGTATGTCTGTGTGTGTGTTGACCTGATAATCTGTGTGCTTTATAGAGTGCTGTTCACACATCGGTCTCCACTCTGATCCCAAACACACACACACACACACACACACACACACACACACACACACACACACACACACACCCCTCCTTTATCAACCCACACACACACACACACACACACACACACACAATCACACACACACCTCACACACACACACACACACACACACACACACACACACACACACACACACACACACACACACACACACACACACACACACACACACACACACACACACACACACACACACACACACACACACACACACCTCACACAGCCATAATATCCCTCCACCATGTGATTAACAAATTACACTTTTCACCTCCATCCTCATGTTTTGTTTTTTTTTATATATTTTGGGGGGGATCACATATTTTACTGACTTGTCTCACATGTTATTAAGCTTTTTCTTTTTTTTTTTTTTCTTTTTTCCTCCCCGGCACTCGTGCTGATCACACACTGCAGCCTGCACAGATCCCAAACTCAAACACAGATTTCTTTATCGGGGAACACACTCCCTCGTAATCCCTGGATGGCTACACCTGCACGTGTGTGTGTGTGTGTGTGTGTGTGTGTGTGTGTGTGTGTGTGTGTGTGTGTGTGTGTGTGTGTGTGTGTGTGTGTGTGTGTGTGTGTGTGTGTGATGTCCTAATGTAGCACTGCAGAGATCATCAACTCAAGAATACAGTATTTCTTTTCCATTTCTCACTGGCGTCTAAAGCTCCAGTTTAACGTCTGAAAAACACCCGGAATTAAACAATAACTCACTAATTTAAAATAAACGCATTTCATCATTGGATCATCGATACAATTCTAAACGTAGATAAAAGTAAGTTCGTCGTTTTGTGCAGAAACAACTTAAAGGGGTAACGTTATACAGCTTTCCCTTGATTTCCCCCCTCCATTTGAATGTTGGACCACAGGAGCGACATTCAGAATCTGCTGTGTCTGTGTGAGCTGGGCTGGCTCCGCCCACACACGCCCGTCTACGGGAAGGAGGAGGAAGTACTTCCTCTCGTGGCGCCATGTGCCAGAGCAGAGCTGCCTGATTGTGGGCGGAGTCAAAGATATACATACTACAATGTGTCAGGAACATAAAAGTAGTTGTGGGGTTTTTTTGTTTTTTAAACAACTTTACAGGCAAAGACAATAAAATTATCGATTACCGAAATCAAAATGAGTAGAATTGGCATAAATTAGACATTTAATTGGCCATTTTTTACTGGATTTCTATAAACTGGTCCATCATGCTGTTATTTATATGTGTTTTTAGTTAATAAACCAATAGATTTGTTATTTCTCGACACACCTGGTGCATGTTTTGTACATATTTGCATGTTCTGCTTGGTATTTAACTTAAACTGTTTGTATATAGTTTATATCATGTCGCATTTTGATGCATAGTGAATATAGCAATCTTGAAAAATGGACAAAAGTTCATAAAATCATACTTCTATTTCATGTTTTTATGTCAAGATTGTATATTGTGTTTTTGGTTAATAAATCAATGCATTTTTATTTATTTATTTATTCTACTGTATTTCAATAAACTGGTCCATCATCGTCTTCTTTATATATGTTCTTAATAAATCAATACATTTTCACTATTTTGCACATATTAGTATCTGAATGTTATAAACTGACAGTTTATACAGTTGATTTCTTTCCATATTGACACGCAACCTGATAAAGTTGGGCAAAAGTGACCAACATCAAACGTTATTTTCCCCGACAATCTTTATTGGATTTCTATAAACTTTGTCTTTTATATGTGTTTGTTATAAAAGTGCTTGTTTAACATATACCAGCATGTTCTGGGTGTTATAAACTTACACCGATTGACATATAAATGCATTTCTTCTGCGTTTTGATATATAATTTGCTAAAAACACCTTTAAAAACGGGTGAAAGTGGCAAACGTCACACTTTTTAGACCGTTTTTGACGGGATTTCTATAAACTGGTCATGCATCTGCTTATCTACGTGCACTTTTAGTTCACAAATCCTAAAATGTCAACCGTTTAAGACGTATCTGCATGTTAAGTCTGTTATTAACTTGACCTATAATGAGAAAAACCTACCTTGGGCAATATACAACCAAAAAAATGAGATCTTCTATATGAAGCTCTGACCTTGGAATTTCCAAACGTGGCATTTAAAGGGACGGCGTTTTAAATAAAGAAAAAAAACAACAACGAGTGATTAAAATTGGGACGTGGCGAGGAGGGCTCCTTGTTGATGTCAATTACGTCTTTAATTAGTGCATGTGTAATGTAAATACAGTCTGTTTTGATTGCTCGCCGCGCCTCCGGTCCCACGGTGAGACAGATTTTCTCCCTCATTAGGCAGTCGCTCCTTCAAGTGGCGGCATCCCTCAGGACCTGCCCTGGACGAGTGTGTGTGTGTGTGTGTGTGTGTGTGTGTGTGTGTGTGTGTGTGTGTGTGTGTGTGTGTGTGTGTGTGTGTGTGTGCATGCATGCGTGTGTGTGTCGCTCCATATGGGAAAGTAATGCTAAGAAATCCAGAAAACAAAAAAACGAGTGTGTGTGTGTGTGTGTGTGTGTGTGTGTGTGTGCGTGCGTGCGTGTGTGTGTCGCTCCATATGGGAAAGTAATGCTAAGAAATCCAGAAAACAAAAAAACGAGTGTGTGCGTGTGTGCGTGTGTGTGTGTGTGTGTGCGTGTGTGCGTGCGTGCGTGTGTGCGTGCGTGCGTGCGTGTATGTGTGTGTGTGTGTGTGTGTGTGCGTGCGTGCGTGCGTGCCATTCCATATGGGAAAGTAATGCTAAGAAATCCAGAAAACAAAAAAAACGAGTGTGTGCGTGTGTGCGTGCGTGCGTGCGCGCGTGTGTGTGTGTGTGTGTGCGTGCGTGCCGTTCCATATGGGAAAGTAATGCTAAGAAATCCAGAAAACAAAAAAACGAGTGTGTGCGTGTGCGTGTGTGTGCGTGCGTGTATGTCGTTCCATATGGGAAAGTAATGCTAAGAAATCCAGAAAACAAAAAAACGTGTGTGTGTGTGTGTGTGTGTGTGTGTGTGTGTGTGTGTGTGTGTGTGTGTGTGTGTGTGTGTGTGTGTGTGTGTGTGTGTGTGTGTGTGCGTGCGTGTGTCGCTCCTTATGGGAAAGTAATGCTAAGAAATCCAGAAAACAAAAAAACGAGTGTGTGCGTGTGTGCGTGTGTGCATGCGTGCGTGCGTGCGTGTATGTGTGTGTGTGTGTGCGTGCGTGCGTGCGTGCGTGCGCGTGTGTGTGTGTGTGTGCGTGCGTGCCGTTCCATATGGGAAAGTAATGCTAAGAAATCCAGAAAACAAAAAAACGAGTGTGTGCGTGTGCGTGTGTGTGCGTGCGTGTATGTCGTTCCATATCGGAAAGTAATGCTAAGAAATCCAGAAAACAAAAAAACGAGTGTGTGCGTGTGTGTGAGCGTGTGTGGAGTGTGTGTGTGTGTGTGTGTGCGTGCGTGCGTGCGTGTGTGTCGTTCCATATGGGAAAGTAATGCTAAGAAATCCAGAAAACAAAAAAACTAGTGTGTGAGTGTGTGTGTGTGTGTGTGTGTGTGTGTGTGTGTGTGTGTGTGTCGCTCCATATGGGAAAGTAATGCTAAGAAATCCAGAAAAAAAAAAAAAAAAAAAAGAGAGACAAATTGGGAGGGGAAATTATAGAATGGTCAGTTAAAAAAAAACAACAACAACAACAACAAACAAATAAACAAAAAGAAAAAGAAGTCGGGGGCAATTTTCCCATTGACGTCAAAAAAGCAAAAGCTTCTTTATGCGTCTGAGTCCGCTGACCTATTCTCTCCTGTCCAGCCCTGATTGCTCCCTTTAGTTCCTCCACTCATTGTTACCGGGTGGAGGGGGGGGGGGGGGGGGGGGGTGGGGGACGTCACTATTGACGAGTCGTCATTATTCCCGGGGTCCGACGTGAATGCCGGGAGAAAAAAGGGGGGGGAGCGCTTGAATAAAGCCGCTTTATGCGAACACGAGGGGACGGTGTGCTCTTCGTGGGACGTGCAGGTGAGAGAACAACGAGCTATAAGCGTCAACAATGGGACATTCTGGTGGACGGACCGAGTTAGATGGTCGTTATGGAGACCGTCAAAATAAAAGTCCCTGGAAAATATGGAGGCATGACACACAGAGCAACTAGTCACTAGCGCATGCGTGGTAGCGGCATTTGAGAAAAGTTGCGTTATTACCCCCCACCCCCCCCACCACCACCCGGTTTCCACGGAGACGGAGTGTTTTCAAAAAGTTGTGTTTTCCACAAAGGCGTTGCTGGAGTATTTTCAAAACGCGCATCTCTCCCAACCCTAGTTCCACAGAGTTGGAGTCGAAAGGTTTTCCAAAAAGTTTCACCCCCCCCCCCCCCCCCATTTCCACGGAGACAGATGCTGAGCTTTTTTTTTTTAATAAAAGTTGAATTTTCTCTGTTTCCATGGGGACTGAGATGGGCCGTTTTCCAAAAAAACTGTGTTTTGTACTGTATCCATGTAGACAAGAGTCGGACCGTTTTCAAAAAGTTGCATTTTCTCAGTTTCCACGGAGATGGAGACGAGCGTTTTCACAGAGTTGCATTTTTTACTACATTTCAACAGAGTTGGAGTCGAAAGGTTTTCAAAAAGTTGCACCCCCCCCCCCCCCCCCCCCCCCCCCAATATTTCCACGGAGACAGAGGCCGAGTTTTTTTATAAAACCGGAATTTTCTCCGTTTCCATGGGGACTGAGATGGGCCGTTTTGTACTGTATCCATGTCGACAAGAGTCGGAGCGTTTTCAAAAAGTTGCGCTTCCTCAGTTCCCACAGAGACGGAGACGAGCGTTTTCAAAGCGTTGCATTTTCCTACGTTTCAACGGAGACGGCGCGTGTCCATAAAGTTGCGTTGTCTTCCGTTTCCCACGGGGAACTAAGCATTTTCATAAAGTTGCCCTTCACGGTAACGCTTGCGATCTCCGCCTTGACGTAAACAATCACCTGACCTTTTTTGTGTTTTTTTTCCTTGTTCCCCGTCGATGGAAACTTTTGTGCACAAGTGAAGGAAGGAGGGATGCGGAGGGAGGGGGGGGGGGGGGGAGCAAAACAAGGGAGGAAGCGAGGGAGAGGAGCCATATGCTGCACACCTGAGCCCTGAGAAAGGAGGAGGAGGAGGAGGAGGAAGAAGAGGAGGAGGAGGAGGGAGAGAATCAGTTCCACTACACGCTCATTACCACCTATTCATCTGGAAGACATCTCTGTACAGATCATCTGCTGGCAGCCTCCCGCGCGTGTGCGTGCGTGCGTGTGTGTGCGGCGTGTTAATGTGTACACAATCGACTTACATTCTAATAAGATAAATGGCTCGGTAATGACCCATATTTACATTCGGCCTCGCTGCTCTTTCCAAGTCCTCGCCGGTCTCAAACTGCCACGAGAAGCCCGGAGCACAAAGATGCAGGAGCGCCGGCGTCCACGTCGGGACAATGGGAGCGGATGGAGGAGCACTATATGGCAAGGTCCGCCTCAATTTTGCCTTTTATTTTTAAGTGCGGGCGCCGACAACTTGGACGCACAAATGGCGAAGGTCAACCCGGGACATGCCAGACGCTAATGTAGCCATATGTTTATATATTTTGTATACGTGTGTGTGTGTGTGTGTGTGTGTGTGTGTGTGTGTGTGTGTGTGTGTGTGTGTGTGTGTGTGTGTGTGTGTGTGTGTGTGTGTGTGTGTGTGTGTGTGTGAAAGAATACCTTTTCAAATGTTTCAACTCCAGAGGGGAAAGACCCTGAGAAATGCAAAGTGGAAGCGGCAGACGAGCGAATTTGATGAATATTCGAGTGGAAAAAAATAAAAAAACAACTAAAACTGTTGAAGTCAATGTCAAAGAAGAGCCGCCACGTCTTTTTTTCTATTTTTTTTTTTCATGCGTGAAACGACGGTTGGGGTGAAAATGCGTCGTTTCAGAAAAAAAGTCAGTTTCCAAAAGTGTCGCAGTGTTCTCAAAAAGTTGCGTTTCACCCGCCGTTTCTGTTGAGATGGAGCCACTGCGTTTCAAAATGTTGCATTTGACTCCATTTCCACAGAGACGGGATTGAAGCGTTTTCAAAAAGTTGCGCTATCCCCCATTTCCATGGAGCCCCTAGGGCGTTCCATGGAGACAGAGCATTTTCAAAAAGTTACATTTTCCTCCTCATTTCTACTCGGACAGAATCACTACATTTCAAAAAAGTTGCAGCGTTGATGCAGAGTTGAAGTGTTTTCAAAAAGTTGCGTTAACCCTCATTCCCACGGAGGAAAAAAAGCTGCGTTTTGTACTGTATCCATATAGACAAGTGTCGGAGCGTTTTCAAAAAGTTGCATTTTCTCAGCTTCCATGGAGACATCATTGGACAATTTTGCAAAAAGTTGCGCTTTCTCAGTTCCCATAGAGACGGAGACGAGCGTTTTCAAAGAGTTGCATTTTTACTACATTTCAACAGAGATGGAGTCGAAAGGTTTTTAAAAAAGTCCCCCCCCTACACCATTTCCACGGAGACAGAGGCTGAGCCTTTTTTCATAAAAGTGGAATTTTCTCTGTTTCCATGGGGACTGAGATGGGCCGTTTTCCCAAAAAAAGCTACGCTTTGTACTGTATCCATGTAGACAAGTGTCGGACCGTTTTCAAAAAGTTGCATTTTCTCAGTTTCCACGGAGACGAGCGTTTTCACAGAGTTGCATTTTTTACTACATTTCAACAGAGATTGAGTCGAAAGGTTTTCAAAAAGTTGCACCCCCCCCCCCCACCACCATTTCCACGGAGACAGAGGCCGAGCTTTTTTAATAAAAGTGGAATTTTCTCCGTTTCCATGGGGACTGAGATCGGCCGTTTTGTACTGTATCCATGTAGACAAGAGTCGGAGCGTTTTCAAAAAGTTGCGCTTCCTCAGTTCCCACAGAGACGGAGACGAGTGTTTTTTAAAGCGTTGCATTTTCCTACGTTTCAACGGAGACGGCGCGTTTCCATAAAGTTGCGTTGTCTTCCGTTTCCCACGGGAAAACAAGTATTTTCATAAAGTTGCCTGTCACGGTAACGCTTGTGTAAACCATCACCTGACCTTTTTTTTTTTCTTAGCCTCATGTTTGACCCCCCCCTCCAGCCCCCCCCCCCCCCCCCCCCCACCATGACTCACGGCTAAAAGAGATGTTCTGATGGCCAACAGTGACCAACAGTTTACTCATGGAGCCGCCACATTATGGCCTTTTAGTGTGCGTGCCCTCCGAAACACGCACACGTACGCACACACACACACACGGTGTGTATCAGTCCATCGGCGAATGAGGGGCCTATCTGAAGTGGACTGCGGGGTACTTAAGGCTATCTGCAGCTAATTCAAGATATGTGAAATTGAAGGGAGATATGACATGAGTGGAGCGAGCGAGAGCGAGAGAGAGAGAGAAGAAAAAAGAGAGATGGAAGGGAGGGGGGGTAAAAAAAAAAGAGTGGAAGCCACATCTTGGAAAAGCTTTCAGATAAATGTAGAGATTGATAAATAGAAGCACACAAGGACAGAGAATGTATACGGGTGGGCCGGGCCTGTTCAGGTGGTTATGTACTGGGCTTGTTTGTATGCATTTCTCTGTGTGTGTGTGTGCGTGTGTGTGTGTGTGTGTGTGTGTGTGTGGAGTGTGTGTGTGTGTGTGTGTGTGTGCACAAGTGACTTTGAGGTGCAGTCCTTGGCACATAGATGCCCCTCCATTATCTGCCTGTCTTCGTCCGCTCAACCTACTCTGCCTCGGGCAACTCACTACTTTAAAGAGCTGTCCAAAGGATACACACACACACACACACACACACACACACACACACACACACACACATACACACATGCACGCACACACAGACTCCTCCTCGCTCCACGTTCCAGTGGGGCTGAGCGGTTTGGCAAGGAAGTGGTTGGCTAACAGCTTGCAAGAGTAAGGTGACATTTCTCTGTATGCACAGCAGTGTGCACGTGTGTGTGTGTGTGTGTGTGTGTGTGTGTGTGTGTGTGTGTGTGTGTGTGTGTGTGTGTGTGTGTGTGTGTGTGTGTGTATATGTGTGTGTGTGCGTGTGTGTGTAGGAAACCAGCAGGTGCATCTCTGGAAGTTTCGATGCCCGAGCCTGTGTGAGTGTTTCAAGCATTCCACGTTTTGTGTGTCTGGGTGGAAAGTTCCGTGTTCATATGTGTGTGAAATTGTTAGTGTGTGCGTGTGTGTGCATGTGTGTGACTTTGATGCCCGTTTAGCAGCTGCCGGCGGCGTTCGTTAAGGGCAAGAAGCATTAGAATATAAAAAGTGTCACTGCCTCCTGGACTTCATTCCTTCTTTTGCGTGACAAACAACGTTAATAAAAAAAAAAAAATGTAGAAAGAATGAATGTTAGCCTGCGCCGGTGCGTTTTCAAAAAGTTGCGTTTCTCCCCATTTCGACAGCGATGGAGCGTTTTCGAAAAATTGCATCTTCCCCCTTTTCATGGAGATTTTCCAAAAAGTTGCGTCCCCCCCACCCCCTGTTTCCACGGAAACGGAATCAGTGCGTTTTCAAAAAGTTGCGTTTCTCCACATTTCTACGGCGATGGAGCGTTATTGAAAAATTGCATCTTCCCCTTTTTCGTGGAGATGGAATCGGAGATTTTCTAAAAAGTTGCATCACCCCCCCCCCCGTTTCCACGGAAACGGAATCAGTGCGTTTTCAAAAAGTTGCGTTTCTCCACATTTCTACAGCGATGGAGCGTTATTGAAAAATTCCATCTTCCCTCTTTTCGTGGAGCTAGAATCGGAGATTTTCTAAAAAGTTGCACCCCCCCCCGCCCCCTGTTTCATGGAATCGGAATCAGTGCGTTTTCAAAAAGTTGCGTTTCTCCACATTTATTTGGTCATCCACAGATTTTTCTTAAGTTGCGTCGGCAGCGCCGCCGTGTGGCGAGTCGCCGCGCGGTGGCGCGGCCGCGCTCTCCTTCGAGCCGTTGAAGGAGAACGAGGAGACGACGGGGATCCAGATAGACCGGCCGGTTTCCACGCTAATGAATAAAAAGTGCAGAGCGGCGTGTGTGTGTGTGTGTGTGTGTTCTTTGTGTCACTATCGACCAATCAACAGTACACCTTGAAGACACAGCAGATAAGGGAGGAGATAGCCTCACCTTGAGACACACACTGTATCTAAACATAATGCACCACACACACACACACACACACACACACACACACACACACACACACACACACACACACACACACACACACACACACACACACACACACACACACACACACACACACACACACACACACACACACACACACCTCTTTGACCCGCGACTTTTTTTTTTTTTTTTTTTTATAACTTCAGCAAAAAAAGGCCTTTACTCTGCAGCAGGTGCGGTGAATAGATTAATTAAACAAACACAAAGGCTTCTTATCATTGATGAAAGAAGGAAAAGGAAAATAAAAAAAACAAAGCCAGAAGCGATTCACTCTGACATCGCGGCTATAAGAAACCACGACGGTAAACAATTGGCGGCGGGTTTTGAAAACTTTGATTTCGTCTATAATCTATTTTTCCCATAAGTACAATGGAATACATCTCCCATACATGAAAGTTAAAGCTCAAACAGTAGTTCAGAGGCTTTTTTCTGTTTTTGTCTGTTTGAATTCTAATAAAGTCCCGTTTTGCATTTCAAGTTAAAACGCATCATTTCAGAATTTTTTTTGCGTCCGCACGGCAACGTTCCGAAAGCGATTTCACGGAAATGGTCCAATTTTTCCGAAACGAATATGCAAAAATAATGTTTTCTCACATGCCAATACCAGCTTTTTTTCTAAATAAAAAAAACGCCAAAATGATGCGTTTTCTCTTGAAACGTCGTATAAATGCGAAACTTTTCTGGGGGAAAAAAAAAAAGCTCATCACTCGATACGTTGTCATGGAAACACAAAACTTTTCCAAATCGAAAATGCAAGATTGTTGCGTTTTTTTTCTGAAATCACACACAAAAACAATACGTTTTCACTTGAAACGTCTTGTAAATGCAAAAATTTTCCAAAATCAAAAACAAAAACGATACTTTTTCACTTGAAACGTTATGAGAATGCAAAAATTTCCGAAATCAAATGCAAAAACGATACGCACCTTGAAACGTCTTGTAAATGTAAAACATTTTCCAAAATCAAACACAAAAACGATACTTTTTCACTTGAAACGTCTTGTAAATGCAAAAACTTTCCAAAATCAAACACAAAAACGATACGTTTTCACTTGAAACGTCTTGTAAATGCAAACATTTTCCAAAATCAAACACAAAAACGATACGTTTTCACTTGAAACATTTTGTAAATGCAAACATTTTCCAAAACCAAACACAAAAACGATACGTTTTCACTTGAAACGCCTTGTAAATGCAAAAATTTTCCAAAATCAAACACAAAAATGATACGTTTTCACTTGAAACGTCTTGTAAATGCAAACATTTTCCAAAATCAAAGACAAAAACGATACGTTTTCACTTGAAACGTCTTGTAAATGCAAACATTTTCCAAAACCAAACACAAACACGATACGTTTTCACTTGAAACGTCTTGTAAATGCAAAAATTTCCGAAATCAAACACAAAAACGATACGTTTTCACTTGAAACGTTATGAGAATGCAAAAATTTCCGAAATCAAACACAAAAACGATACGTTTTCACTTGAAACGTTATGAGAATGCAAAAATTTCCGAAATCAAACACAAAAACGATACGTTTTCACTTGAAACGTCTTGTAAATGCAAAATTTTTCCAAAATCAAACACAAAAACGATACGTTTTCACTTGAAACGTCTTGTAAATGCAAAATTTTTCCAAAATCAAACACAAAAACGATACGTTTTCACTTGAAATGTCTTGTAAATGCAAAAATTTTCCAAAATCAAAGACAAAAACGATACGTTTTCACTTGAAACGTTTTGTAAATGCAAACATTTTCCAAAATCAAACACAAAAACGATACGTTTTCACTTGAAACGTCTTGTAAATGCAAACATTTTCCAAAACCAAACACAAAAACGATACGTTTTCACTTGAAACGTCTTGTAAATGCAAAATTTTTCCAAAATCAAACACAAAAACGATACGTTTTCACTTGAAATGTCTTGTAAATGCCAAAATTTTCCAAAATCAAAGACAAAAACGATACGTTTTCACTTGAAACGTTTTGTAAATGCAAACATTTTCCAAAATCAAACACAAAAACGATACGTTTTCACTTGAAACGTCTTGTAAATGCAAAAACTTTCCAAAATCAAACACAAAAACGATACGTTTTCACTTGAAACGTCTTGTAAATGCAAAAATTTTCCAAAATCAAACACAAAAACGATACGTTTTCACTTGAAACGTTTTGTAAATGCAAACATTTTCCAAAATCAAACACAAAAACGATGCATTTTCACTTGAAACGTCTTGTAAATGCAAACATTTTCCAAAACCAAACACAAACACGATACGTTTTCACTTGAAACGTCTTGTAAATGCAAAAATTTCCGAAATCAAACACAAAAACGATACGTTTTCACTTGAAACGTTATGAGAATGCAAAAATTTCCGAAATCAAACACAAAAACGATACGTTTTCACTTGAAACGTTATGAGAATGCAAAAATTTCCGAAATCAAACACAAAAACGATACGTTTTCACTTGAAACGTCTTGTAAATGCAAAATTTTTCCAAAATCAAACACAAAAACGATACGTTTTCACTTGAAACGTCTTGTAAATGCAAAATTTTTCCAAAATCAAACACAAAAACGATACGTTTTCACTTGAAATGTCTTGTAAATGCAAAAATTTTCCAAAATCAAAGACAAAAACCATACGTTTTCACTTGAAACGTTTTGTAAATGCAAACATTTTCCAAAATCAAACACAAAAACGATACGTTTTCACTTGAAACGTCTTGTAAATGCAAACATTTTCCAAAACCAAACACAAAAACGATACGTTTTCACTTGAAACGTCTTGTAAATGCAAAATTTTTCCAAAATCAAACACAAAAACGATACGTTTTCACTTGAAATGTCTTGTAAATGCCAAAATTTTCCAAAATCAAAGACAAAAACGATACGTTTTCACTTGAAACGTTTTGTAAATGCAAACATTTTCCAAAATCAAACACAAAAACGATACGTTTTCACTTGAAACGTCTTGTAAACGCAAAAACTTTCCAAAATCAAACACAAAAACGATACGTTTTCACTTGAAACGTCTTGTAAATGCAAAAATTTTCCAAAATCAAACACAAAAACGATACGTTTTCACTTGAAACGTTTTGTAAATGCAAACATTTTCCAAAATCAAACACAAAAACGATGCATTTTCACTTGAAATGTCTTGTAAATGCAAAAATTTTCCAAAATCAAAGACAAAAACGATACGTTTTCACTTGAAACGTTTTGTAAATGCAAACATTTTCCAAAATCAAACACAAAAACGATACGTTTTCACTTGAAACATCTTGTAAATGCAAACATTTTCCAAAATCAAAGACAAAAACGATACGTTTTCACTTGAAACGCCTTGTAAATGCAAAACTTTTCTCAAATCAAACACAAAAACGACACGTTTCCACCTGAAACAGCCTAAATCCCTGCGTGAGTTCAATACGCTCAAGACACACAAGAGTGACGCTGCGACCTGCAGTTCGCCTCTTTGAAAACAATACACATTGGAAATGAAGTCAATCCCTTTTAAAATCTTCTTGCTTCGATGTGAAAAGTTCCGCGCCACAATCGATGACGTCGCCACGTGTTTGTTACGACATCTTACGGCGGAGGGAATCGGATTTCCACGTTTCTTCTGCATTTACCTGATTATTACTATTTTTTTGATATTATGTCTGCGCTGTGTGCGCGTGTGTGCGTGTGTGTGTGTGTGTATGTGTGTGTGTGTGTGTAGACAGTGATTATGGAGCTATTAGGCACTAAGTGGGCTCGTGTCTGGCAGCGTGCCCAGTTGCTTCCCTCTGGAGGGGGAACAAGCACATCTTAAGACTTGGAGAAGGAGCAGCGCTTTGTCAATGTTTGGTTTCTGCTTCACACGTACAGTGTGTGTGTGTGTGTGTGTGTGTGTGTGTGTGTGCGTGTGTGCGTGTGTGTGTGTGTTAGAGATTTGTTCCCTCTTGCACAGTCATACATTTTCCCTCAATGGAAAAAAAGAAATGTACCTTTAACTGTATTTTGCGCCATTAAAATGGGTGTTATGTTGACATTATAGACACTTTGAGGGTTTTTGCAACAATTTTGACTTTTTTTTTAATCATCTGCATACATAAAAAGTGTGAATTTAAAGGTTTTTTGTGGGGGGAATATTTTACTTATTTGATACCGCTGAGCTATACATTCACTCGTTTAACCAAGATGCAGAGTCTAAACCGAGAGCAGCTTGACGAAAATATAAGACAAAAGAAGAAAAAGAGAAGAAAAAAAAGAAAAGAAGAAGAAAAGAGAAAAAAAACAAATGTGGAAAAAGAGAAAATATAAGAAAGAAAAAGGGAAAAACTGAAAATAAAATATTTGGAAAAAATGACATGAAGGGAAAAAAGAGAAAATAGAAGAAAAAATTAAGAAAAAAACTGAAAATAAAATATTTGGGAAAAATGACATGAAGGGAAAAAAGAGAAAATAGAAGAAAAAATTAAGAAAAAAACTGAAAATAAAATTTGGGAAAAATGACATGAAGGGAAAAAAGAGAAAATCGAAGAAAAAAGAAAAAAAAGGGAAAAACTGAAAATAAACAATTTTTTAAAAAGTTACCACGGGGAAAAAGGAGAAAATAGAAACAAGGGTAGAACTGAAAATATATTTAAAAAAAAGAAAATAAGAGAAAAAAAGGTAAAAAATTAAAAAACGATTTAAAAAAATTACCTGAAGGGTCAAAAAGAGAAAAATAAGAAAAATGCAAAACAAGAGGAAAAAAATTTAAAGAAAAAAAAAAAGTACATATATATAAAATATCGAGAAGCAGGAACTATGAGCAACATTTTGAAATTATTTAATTAATTAATCTGACTATAAATGTGTTTGAAGCCTCTTTTAATTAGCAAATCCCTCAGTTGGTCCTTTCTTTCAAATTCTTGCAAATACCTGAGGTAGATGTGTGCCGCTTACCTTTCCCCCTCCCCCCACCCTGACACACACGCGCACACACGCACACGCACACACACACACACACACACACACACACACACACACACACACACACACACACACACACACACACACACACACACACACACACACACCCAACGGTAAAGGAGAGCAGAGGAGTGACCTTGCTCCAGCCTGGGGGGCTTCAGCAGATGGAGAGAGGGGCAGAGGGCGCTGGCATGTTCGTGTGCACACACACACACACACACACATACACACACGTACGGACAAATGCTCAAGCTGGCGGGGTGACATTGTCTTCGTCTCGTTCCGGCACAATGAGCTCGATTTCAGGAGAGGAAGTTCCCAGGAATCATCGCAGAGAAACCGAAAAAAAAAAAAAACGAAAAAAGAAAAAAGAAAAAGTCCCGACACGCAGCCGCCCGCCTCTCCCCATAAACATTTATCTTGTTTCTTATGAACACTAAACATGTGCTCGCGTCCACAAATCTGTTGTTGTTTCCTTGTTTATTCCCTCCAACAGATGCACGTCGGGAGAGACGATAAAAGCCGCCGTTTCCGTGACAGAGGAATTCATAAAAGGCCATTTGTTGGACTAATTTGCAATATTTATGTGGGGAGGGTTTCTTAGGAGGGCCGAGCGGAGAGGAGGCGGTGGGTGAGTGGGGGGGGGGGGAATCGGGGGGGATGTGCCGGCTACATATGTCCCTCCAGATTGAGGCGGCGCAGTTTTGAAAAAAAAAAAAGAAAAAGAAAGAAACAGCAGCTAGCGAGGAGGAGCGAGGAGGGAAGGAGGGAACATTTGGGAGGCTACGACTCTTTGGAAGGGAAGTGCTGCCTGCCCACCTGTCTGCAAGGCTGCCAGCTGCACACACACACACACACACACACACACACACACACACACACACACACACACACACACACACACACACACACACACACACACACACACACACACACACACACACACACACACACACACACACACACACACACACACACACACACACACACGTGCATATGGCCGGTGATTCGGATACGATATCATACAAGCACATTAACAAGAGCGCACCAAGTGCAACAAAACAGCCTTGATTGATCATATTTTCACCAAACTTTATACGTTCCGCGGCGCGTCGACGGGGATTATTGGCGTCGGGCCACTCCAGCGAGGATTTAAGCGGAAGCGGGAGTCGCCTTGCCTTCGGGACGTTTACGGGCGTTTTCACGCGTTCGTCATAAACGCGAGAAACGAGGGGCGGCGGTGTCGAAATGCGTCTTTCGATCTCAAAGACGCAAAGTCAGGCGCCTTCGTTCCGGCCGTGTTTCGCTCAGTGGTTTGCATGTGCGTGCAAGAGAATGGAGCGCAACTTTTTGAACGCACGCCCACCTCTGTTGGGGAAAGGGGGGGTCGACGCGATCCTTTTCAAAAACGCTTGATGAAAACGCACGCTTCTGGAAACGCTTTTCGAGGAAATGAGGAGAAAACGTTCCGACTCAAAAAGCGCAACTTTTTGAAAACACGCCACCTCTGTTGGGGAAAGGGTGTCGACGCAATCCTTTTCAAAAACGCTGGATCTCCTTAGAAAACGGACGAAAACGTTCCTACTCAAAAAGCGCAACTTTTTGAAAACACGCCCACCTCTGTTGGGGAAAAGGGGGTCGACGCGATCCTTTTCAAAAATGCTGGATCTCCTTAGAAAATGGGAGAAAACGTTCCGACTCAAAAAGCGCAACTTTTTGAAAACACGTCACCTCTGTTGGGGAAAGGGGGTCGATGCATTCCTTTTAAAAAACGCTGGATCTCCTTAGAAAACGGACGAAAACACTTTTTGCAGAAATGCGGAGAAAACGTTCCGACTCAAAAATTGCAACTTTTTGAAAACACGCCCACCTCTGTTGGAGAAAAGGGGGTCGACTCGATCCTTTTCAAAAATGCCGGATCTCCTTAGAAAATGGGAGAAAACGTTCCGACTCAAAAAGCGCAACTTTTTGAAAACACGCCACCTCTGTTGGGGAAAGGGGGTCGATGCATTCCTTTTCAAAAACGCTGGATCTCCTTAGAAAACGGACAAAAACACTTTTCGCGGAAATGCAGAGAAAACGTTCCGACTCAAAAAGCGCAACTTTTTGAAAACACGCCACCTCTGTTGAGGAAAGGGGGGTCGATGCGATCCTTTTCAAAAATGCTGGATCTCCTTAGAAAACGGACGAAAACACTTTTCCCGGAAATGCGGAGAAAACGTTCCGACTCAAAAAGCGCAACTTTTTGAAAACACGCCCACCTCTGTTGGATGGATTTTATCGATAATAGCTATTTCTCTACCACGTTACATTGTCTGAGTTTTATTCATAAAAAAAGCAATTCTAAGTTCATAAATAGGCGTTTTAGAGTGAAATTATCCAGCGGTTGACGCCGTCCTGTGACGAGTTTGCATGTTCTCTTAACAGAAAGCCCAAATCAGATGGGAAAAAAAATGTGAGCAATCCTGCAGAGGCGCTTTTGGTATTTCCACTCATTAAAAAAAAAAAAAAAAAAAAAAACTGCAGGTGAAGTCAATTATCTTGCTATATTTGAAATCGCCGTGCTCTACTTTTCTCACGAGCCACGTTTTAAACAGAGCTGCGTTATTTTGTTTGTATTTTTTTCTTCAAACCCCCCTCCCCCTCCCCCCCCCATCTTTTGATAACTTACATCCACAGATACACGGCTAATCACGCGGATAAACGCTGGATGGATATGATTTGTATCATTAACACAGTGGGTTCAGTTCAGCGTGCATCTGTACCCGACTCCCATAAGATCGGCGCCGATACCTAATGTGCAGAGTTCTGATGTGCAGATGAAATAAAAAGGCTCCCTGCCACATCCGTCCGTCTGTTAAACAGCCCACCTCTTTTGTTTTTTGTTTTTTTTGTTTTATGGGGGTGGATATTTTTTTTTTTTTTTACGGACGGTTTGGATGATGCGTGTTTATGTGCTGCCAAAGCACCTGCAATGTATGGACGCATCCGCGGCCAACAAAGAACGAAGAAAAACAAACAAACCAAAAAAAAAAAAAAAAAAAACGTAGGTAATTCTTCTTAAGGTAAATCTCAGGCAAAAAAAAAAAAACGGGTATCTTTCAGTCAGATTGTTTGTTTGTTTTTTTTTTAACTACATCGCACTCGCCCTCGTCTGAGATTTCGCTTTAAAACGCCACGATCGCCCGCTCACGTTTCTTCCGTCAAAAGCTCCCGAGACGTCTCGGTTCTGGCGCCGCCGCCGATTAACGCACTCAGACCGACACCCTTCATCCTGCCAGTTGGAGTTTCTCCCAATTGGGGCGGTAAACATCAACCCATGCAAGGATTGTCACCCCTCGGGTGGCGCCTTCAGGTTTGGAAGGCAGCCTTGCGGGGTCTCCCAAGTACCCCCGCCACACACAGATATCTCCCCCCTAATTATATAACTCGGCGCCGACGCGGCGGCTTTTCAAGCGGCGCCAAAAAGCGAGAGCCCAAACAATCAGCGCGAGTTCCCTCTACCTATGGATCTGTGCGGTATCGTGGGACAAAGTGGCTTGGAACAAACCCGACGGCAACTAAACCTGAACTAAATCATCAGCATCATTAACGTCCAATTAGTTCGGAGGCTCCCGGCCGACCGAACCACCAAGAAAATTGAAGAAAAATATAAATTTGTCAGCAAGATTCTTGAAAGTAGTGGACACTACCTCACCGCTATCAAACTAGCCTCAAAGTCACGTTGTTGGGGTGTAAAAACACCCACAATGCAGCTATAGTAGACACTTTTTTGGACGTCTAGCTGTATTTTTGCGTCCAAGTTTAGTCAGTTTAAGTGGCTTTTTTAAAACTTTCTCCAGTTGTCATTATTATATTGAATGCTACAACAAAGTTGTGTTTGGAGCGTCGCTGCATTACGTATCGAAGGGGCAAAAAACCCGTCTCTCCATGTCCCAGAGACAAACACTGTGCTAAGTAAGCACCGTATACAGGATGATTAGCACAATATGAATAATATCCAATAAATAAATCAGTGCAGACACAGATATAAAAAAAAAAAACCATAACAGGTTTTATGAAAATATGGACATTTTGGTGACTTCAAATTTCCTTGGCTTGATGGATTGAGGTCATATACGAATTGTGCAATGCCTGTACCTATCCGCCTGCCGATACCTATAATCATCTTGGATTGGGTGACGAATGTCTTTCATCAACTGGGAATGAGTGACGAATGTCTTCATCTATAATCATCTTAGATTGGGTGACGAATGTCTTTATAGTCAACTTGGATTTGGTGACGAATGTCTTTATTTATAATCATCTGGGATTGGGTGGCAAATGTCTTTCGTCATCTGGGATTAGGTGACGCATGTCTATAGTCATCTTGGATTGGGTGACGAATGTCTTTCGTCATCTTGGATTGGGTGACGAACGTCTTTCGTCAACTGGGATTGGGTGACGAACGTCTTTCGTCAACTGGGATTGGGTGACGAACGTCTTTCGTCATCTTGGATTGGGTGATGAATGTCTTTCGTCAACTGGGATTGGGTGACGGATGTCTTTCGTCAACTGGGATTGGGTGACGAATGTCTTCATCTATAATCATCTTGAATTGGGTGACGAATGTCTATAGTCAACTGGGATTGGGTGCCGAATGTCTTCCGTCAACTGGGATTGGGTGACGAATGTCTTTCGTCAACTGGGATTGGGTGACGAATGTCTTTCGTCAACTGGGATTGGGTGACGAATGTCTTCATCTATAATCATCTTGAATTGGGTGACGAATGTCTATAGTCAACTGGGATTGGGTGCCGAATGTCTTCCGTCAACTGGGATTGGGTGACGAATGTCTTTCGTCAACTGGGATTGGGTGACGAACGTCTTTCGTCATCTTGGATTGGGTGACGAATGTCTTTCATCAACTGGGATTGGGTGACGAATGTCTTTTGTCATCTTGGATTGGGTGACGAATGTCTTTCGCCATCTTGGATTGGGTGACGAATGTCTTTCGTCATCTTGGATTGGGTGACGAATGTCTTTCGTCAACTGGGATTGGGTGACGAATCTTTATAGTCAACTTGGATTGGTGACAAATGTCTATCTATAATTATCTGGGATTGGGTGATGTCTCCAGATTGTAAAATGCCGTTACCTCTAGTCATCCAGGATTGGCCATTCATGGATTACGACTCTTATTTCACAATGTCTATTAATCTCTGCAGACGCACACAGCAGGCAAAATGGCCTTTTTGGTGCCGGGGAGTGAGCGAGTCCTCTCATAACCTTGAATCCCGCGGAGGATCGCCGGAACAAAACTGTTTCTCTCCCGCACGTTCGCCGGTCACCGTTCCCAGCATGCATCATTCAGCAGGCTGCCGCAGTCGGCGTGCAGTGACAGGTGACCGCCTCAAGTCATATTAAAGCGTAACAGTAACGGCAGCGCGGCGCCATTCATCATGAGGCGCACGTCGCCGAGGCACCGCGCCGAGCGGACCGGCGGGGTGCCGTCCTCTCCTTCCTCCTCCTCTTTCGGGTCTGCCTCTTTTGTCTTTCCCCCTCAATATGAGCAGTCGCACACGAGAGGTCTGATCAAAAAATACACGCGTGTCTTCGAAGGGTCCCCGCAGCCCCTCGGTCTTATAATTTGCCTCGTCTCTTTTTTTCCCCCTCGCCGCTCCTTCTCGTTTGGCGGATTGGAAATAGACGCCACGCTCACCTCTGGCCTCGGCGCGCGGGCGCCCGGGCTGTCGGCTGTACGCGCGCCCGCGCGAACACATGCATCTCTTTGTCTCCTCCCGGCGAGGGAGAGAGAGGTGCGTACATTAATGACTGTTTTATGTTTGCTTGCTGCCCGAGTCTCTTTTATTCATGTTGGCCATGACGGCCTAATATCTGCCTGTCAAACAACTTCTATTCAGTCCGCTAACACACTGGAGACTGATACTTAAGACACACACACACAAAAAAAAAAGACCCACACACCTACGTATAGAGCGCTCATGCCCTCCTCAGTAGATTAGTGGGTGGTGAAGGAGCCACACTGGGCATTATGTGCTGTTCTTGCTCCAATCAATTACTATTCATTTATTCCAAAGGAGTGACCGTGCCCTGATCTGAAGAGGTATTATAACCAGTGTGTGCCTTACAGTTTATTCACATCTTTCGAACAAAACTTTGCGTCCGTTCCATTCTCCTCCTCCCTCGGTCACCTCCTCGGCTCGGCGCTCACTTACTCCCCTCGCCTGTTCCCGCCTCCCCTCCTCCTCCTTCTCCTCCCTTCCTTTTGTTAGCGTCTTCGAGCTCCTCTGCCGCTCTTTGATTACTTCCTTCCACCAAATGCTCCCCCTCTCATTACTCGGCCCTTCCTCCTTTCTTCTTCCCCAATCATCCCGGTTTCATTACTTGTGTCTCTCCGAGCTTATTTCCTTTGTGACCTGTCCCTTTTCTTCTCCCCGTGTATATTTTACGCGAGACAACATGATTTGGCCACACTTTCATTACCTCAGCCCAACTCGCTTTTTTTTTTTTTTTTTAACACTTTTGAGTTTTCCTACGTGTGCATCGGTGACTGGAGCCAAAACATTTGGCTTCCTTTACATCGCCGGGCGCTTTTTGTCAAGTCTTTGGGCTTTTTGCTCGGAAGTCACGATATGGGGGTTCTCGAGACGCGTCTGTGACGTGTTCTCCGGATTTCACAGGTCGACTCCAATCTAAGTGTCAAAGGGTACGTTTGTCGAACTGCGAAGCTGGACGCTTCTGTGTCCATCTGTCTATAAAGCCATTCATGCGTCCGTCCATCTTTCCATTCAATTCGTCTTTTCGTCCATCCATCTATAGGTCTATCTGTCTGATCGTTCATCCATCCATCAATGTGACCATGTATGCCGCAATCTATGTGGACATCGATCAATCGTCCGTCCATCCATCCATCCATCCATCCATCCATCCATCCATCCAGCCCTGCAGGACTCCGGCCGTCCAGGACCGAGTTTGGACGCCCCCTGCATCACACAAGGCATCACTGCATACGATGGACTAGTAGTAGTAGTAGTAGTAGTAGTAGTAGGAGTAGTAGTATTTGAATTGAAAATTAATGAACATAATATAACACACCTATAACACTTTTATGGTTTAACTTGTCCTAAAACCTCTAAGGTCTATAATTGCTATTTTGTTCTCTTTCAGACTTTGGCGATGGATTTTCCGGAGAGAGACAATCCGGAAACTTTACTCGTATTGAATGACGAAGAAAAGACAACAAATGAAACTTAAGAAATTTAAGGACGTGATTTGGATGATTTTCGTCTCCTTAGTTTCCGAAATGCTATTCAGGCATGGTTAAATGTATTTGAATGGCCATCTTGAAAAAAAGAGAATTAAAAACTACCAAACCCCCCCCCAAAAAAAGAAAAAATATTTCCCTGGTTTTCTAAAATCTCGGACACTTTCACCGCCCAGACTCCAGCCCGCCGCCCCGCCTGTCCACGCCATTGTGTCCATGTAAAGTATGCAGTAAAGCCTTGTAGTCCTAATAACATCCAATTTTAAGCCCTTCACATCCATTACCAACAATACTATTATCCCCACCACCCTACCACCCCCCCCCCCCCCCCCGTACACACACTGCATTAGCCTTGGTGAGAGCACAATACGCGGTGGTGACATTGGTCTAAATGGACGGCTTTGTGGCGGCTCCGCGTGTTTGTTTTGGGTGCACGCCATTCATTTCACCTTTAAAGAGACAATAAAAATCAAAAGCATTGTCGCGGAAAGACTCCGTCTCAAGATCCGCGAGTCTTGTGAGTAATCACTTTCCACGATGACGTCGTATTTTAAAGGTTTGACTGCCTGGAGAGTCAAATAAATCACAATATATAAGCAGAATCTCCCTCATAAGTCTTGCACGAGTTGAAATAAACAGGTGTTAGAAATCCTATAAGACGCATTACTTGGGCAAATAACTAAGCTGTTGTAAAAATATAATAAACCTTCTCCCCACACACCTGGCCTTCGCTAAACACTATTTATCACATGAGGGTGTAAAGCTGATACGTCAAATGGCTCCATTAGTGGAATTATCTAATTAATTGCCCGACGAAGCCGTCAGTTGTTTTTTCTTTTTTTAAATGATATTTTCCAAGGGGAGACGTCGCTGAGTGGTTCTCCGACCAAGAAACGTTGCTACGCAGTGAAAAAGGCTGGCAGTGGCCGCCATTGTTCGGAGGACACTTCAGATTCGCACTCGCACATTCAATCCACAACTTGAGCCCTTCATTTCCCGCGTGGTGCGCATTCCTCAGGCGCATGTATCTAATTGCAGTCTCCAATGTGGCGCATTTGAGGAATCGCAGTGAAATGATCAGAGCTATGTACAAGAATTCCATTTCAAATGTCTTCAAGTGTTTGTTTGTTTTTTTCACCCCTAATAAATGCGTTTAAGTAACTAATTTGTAAAGTTTGTGTTAATGTCCACATGTTTTTTGAGGTGAAGTACATGTGCCAGACAAAAGTTTCATTTCTGAGATATTCAACAACTTGCTGATACGATATGGTAGTACAATACGAGTACCAACTTTTAGCTACTTGCCGATACCAAGTAGTGATACGAGGACTAACCTTTAGCTAGCATTTTATAGTATTTATTAAATGCCATTAAACCTAATTTATACTCTGTACACAAGTACCTGAAAGCAACACCTTCCTGTGAACCACCTCAGCACAGCCTCTACGCCGATGATACCCACATGTTCAACAACCTTCAAGGTTCCATCACTCTCGCCATTTATTTTTTTGGGGTACCTCTGCATTTGTTGCCAAATAACTCGCTGCCTTGCCTGCAGCTTCTCGAGAAAAGACCATTGAGGTCAATCAGTCCGGACCAGTCAATCGATGAGCCATGTTTCTATTGCTACATGTTTTTCTCCCTGCCTGAGAGTGTCCGCCAAACCGACGGTTGTTGTAATCGCGGCACCGAACCAAATGAACGCGTGAACGTCTTTGGCGTTCCCCGCCGGATCAAACCGAGTCTCTGAACTACCCCGGAGTCAAGGGACTTGTTGTACTCGGCTCGAGGTCGCCTCGACTGTTTCCCATTACGGTATACAGTAGTACCACCTTGGCGTGGGTGGAGTCGCCAGAGAAACGCGTCCCCGGGTGGCCTTCAGCTCCGAGACTTCCCAATATACTTTCCCGTCGCTCTGTCCAGGGGCTTTAAAAATGGCGGGAATAACTCGTCGGACTCTATTCGGTGCCGTCGCCGTACCAACTGGCTTTCGCCATTACGGAATCTCCAAACCACAGACGTCGTTTCGTCACGTCTCGTCTACCTGCTCCCGGCGCTACCGATGTCGACGCTCGGTCCGTGTACGTCGGGTTCCAGCTCCAACCTTTCCAATCCCGGGTGTTAAACGCGAAGTACATCCGTTGCATTTGTATCCCTGGTGAATTCAGACTGCGTGAGTCAGTCACAGATGGTAATAACCCCCACAAAAAAGAGAAAAAGAAAAACCCAACAAATTTGGGATTTTGTTCAAGGCGTTTCTTACCCATTTCTTTCTGCTCCCGGCATTATTTTCCTTCAAGGTTCCCTCTGCTCATAGTTGGTTTTTAATCAAAACTCTATTTTAGTAAACTATTCAACCTCTCTCCTTTATGCTCTGACCTTCCTTCCTCCATTTCTTCGAAGCCACATAAGATAGCCTCTCTCTCTCTCTCTCTCTCTCTCTCTCTCTCTCTCCCCTCCCGCCCTCCGCTCTGCCCCCCCCACCCCCTCATTGTAAGAACCAACAAGTCTGTCAGACAGAAAGAGGTCAGACTCCTTATCCGAGCCTCATAATGGTTTTCTGAAAAGCAGAGCACTGTGCATTGCAATAATTAGCAAACCATTGGACAATAGACGCCGCATAATCAGTATGGAGATGTATGCCGTCTGCCTGCCCCCCCCAAACAAAACTAAACACTCACCGTATTCCCGCTTTTCTTGGTAGCGTGTATTCATTTCGTTTGGGGAGGCTTTTTTCAAGTCTTGTGTTTTTCCCATTTTTGCACCTACCCAGGAAACGAAGGGATCCTGCCGTATAACGTCTTGGTGCGACGTGTCGGAAAAACCGACAGGGTCGAGAGAGCTTGTGAA
>NC_137673.1:8259011-8261511 GCF_963422515.1 Blennius ocellaris | reverse complement strand
CGACCACCGAGTGCATCCTCCGCCGCTGATTTCAGCCAATCACACAATTAGAGAGCTGATGACCCCATCTGTCTACATGATTGGCTGATGGATGTGTGTGTGTGCGCGTGTGTGTGCGTGTGTGTGTGAGACACATCCAGCCAGTGACAATTTCCTTTTGTTCCCCGCAAACCACCAACATTTTCCCGAGGCAGACACGGAGCTAATGCGAGTCCGTGAACAACTTAATAGCACTTGAACCAGTTTGCCAACTTGGAGAAATGATTTCATTCAATTAGATAATTCCCCTCCTCCACCCTCTTTTTACCCCCCCCCTCCTCTCTCTCTCTCTCTCTCTCTCGCTCGCTCACTCTCTTGTTCTCTGGAATGAGTAATTTGTGATATAATAGCCACATAATGGCTCGACAGCGGGCACGGCAGGAAAAAGACAGATGTAGGGTGAATTAAAAAAAAAAGAAAAAAAAGAAAAAGTGAAAAGGTGGAGGAGGAAGCCACGTCTGTACCAGCTTATAGAATACACACATACTGTACACACACACACACACACACACACACACACACACACACACACACACACACACACACAGACACACACACAGACACACACACACAGGCTCTATTTGCTGTCCATTAACAGCGGCGTGGCGCCGGGCGATAGGAGGCGCGATAGCATCTCCTCTGATGCTATCCGTTATCGAAGTACACGCGTCCTTCAGGCGCCCAGCGCCGCTATCGCTCCTCCCATCGCTACCGCTATCGCTCTCGCCATCCGCCTCCCCTCGCCTCACCTTGCCTCTCCTCCTCCTCGTAACCAACTCCTTTTCCCCGTCATTTCTTTCTTCTCGCCTTGATTTTCCTTTTTTTTTTTTTTTGGGAGCCGACTGACCGCCGTTGTAGCGTTCTGCCGATTTCAAAACACGACGCAATAAGCGCCAGTGACGACCCGAACCACCAAGCGAAATGTTTAAAAAAAACACATTAAAAAAAACCCCAAACAAAAAAACGCAAAACTGAGCTCGGCGAGGTCACTGAAAACACTTTTTTTAAATTAACAAAACAGCTCCCAAGGTGGACTAGTGTGAACACACACACCCCTCCAACAGCGTTTCCATGGAAACGGAGGAAAATGCAACTTTTTGAAAAGTCTCCATCTTAATGCAACTTTTTTTCGTCCATGGAAATGGGGTTATGAAGCAACTTTTATGAAAATGCTCCGTCTCCGTGGAAACAGGTGGAGGAAAATGCAACTTTTTGGAAAGATTGTGACTTTGAATTTGAAAACACTCCTGATTTCGTCTCCATGGAGACGGGGGGGCACAACGTCTCGATGGAGGGCAACATTTTTGACAACATGCCGACTGTCTCCATGGAAATGGGGTTATAAAGCAACTTTTATGAAAACGCTCCGTCTCCGTGGAAACGGAGAGGAAAATGCAACTTTTCGGAAAGAGTGTGACTGTCAAACGGGGAGAAACATTTGAAAACACTCCTAATTTCATCTCCATGGAGACGGGGGGGGGGGGGGGGGGGGGGGGGGGCACAACGCCTCAATGGAGGGCAACTTTTTTTGACAACACGCCGACTGTTTCTACAGAAATGAGGAAAAATACTTTTTGAAAATGCTCCAAGACATTTTTGCCAAAAAAAATCATCATTCATGTGGAGACAGGAGGACACAACACTGACTCTGTCTCAATGGAAACTTGGGGGGGAAAAAGCAACTTTTGAAAAAACTCCATCTCCATGGAAACCGGGGGGGTGTTAGGGGTTAGAGCACCACGGCTGTAAATACATGGTTTCTTCTGCACATGCTCAGTTGATTGACAAGAAAAAAAACATATCCAGAAATGCAAAAAAATGAAAAAAATAAAACGATTCTCCCACGAAACACTTGACCAAGTAATCTCGACTCGTTTTTTTTTTCTTTTTCTTCCTGCGCTCCTTGAAATTCCTGCCCGTCTTAAACTTCACACGAGTTCTGTATACATCTCTTGCTCCGAATGTGAGAAAAATCAAAGCGGAACCACTTAAAATGTGGTTCTCCTTCGTCTTCCCGTCCGCGCCGGGGGAATTACACCGCGTGCGTCTTTAGTTCTCTTGCTTTTCCAATCCTTTTTCTCGGCTTAAGGCGCTTTTGAAAAAGTGAGGCCCTTGATGTGCGGAGGTGAGGAAGTAAAGCAAAAAAAAATAAAAATAAAAAATAAATCCCCACTTCTGAGCAAGGCACTGATCAAAAATAGCGTGTCGTCCGTGTTTAATTGAACATCACGTCCTACTTCTCGCTCTTGTGATGACGGGATATTAAAAGACAGAGAGAGAGAGGGGGGGGGGGGGGGGGATAAAGTTTGAGAAGCAAAATAAAACATTCCAAGTCTGTGTGATTATTACGTTATTTAAAGACTAAAAGTTGCTTTAATAGGGAAAACAAATCCAACTCCCATCAGTTTTCCCCCTGCATTGTTCTTGGAGGAGCCTCTTCAGGCCAATTGGCTGATCGCTT
>NC_137673.1:8246275-8258811 GCF_963422515.1 Blennius ocellaris | reverse complement strand
GTCCGCGCCGGGGGAATTACACCGCGTGCGTCTTTAGTTCTCTTGCTTTTCCAATCCTTTTTCTCGGCTTAAGGCGCTTTTGAAAAAGTGAGGCCCTTGATGTGCGGAGGTGAGGAAGTAAAGCAAAAAAAAATAAAAATAAAAAATAAATCCCCACTTCTGAGCAAGGCACTGATCAAAAATAGCGTGTCGTCCGTGTTTAATTGAACATCACGTCCTACTTCTCGCTCTTGTGATGACGGGATATTAAAAGACACAAGCTGAGAGAAAAGAGAGAGGGGGCGGGGGGGGGGGGGGGGTAAAGTTTGAGAAGCAAAATAAAACATTCCAAGTCTGTGTGATTATTACGTTATTTAAAGAGTTAAAGTTGCTTTAATAGGGAAAACAAATCCAACTTCCATCAGTTTTCCCCCTGCATTGTTCTTGGAGGAGCCTCTTCAGGCCAATTGGCTGATCGCTTCCTATCAAGTACTGTACTCTGCAGAGAGGAGGAGGAGGAGGGGGAGGAGGAGGAGGAGGAGGAGGGGGAGGAGGACATGATGGAAGACAACTTCTCCCTCCACCTCTTTCTTCTCCACCTCTCACGCCTAAGCGCTCCTCCAGGAGGCAATCAAGCTCTTGTGGAGACGCTGAAGTAGTTCATGCCAACGTTGGCGCACTTGAGTCGGGGGGGTCATGTCTTCGCCACGACCCCCCCCCCCCACCACCCTCCCCCCTCCCCCTGCCCCTCCCCCCCTCTTGGCCCTAATCATCCGCCATTACCTTATTTGAGTGTGTGTGTGTGTGTGTGTGTGTCCCAAGTGTTTATGTGTTTTCTCGCCAAACAAAAGCTGCACATCCATCCGTCCATCGTGTTTGCCTTTACGTATGCATGCATATCTGCATGAGTAATGCGCATCTGCGTACGAATGCTCGCAGGTGTGTGCGTGCGTGTGTGTGTGTGTGTGTCAGAAGAGCTTCTTGAGAGAGAGAGAGAGAGAGAGAGAGAGAGAGAGGAAAAAAAAAAAACCCAGCTCGGGCCACCGAGGTGACGGAGGAAATGATCGGTAGCGAGAGGGGGAGAGATTAAGGAGGTGACGGGTGAGATGGTTTGATGGGAAGGAAGGATGGAGAGAGTGAGGAGGAGGAGAGAGAGAGAGAGAGAGACAGACAGAGAGAGAGAGAGAGAGAGCTCTCCAGAGGAAGAGGAGGGTAATTACTCGGGCGCCTTCTCCGCCCGTCTCTTTTTGAAGCTTCAGTGCGAGTTTGATAAAAATCTGCCGCAGAAGAAAAGCTCGGCGAATCTTCGGGGGGGAAAGTTAAAAAAATAAAAAAATAAATATCCGAGATGCTACGTCACCGTTTTCGTCTCTTCCCCACGCGAGCAGCTGCTTCGTCTCGAGAAAACCGACGACTCTTGCGCAGTACCGATTTCTACCACAAGACGCTCGTTCTCGTGGACAGACCATCAAGTTGGATTGTTGTTGGACCGCCAAAATAAAAGTACCAAGTCCCAGGAGGATATGGACGAGGAGTCGTGACACTCTGGAGGAAAACGTTGTTATTGTCCGTTGTACTGAGCGCGTGCAGAACTGCGAGTCACTTGTGGCCACGAGCAACTTTTTCAAAAAGTTGCATTTTCAAGCCACTGACATGGTCGGGGGCGTTTTTTTCAAAAAGGTTGACTTTTTCTCCACGTTTCCATGGAGATGGAGTCGCCGCCGTTTTCAAAAGTTGTATTTTACCTGTCTCTGTGGGGAAAAAAGTACATTTTCTCTTTTGTTGCATTTTCAAAAAGTTGTGTTTCCTTCACTTTCCACATTTTGAGAAAGTTAGCATACATAAATTTTTTTTTTTTTTAAGTTGCATTTTCTGCCATTTCTATGGATTATTCCCATTTCCATGGAGACAGAGACTTAGCATTTCCTTTAAGTTCCACCTTTGGGGCCTTTTTTTTTTTTTTTTTTTTTAAACTTGCATTTGCAGGACCTCCAGGCACCGTTTTCGTAGCAACCGACACCCAGACGACTACGCACTTTTTCCATTTTCACTTCAAAACCATGTTAAACGGCGCATCAGAGGTTTCAGATTTCAAAATAAATAAATAAATAAAACTTGCAGGCGGAACTTTTACAACGCTCAGATCTGGAGAAACGAATCCGAAGCGTGTCGACACCCGAGATTGGATTTTGGCGAGTTGGTTTGCAAGATTTCTTGGTCTGAATATCTGTTGTTTTCAAAAAAAAAAAAAAAAAAAGGTCAAGTTTCAAAAACTTCCAACTTCAAAAAAAACGAGTCGGGTGTGACGGTTCACGGCTGCACTGATGATGGACGAGCTCACCTGCGACCGCGCCCTTGTCAAGGGAAGTACCACTGTACCGGCTGATGGATGGAGGGATGGAGACAAAGGAGAAGGAAGGAGTGATGGATGGAGGCGGAGCTGATCGATGGGAAGCAGCGGGTGGAGGAAGGGCGGGTGGGGGGGGGGGGGGAGATAAAAACGCGTTTTGTGGGTCAAGAAGGCGTTGAGCTCCTCTTTTCTTTCTCATCCCCGTTTCAGGAGCCTGGTCTTTTTTTTTTTTTTTGTCCCCCACAAAGGGGCCGAAAAAAAAAGAAAAAAAAAAGATGGAGTCAAGAGGTGGCGCCGCCTCCAACCGGAGGAGCATCTTGCAGGATGGCGGGGGAGGAGGGTTTGTGCGGAGGCCAGGTTCATGCCGCCCCGACAGGAAATCAAAGCTCTTCTCTCAAATACCGCGGCGTTTGTGTTTTATGAAGTGATGTATCAAAAAGGAAACATCAAAAAGTGTCCTTCAGGTGCTGTACTTTGTTTTTTTCTTTCTTTTTTTTACCCCCTCTGTTCGCACACAGAGTACGGATACATGTAAGTGAATCGCGTTTCATGGATAAGCACTAGGAAAACAAATGATTAAAGGAATAATTGTTTTATGTTTGTAGGGAAAGTAGATGGAATCACGAAATCCAGCCAGAGGAGCGTTTTTACCTTTAACCGTTTATTGTCTTTTGAACTAATTACCGTAATGTTCCTAATATATGATGACCTTATTTTTTGTCTTAAGACCCAATTCTAGTATTTTTCCTACTATAAAACTGATTTGATGACTTTTGAACCAAGTATCATAACTACCGTAATGCTCCTAATACACTGCTACCTTATTCTATGTCTTTTGAATCAACCGTAATGGTCCTACTAAGGCGAGTTTGTCTTTTGAACTAATTATCGTAAATATGAGACTTCCTTATTTTACGTCCCATTGCATTAATTACTGTAATCTTTCTAATAGGCTAGTTTATTTTGTCTTTTGAACCAACTACTGTAAATATAAGACAGCCTTACTTCATGTCTATTGAACCAATTGCCATATTGTTCCTAATATGATCGTTTATTGTGTCTTTTGAACTAATTACTGTAATCTTCCTAATATACGACGACCTTATTTTGTGTCTTAAGACCCAATTCCAGCATTTCTCCTGGAACTAATTAACGTAAATATAAGACTTCCTTATTTTACGTCTTTTGAACTAATTACCGTAATGTTTCTAATATCAGACTACTTTATTTAGCCTTTTGAACCAACTACTGTAAATATAAGATGGCCTTATTTCATGTCTTTTGAACCAATTACCATATTGTTCCTAATAGAAGACAAGAGGGTTTCTTTTCCCCTTGAAACAGATAGAAAAACATTTGGGCCGCATTATTGACGTTATCCAAAGCTTTACTTTGTTGTTTACAGGCTTTAACTCTACGTTACATAATCCGAAAGGCAGCGAGGACGACGCGCCCTGGGAGGAGGTTGATCCTCCATCTTCAAATCACGCCGTCAACCGTTTAGCGCGGCAACCCTTGAGCAACACTCGTCTTCCCCCTCTCAGCGTCACTCCCTCCGGAGACTTTCCCCAAACAATGGCGTCTCCAAGACTCGCACTCCACCCGGAGAGCTCCTCTCCTCTCCTCCCTCTCGCCTCCCGGGAGGATTCCCCCGGCTCCCGTTTGCTCAAGGGTGTCACCTTTTAAGAAGAACAGCAATCAGAAGCGCGTTCCCTCTCTTCTTCTGCCCTCGTCCGTCTCTCTCTCTCTCTCTCCTCCTCTTTTCCAGAGGATTAACCCATTTATTTGTTCCTGTCGTCCTCTGGGACGTGTGCTTGTTCCCTTCCGAGTTTATCTTCTCTTTCATGTCCTTCCTTTCTCCAGTCTTCGCAGCTGTTGTCCTTTTTTTGTTTTCAAAAATCTAATTACTGATAGCATTATGAGTTATCTGCTCTTTTTCCCCCCTCGCATGTTGACATCACATATAATCTCACGTTGCTGTATAATGCGGATTATAGTGGCCTTGTGAGGAATTCCCCGTCTTCTGTAAACTCATGTCCTTTAATGGTATTACTGTCATTTACGTCTAACGAGAAATAACATTAATATCACTTATGGGTTTATAGACTTCACTTCCAAGTTTCTCACTCTGTGTCAGATTTAAGCTTTAAAATGTATAATTCAACTCAATATATATTGCTGTACCTCCCTCAATTAAACACAAATCTTAATTTGGATGATTCTTATTATTTTGAATGCGATAATAAGCAAACGACAAACTATCGTCCGACAGTTAAGAAAAGATTGTTTGAAAGACTTTCTATATTTGCTTCACAAGTTTCTTACATAAGTTTCAAAGAAAATCCATTTCTCCCAGATTCAACTGGTAAATATTGTGCGTTTCTTTAAGAAAACCTCAATATTTGTCATTTGTACGATAAGTTGAGCTGTTTAGTTGCTCAAAAAACCCAAAAGCTTTAACGACAACGGTTTATTTTTGCGTGACATTAACATATGTCTATCCAGAATACCTCCAGAACTAGAAGCAGCAGCGCAGCCCTACACTATGATGATACTTCCACCATGCTTTGTATTGGAGCGCAGGGACATGAAAAGACAATTATCCCTACACCTTATTAAAAAATTTTTGAACCAATTACCGCAATGTTCCTAATATAAGACTACCTTATTTTATATCTTTTGAACTAATTACCACAATGTTCCTAATATAAGACTACCTAATATTGTCTTTTGAACCAATTACCGCAATGTTTCTAATATAAGACTACCTTATTTTATAACGTTTGAACCAATTACCGCAATGTTCCTAATACAAAACTACCTTATATTGTCTTTTGAACCAATTACCGCAATGTTCCTAATATAAGACTACCTTATTTTATGTATTTTTAACGGTTATCGTATTTTTCCCCAATATATTGTGTTAATCCTCAATTCAACCAAAAAAATCTTTACTCATACTCATCAACCAGTAAAAATAAGGAAAGCAGTCAAAAACAATCAAAATCAGGATGCCAGCAAATTAGCATGAGAGTGGCTACCGCTAGCATTCCAGCTACTTTGATTTGCATCTGAGATACATACATTATTTTTCAAGCCCTTCTGGATTGCCCGATTTTATTTGACTTAATCATTTGTTTTTGAAATAACTTCCATAGCAATCAGTAAATTATACATTTTTAAAACAGTTTGAAACAAGCCAAACTTTCTGATTAAGAAGTTAAATTGTGCGTCTCTCCGATAGCGGCGCGAAACCACAACAGAAGAAGGAAAGCGCTTTCTGAGTGACAGAACAAATGAACAGGATCTCCAATCCCCCGCGGAACACCGCCGAGGACTTTTTGAAACAATACCATTTCCAGGATTCGACATCGAATCCAGCATTTAACAAAAAAACACAAAACAAAACAATAAGAAAGGAAACTCTCCTCCATTTTTCTATTCGACTCTCCAAGTCACTTGGAAGGTATTATTCCCCCGATCTCACAGTCCCACTGAGAATCACATTGTTCCAGCAAGTATAAATAGAAATCAAGAAAAAGTAAGTTGGTTCGACACAAACTTGTTTTTTTCGCTCTCTCTCTCTCTCTCCCTCTCTCTCTCTCGCTCCTCCGCCTTTAAAGTGAATCCACTTTTTAAAAAAGCATCTTCATCCGTGGAGTCCAAAACGATAAGCCGGGGAATAAACTTCCACTAATGCTCGTCCATGTTTTCCTTCAAACGGGCCTTCAGTCGCAGTAGAAAGGACGGCTGTCTTGGCTGCCATTATGCCGTATAGACAGACAGTATGGCACTAGAAAGAGACGTGTCAGAAACCATATGCTCGCTTCAACACAATGGCCGCCGCGTAGTCGCGCCTATCCTCAAGACGACGCCGGCACACACACACACACACACACACCCACACACACACACGCAGGTGAAGGTATGAAACAAAAACACCACAACTGAAAACACTTCGAGTAAAAAAAAAAAAAAAGAATCTGCTGATATATGATCGGACTTTCTTTTTTTTTTTCTTCCATTTTCTCTCGCTTGTTTTCGTCCAGCGAAAAACAGGAAGTGTGCGACAGACCGCGAGGCTCCTCGCCCGTCCCCCGGACGACGCTGGTGTCGGCGAACCTCCGCCGGCCCCAAGCTCACCCGGAAGTGTTTCTCAACGCCGCCGACTCGCTTTTCCTGCTTTGGACCGGCGCCAGGGCTAAGCAGCACACACACACAAAATGCATAATTTCCAAAAAGTTTCACGTTTAAAACAATGTCGGTTCACACGGAAATGGCAGAAACACTCATAATGGTGGTTGTTTTTGTAATATTCGTAATAAGAAAACTGAGACTTTTTGAAAAGTTGCATTTTTCTCACCGTTTCCACAGAAGCGAAGTGTTTTTCTTAACGTTGACCCCCCCCCCGCCCAATTTCCATGAAGACGGTCCATTTTCAAAAAGATGCGATGTCTCCGATTTTCACGAAGATGTCATTAGATAATTTTCCAAAAGTTGTGTTTTCCTCCATGTGCATGTGCAGTAGCAGCATGTATGCTTATACAAAGATTGAGACAGATGATTTTCAAAAAGTTGCATTTTCACCCCGTCTCCATGGACACGGAGCCTTTTTAATAAAGTTGCCCCCCCCTCCCAATTCCATAGAGAGTGACTGTTTTCAAAAAGATGCGATTTCTCCAATTTTCACAAAGATGTCGTTGGATCATTTTCCAAAAGTTGTGTTTTCCTCCATGTGCATGTGCAGTAGCAGCATGTATGCTTGTACAGAGAAGATTGAGACTGATCATTTTCAAAAGGTTGCATTTTCACCCCGTCCCCACAGACACGGAGTGTTTTTGATCAAGTTGACCCCCCCTCCCAATTCCATAGAGAGTTTTCAAAAAGATGCAATTTCTCCGACTTTCACAAACATGTCATCAGATCATTTTCCAGTTTTTGTTGCCCAGATGAGACGATACCTCCATTTTTAATTTTTCTTTTAAAATGTTTGCACAAACGGACATTCTCATAATATTTTCCCAGTCCAGGCCAGTCAAGAAACGAAACCGTGTCCAGTATTTTGCTTTTAAAGTTCACATCCTGAGTGAAGAAAACTGCATTAAGGACCAAATTTGCAGTAAAAGCGCTTCAACTGTGCCAGATGTCAACATCAGGCAAAGGAAACGCTCCTTCTTAAACCTCCCGGCTCGTCTTGTGAGCGACGGACGTGTCGTTCCTTTCGTGCCTTTGTGGCCGACGGGAGGCTTTGATCCTAATTGATCCAAAGCGTCGGCAGTGTAAAGACAACAAAGCCGCTTGGCGTCCATCTTGGATGAGGACGCTGTCCGTGGTGCTGATCGCTCCTGAAGCAAACCTTTCCCCGCGGGAATTGAATCATTATTATTATTTTAGAGCGTATGATGAGCCCAAGTCTTATGAGGATCCGAATCAGCGAGCGGGAGACGGAGACGCTTTAATCAAGACGGACACTAATATGGGGGGGGGGGGGGGGGGGGGGGGGGGGGCATCATTCAAAGCCATTACGGCTGACGTCTTCGGGAAACGCCGCCTCGCAGACGACACACGTCGCCCGGGGGCACATCGGGGAAGAGGATCAGAAGATCAGCGCATCCCCGCCAATAACGCGGCGTCTTCGTCAGCCGCGTATTTATAAATACTCGCTGTGTCCACTTGAATATCGGCCTGTGGGCGTTCCAGGCGTTCCCACCGCGTCGCCAGTGGCGGTGTTGTGGCTGAGGAGCCGCGGCGCTGTCCGTTGTGCTTAATTCACCGTTTTGCTTCGCTTATAAATACTCCATGTTTTGAGGTTTTTTTTTTTTTTTTTTTTTTACACGGCTGCTTGAGCTTCCAGTGCCGGAATTAAAAAAAAAATTCGATCCACTTTGACCTGCCAGTTTCTTTTATTGCGATTTTTTTGGGGGGGAAATAAATAAATTGTACATTGATTTCAACTTTTAACCAATGTTGGTCACATTCACACACCAATGGAGGCGGGATTCGACCGGCGACCTTCCGACGAGGTTTTCAGTACTCGCTCCCAATCCGTATGTACTATATCCTGTGCTTTTATTTTTTGTGTGTACGTGCTTTTATTTTCGTCAGAATCCGACCCGCTTTGACTGGCCAATTTTTATGACGTTTTTGGAGGTTTTTTTGGCGGAAACTGTTTTTTCGAATCATTCCCAGAAGTCATAGCACGGTATCAAAAAAAAAAATGTCCACAAGTTCTGACATAAGTTTTGTGTACATGTTATGTGGTTTGCTGGATTCTGCCCAAAAAAATCCAGGGAAATAAACAGATTCCATTTCAGTCGGTGGATGCGATCCTGATCTTTGCTTCTTAAAGAGACAGACGCACAGAATGAAACTGGCAGATGTTGGAAGAGCTTGGAAAAATAAGATCAAAGTGCATTTTTGGTTCATTTTATACCCATAACATCTAAATAAATACAACTGGAATGACTTAGTGTGTGTGTGTCTACATATATTATTACTATTATTGATCAGTATAATCCAATATCTGATCTTTGATTGGCCAAAAGTGACATCACTTTTGGCTCCTGATTAGATCAAAGCAATATTTACTTCAACTGAATCACTCCAGTTCATTCTCGCGGTCAAACAAGAGCAAAGGGTAAATTTCATGGCCTATTTTCCACTGCAGTTCTTTCGTTAGTCACCGTTTGTTTGTTGAAGATGTAGGCGTAAACAAAACAACAAACAAACAAACAAGCTGGAGCTCGCTGATATTTAATTGTTTTTGGCAGTCCCGGCGGGTTCATTGTTAGGATGGAAGTATACGGCTCGTGCCTTTAATGTATCGGCTAGTTTGGGCGCCGATCAGTCGCCCCCTGTCTTGATCACAACTTTTTTAATTAATAATGACGACAACACAATATGCGCTTCGGTGGCACTCTGACGGCCGGCACGCCAGGAAATCCTGCCAGGTCTGGCAGCGGCTCGCAAAAAAAAAAAAAACCCCACAATCCCTGGACGGAGTGGAGGGCTCGGCTTGTGAAACATTCACCCCCCCCCCCCCACCACCACCACCTTCCCAACCCCCGGCCCACTGATCTGGACCTGAAAGCCACTGATACAGAGCAGGAAATATCCTGAGGACTTTAGCCGGGATGTTTTGGTGGAGGCGGTTCTGTTGGTTGACGGGGGAGAGAGAGAGAGAGAGAGCGAGAGAGAGAGACAGAGAGAGAGAGAGAGAGAGAGAGAGAGAGAGAGAGAGAGAGAGAGAGAGAGAGAGAGAGAGACAGACAGAAACAGAGACAGAGAGAGAGAGAGACAGAGAGAGACAGAGACAGAGACAGAGAGAGAGAGAGAGAGAGAGAGAGAGAGAGAGAGAGACCGAGAGAGAGAGACAGACAGAGACAGAGACAGAGACAGAGAGAGAGAGAGACAGAGAGAGAGAGAGACAGACAGAGACAGAGACAGAGACAGAGAGAGAGAGAGAGAGAGAGAGAGAGAGAGAGAGAGAGAGAGAGAGAGAGAGAGAGAGAGAGAGAGAGAGAGAGAGACCGAGACCAGTGTGGCCTCTCTGCGTTGCCACGAAATCTTTCGTCAAATATTTGCGCAGCGGCCACCGTGGATGAGCGAGATAACCTCGGAGCTCGAACTCCCCCCCCCCCCCCCCCCCCCACGCCGTGAAAACATCCCGACTCTATACACTCCCCACTTGTGCTTTTTCTTTTTTTTTTTTATTTCCTCAATTATTACGACCGTCTTCTCCAACTGCCTAACAAATAAAAGACACACAATGTGGAATGAAAGGTGAAGGTCTCACCAGAGGAGTGGATTGTCGGGGCTTGCATGGAGGGAGAGGACTCTTGGCAGAGCGCGGCGGTAATCCGCCGCCTGTGTCAACGATTAGCATATATGCTAAACACTTCAATTCTATCAGCTAACACTGAGAAGCTGAGATAACTAACGTCAGGACCCTCCCCCCCCCCCCCCCCCCCCCCACCATCGTGTCAGGTCTCCAGTTTCCCGTCATTGCCCTTCTTGTTGATTCGTTCATCCTGAGCCTCACACGAGGCACCGTTTTATCCTCCCCCGTGCTCAACTTTTATTCATCTCTCCTCTTGAGCTTTATTGTTTTTTCTCTCTCGTGACTCAAATCAAAAGGAAAAAGTCAGAATGAATGACTTGATTTTGGATCCAAGTTTGTTTTTTGTTTTTTTAATTTTAAGCCTATTTTAAGAATTATTCAGGACTAATCCATTTATGCACACGCCTATTTTAAGGAAGGTTTGGATGATGTAAAGTGTGTTTTGTACATTTAGGGTCAATTACTGCAGAATTTTCCTGGACCCGTAAATCAGAAATTCTCTAAGAGGAAGAAAAAACATATTTGCTTCTATAAAGTGTTGAAGGTAAAAATTAGATACATTTTATGATATTTTTCAGATTTTTTTCCTTTTTGTTTTCACAGATTTTCTCACTTAAGCTACTTTATGAATCTTGGCTAGCTTAGTCGTTTCCTCCTCTTGTTTATTTTCTTCCTTTTTTCCCCTTTCTTGTTTTTTACTTTTCTTACATTTTCCCTTCTTTTTCTTTTTTCATTTTCTTTTCTCTTTTTCTCATTTCCTTCATTCCACTTTTCCTGGATTTAGCTTTTTCCCCCAAAAATTTGACTTTTTTTTTTGTTTGTTCATTGTTATTATTTGTGTAGTTTCAGCTTGTTTATCCTAATTTATTCTGGGTGTTTAAGCCGTTTTACTTTTTTTTTTAAGCCTCCCTTAGACAATTGTTTGGGAAATTAGTGTAGAATACAAACAACATGAGCATGTAAGCAAAATATTGACCGACATTTTTTTTGAAAACGTCATTGATTTGAAGGGAAAAAAAAAAACTATTTAACCAAAAATTGGTGACGACTTGTATTGCATTGTTGTTTTAGTAGTTTTGGACATTTGCCCGTTCATGCAACAGAGAGAAGAAGTCAGAAAGAAGTGATTTGAGCCTCAAACGCGTTCCAGAATCGACAAAATGATCTAAAAGCTGCAGGTTGGCTTCCCTCCGCCGCGCAGGGAAGATCCTCCGTGGATGGGTTACACAACAATGAGTTCTCCGAGCGTAGCACACTCCGGAAAACAACTCACATCCTTGTTATTTTCAGCCGTGATAATGTGTCCACGCACACACACACACACACGCACACACAATGAAAGGTGTCTGTGAAACACGAGCCGTGTTTGTGCAGAGTGCTTGTGAAACACATTGGGCCTCTTCAGATTCCATTTAAATGCAAAAAGACACACACACACACACACACACACACACACACACACACACACACACACACACACACACACACACACACAAGTACTCATCCCTGCCCACACACACTCCACTCATTAGCTCACGGCGGCGTGTTACACGATGGACACAATCAGAAACGACTCGTGGAAAAGACGGTGCAAAAATAATGAACTTCCTGTCAGCTCGTGTGAAAGGGGGCGGAGCTTATGGCACCGTAGCACACCCACTTACCGCGTTTCCGCGGCAACGGCGTCATATGACAATGTTTTTCGAGCGTACGTTTACGTGACAACGGAGCCACTGAAAGTGCAACTTTTTGACAATGGCGGAACTCATCCAAGAAGGCTACTATTCTGCCTCTGCGAAAACAAGGAAAGTGCAACATTTTGAAAATGGTGGAACTCATCCAAGAAGGCTCCTATTCTGCCTCTGTGAAAATAAGGGAAGTGCATCTTTTTGAAAACGGTGGAACTCATCCAAGAAGGCTCCTATACTGCCTATATGAAAACAAGGAAAGTGCCACTCTTTCAAAACACAACTTTTTTTTTTTATATAAATGCTCCGACTCAGGCTACATGAAAATGGGGAAAACGCAACTTAAAAAAAAAAAAAACCTTTTTCAAAATGTGCTGACTCGGGATGCATAGAAACGAGGAAAACCCAAGATTTTTTTTTTTTAAAAACACTCCATGGAAACAAAGAAGATGCGACTTTTTTCAAAATGCTCTGACTCAGTCCACATGGAAGCGGGAAAAACAAAATTTTTCAAAAGTGCTCCGACTGTGTAAACCAGGCGCAACTTTCTGAAAACGCCTCGACTCTGCCACCGTGGCGAGGCTTCACCATCCCACAAAACACTGCAGAGTGGTGCGTCACTGGGAATTTGGAAGCGAGTGTAAAAAAAAAAAAATGACGACGAATTAAAAAGACAAGT
>NC_137673.1:8208775-8241275 GCF_963422515.1 Blennius ocellaris | reverse complement strand
ACCTTGGGTGCAGCTTTGAAAAAAATGGCTTTGAACGCACGTTTTTGAAAGTTTAGTGCAACATTAAATCTTGCCCAACGACATCATCATCATCATCATCATCTCGGTGCAGATGTGTCTTTTCTCCTTCATTACACATTAGCCACTCATGCTAGTGGACACCGCCGTGTGTGTGTGTGTGTGTGTGTGTGTGTGTGTGTGTGTGTGTGTGTGTGTGTGTGTGTGTGTGTGTGTGTGTGTGTGTGTGTGTGTGTGTCGCCGGGTGTTTTTCTGCTCCGTCGGCCGCTGACGCTCTCCTGTGAGCAGGTGTCAGACACGTGGCGGCAGAGGTACCGCCTTCTTTTTTTTAAAAACTTCCTCAGCTGTTCATCACAGCGTGCCACTTTTTTTTTGGTGTATTTTTTAAGAGCATTTAAGAGTATTTAAGCGTGTCACATCAGATCTGCAGGGCGAGAGAGATTAACACAAACAAACACCGAGGCCAGAGAAGGAAAAAAAAACCCAGATGTTGGTAAAAACAACAAAAACAAAAACAAACAATTTTTAAACGGAAACGGCAGAAACAGGAAGTCCTCACTGCAACCCGATTGGTTAATGTGGATTCATTATATCAATTAGCCAATTAGACCTTGCTGGGTTCCAGGGTAAAGAAAGGCATTTTCAAAAGTTGCGTTTGCCCCATTTCCACAGAGTGTTTTCGAAAAGTTCCACCTCGACAGCCGTCCTCGAAAAGCTTTCAGTAAACCGACCTACAAAACTTGACTAAAGGTCGCCGTTGTCGCTACTGAGCACGTGCAGACTGTGACGGAGAATTCCTTTTTCGAAATATTGCGACTTCACATTAAAAAAGATCACATTTCTACGTAAGTGTCGTTTTCCTCGGTTCCCATGGAGATGGAGTCGGGGCGTCTTTCAAGAAAAACAGGGGCAGGGAGCGCTTTCAAAAAGCTGCATTTTCCCACCCGTTTCCTCTTGAAAAAGGTCCCACCTTGGGAGCCACTTTCAAAAAGTTGCGCTTTCAGTGACTCCGAGCACAACAGCGATAATAACCTTTAAATTAAACGACGGAAAGCGTCTGTATTTTAACAATTACGACGGAAAACGACCACAATCTCAACATAAAGCCAATTTCAACAGTGCCAAATACAGCGAGAAGCCCCCCCCCCCCCCCCCCCTTAATTTTTTTTTTTAAACTGTTGCATTATGGGAGTTTTAACCCAGAAACGTCCTTCAGAAAGTCCTTCATGGACCAAAGCCCAACAGTGCACACGAGTCGCAGCCAGATACAAACGCGCATTAGGCTGAAACGGGTCGTTTCTAAGAAGCGGGGAGGCTAATCAGGTTTTACTCCCCCCTTAAACCCCCCCCCCCCACACACACACCTCCCGATCAATCAGACATCAAACGCGGCTCAGTGTGTGAATTTTATCCTATAAATGCCCAATCGAGCCCCACGGTGAATACATACATTCCACTTTTAAAAAAATTACATTTTTTTTTTTTTTTTTTTAAAGTGTCATTCTCGGCCCGATACATAAAAGTGAGTCATTCATCACACGCTACTTCGCACCTAAATAGAGCCAACTTTCCATATGGGGGAGGGGCTCCCGGGCGTGGGTACGGTATTTACCGCTTTCACCTTTTATTTTTGTTTTTAAGTTTCCCACAGGAAATGGACCGGAGCAAGGCGAGGTTCAGATAAAAGGAGATGCATTTTTTTTTTTTTGTTTCCCAGCGACCGCTTCAACATTAATCAAGTACGGCGCTGAATTAAACATGGCACTTATTCATTTATATCAAACCGACCTGGAAGCCTGAGGCCAGGAAGCACTGAGTGACAACCGCTGCCCAAAAGAAAAGAAATAATCAGTCTCGCTGCCGCGAGACGCCGCGGCCTTGGAGGGGAGGCGGAAAAACGAAAACAAAAGAAAAAAAAAAAAACGACGTCTCCGACGCGTCCGGAGCAACGTGTGAGGGCAAAACTTCCATTTGAATCGCTTTTGAAAAGCATGGAAACTAAAGTGTCGAACACAAACGCTCGTATTGGGGCAATGTTACTCTTGCAGTACCACTTTGTGCCACTAGGGGGTGCAGCAACAATTCAAAAGGGCTGAGAGTGAGCAATATCGCTGCTCCCAGAGTACAAAAGAGGAATTACGCAAATAGTGGAGCAGCTTCAACGTGGACAGAATTAATCTCAAATTACAAAGGAATTTTTTTTTTTTTTTTAACGTTTACGCGACAATGGTTTGAAAATGATGCCGGAGCATTGTCGTAAAGTTGGATTTTTCCGTCGTTTCCATGGAGACACAATCGGAGCACGTTTATAAAGTAGCATTTCCCTGGTTCGGTCAGAGTGGGAGTATTTTCAAAAAAGTTGCGATTGCTCTCATTTGCATGGAGAACGAAAAAAGTTTGGTTTTCACCAGTTTACATGAAGTAGTACTTTCAAAAAGTTGCGTTTTCCACCGTTTCCGTGGAGCAGGAGTAGAACAGTATTTTCTTATTATTACTATAATAATAATAATAGTAATATTTAAAAAGTTGGAATTCCTCTCATCTCCATGAAGACGGATTCAGATCGTTTTAATAAATTTTCCGCTGTTTGCACTGTGTTTTAGCATTTCCAAAAAGTTGCGTTTTCCCCATTTCCATAGACAGTCGGCGAATGATCGTTTTCAAAAAGTTGCCTTTTCTCAGTTTACTCAGTCGTTTTCAAAAAGTTGCAATTCCTCCCACTCCATGGAGACGGAGTCGGATTTACTTTGAAAAGGCGCGTTTGCCAATCAACATGGGAACAAAGTCGGAACGTATACGTAAAGTTGCGCCCCCCCCCCCATTTACTCCGAGTTGGAAAGTTTTGAAAAGTTGCGATTTCTCCCATTGCCATGGAGTATTTTCTAAAAGCTAATTTATTCAAAAGTAGCATTTTCAGGGGCTCTGAGCCCCGTTGTTGTGTAAACAGACGCTGGTTTGCCGTCACGGATGTTTTCGACAGTAAGCGGCTCACATTGGAGAAGGAGAAGACGAGGCCTCGTGTCCAGCGCAGCATTTAAAAACTCATCTGCGTCTCGTGCGTCACGGCCTGACGACACAGGAAACCAGCGCCGCCATCGGATTACCAGGCGAGCGTCGCGATTGGCCGGCCTCGGCGACTGTTCTACTTGTAAATAAACACTTTTTTTTTTTAACTTTTCACCAGAAGATAGTTTCCACTTTGTGAAAGAGCCACTTTGGGGCCATTATGGACGGCGGTTTCCTCACACGACCTGCGCATCATAATGGCCGCTGACAGATTCACCCTTCCTGACGGAGGATACGACACACACACACACACACACACACACACACACACACACACACACACACACACACACACACACACACACACACACACACACACACACACACACACACACACACACACACACACACACACACACACACACACCGACGGGTGGAGAGGCAGGAAAACGCCAGAGGTCGCCCCCCCCCCCCCCTCCCCCGGAGTCGCGGGTCAGGCGGAGTTCAGGACACGACAAACCAGGATCGTCACGTCAAGTGTGGCGACTTTCGAAAAGTTTTCCCACCGCAACTTCACTCTTAACGCGCACGTGCGACGCGTTCGCACCACGCTTACATAATCTGGGTATATTTGTCTTTGTTGATCCTCATGTTTGTAGGATTTAAAAACTTTTTTTTTTTTTTTAAGTACGACCTGAAAATCGTGTTTGCATTTATAGAACAAGCAGGAATGAAATCATATTTATCTTTTTATCCAGTGCAAAAAACATATATTGACCAATTAGTGACCCTATATCTATATCTATCACATATATATATATATATATATAAAAATAAAGTTTTTTATTGTGATCTAGAATGTGTATAGAAAAAAAGCAGGATTATATTTTCAGATCAAGTTTCCACAAAGCCAATATTTGTTGTTTTTCTATTCTTAATCCAGGGTCTCGTTCCCATAAATAATCCCCGTGGATATAGGTACAGTTGTCTATATATGAGGGGAGCATAAACATGCATTTGTGGCTAATTGGTGACGGAAATTTGACTTAACGTGCGACAGTTGATATTTTTTGCATAATCTCACCATCTATGTTGAGAAATTAGGCCCTAATCCACATGGATTTGGGATTTATCCTCACTGGCGTGGAATTTTTCAAAAAGTGCGACCAGAAATGTGCATTTGCACAAACGATGCTAAAATGTGTCATTTTTTTGCTTATTTAATCCTCTAAAAGTCACTTTTTTGTTTAAAAAGTTGAAAATCGGAGATTATGCAGAGAGTTTAGTCTTCTTGCTCGTGGGTCGGGGCGGGACGGTCTCTCTCTCTCTCTCTCTCTCTCTCTCTCTCTCTCTCTCTCTCTGCTGCCGGGGTGAAAGGTCGGGGGCAGGTGGAGGATCGGGCTGCAGCTGCTTCCGCCAGGAAACGACAAAAAAAAAAACCTGTGTGTGTGTGTGTGTGTGTGTGTGTGTGTGTGTGTGTGTGTGTGTGTGTGTGTGTGTGTGTGTGTGTGTGTGTGTGTGTGTGTGTGTGTGTGTGTGTGTGTGTGTGTGAGAGAGAGAGAGAGACGCTCAATCCGTTAAGTCGTTTGCACTTGTTTCTGACTTCATCCACTTTAATGTGCGCATATTGTCATATAACTCACTGGGGTGTGTGTGTGTGTGGGTGAGTGTGTGTGTGTGAGGGGGGGGTGGTCACTTTCCACACACACACACACACACACACACACACACACACACACACACACACACACACACACACACACACACACACACACACACACACACACACACACACACACACACACACACACACACACACACACACACACACACACACACACAATTGATTGAAGCGACTCAATAGACTCGCAGACAGTGCCGGCTTGAAGCAGGAGGACAGAGCCTGTGGCAAGGTGATTGAGCGTGTGTGTGTGTGTGTGTGTGTGTGTGTGTGTGTGTGTGTGTGTGTGTGTGTGTGTGTGTGTGTGTGTGTGTGTGTGTGCGTGTGCGTGCGCATCCTGGCAAGCACCACTGGTGACATCTGCAGATGAGTGGCATTAAACACCGACATGAAATGCAGTTTCCCCTCCTCCTTTGTCTTCCTGCAGCTATTTACCGTTTGTCTATCGGCGCATCGATCCACCGGATTTTTTGGGGTTAGTTTTTTTTGGGGGGGGGCAACGTGTGATCCCAGAGTCGCCCGCCGCCCACTCTTTAAACTTCAAATGCAGATGAAAGGATCACAGGGTGGCACGGGAAAGACAGGCGGGAGGGAAATATCACAGCGGGGAAGAATGAAAGGCAAGATTACTGCAATTGAAACCTCAATATTCTGCATTCGTCTTCTTACAAACCCCTCCCGCCCCCCCAAAAAAAAAAAAAATTGGGGAAAAAAAAAAAAAGATCAAAGCGTTCCTCTACGTCCAAGAAGTTGCAGTTCGAGTTTTTTTTTTTTTTGCCTCGCAGCAGTCGTGGCCATCGTGAAAAGCTCTGGGCAAAGGGAAGTGAAGGGCAACGCTCGCTCAAGGCAAAAGCCCAGTAGGAGGCGCAACTCACACAGAAGCGGCCGCGAACAAAACGCACACACACACACACACACACACACACACACACACACACACACACACACGCACTCGCCGTGTCACGTCTTTTGTTGTTCCGCTTCAATTAAACTGTTTTATTGAGCACCTTAATTGGCGTTTAAGCATCTTAAATGCGAATTTTCTTTCTTTTTTTTTTTTTTAAAGTTCAGGTGCTAAAAGCAGCGAGTTTATAGTTTTTGAGTCTGGTTCTGCGGGTCGTTTTTTTTTTTCTGGCTTTCATGTTTTCCAAGTGGCCGTAGAAAGAAAACTCGGCCCGTCGACGCTCGGTGACATTTCTCGACGCACTATGCAAACCGAATCGTCCTCCTTGTCGGAATTCCGCCGCCGCAGATAAGCCGAGATAATTATGCTAATGCTAGCAGCGGTGGGGGGAAGGGGGGGGTGGGTGGGGGGGGGGTAGTTCAACGTGTCGCCGTCGCTCACGTGAACCGAGACACTCGCCAAAATGTCAGCCGCGCGCCGGCAGAGAGAGAGAGAGAGAGAGAAAGATGGCCGGAGATAAAGGAGAGTCGGCCGCAAGTGACATCAAAGAGACGCGCACTTTGATTTTGCGCGCGCGCGGCTCAGATATTAATTAAAGTTCATTGCTTGGGTAATTAGCGGGGCAGGATAATACCAATATGTGACTTATTGCCCCCCCAGGTTGAGCTCTCCCTCGAACTTTAATTGAATGAGCGACATTAAAAACTTCAGAGGCCATTTGGCAAGGTTGACTAAACAGTCGTAAACAGCGAAAAGGAAACACTTCCAAGCTCCTCAAAAACCATTAGCCGCGTCCTCTTCCTCCCGCTGGAGGCCAGGCCACGTCCAGATTGGGTTTAAGTTGAAGTTTCACACTCCGGGGCTGATATTCTTCATTCAATTTGCTCTTTTTTTTCTCTTTCCCCTTCGCATGTAAAAAAAAAAAAAAACCTCACTGACAACTTTTATGGGCGATATTGAGAAGCGTAGCGGGTTTTAACCTCTACGATAGAAAAACCATTCGTATAATCTTCATTTTGATTGATTTTTAAATCTATTTTTATCTTTTTTATCGGGTTCATTCACTCGTTTATTCAAAAAAAGGCCTCTCGTATGTGAAATTCTCGCTTTATTTGACATCAAAAGCCGATCAATCATCCTTTCTGTCTTGTCCTTCGATCTTATACCCTCCCGCATGTGTACACACACGCACACACACGCGCGCACACACACACACACACACACACACACGTGTAAACGCGCGTGCGCGCACACACACAGACACACACACCATTTCTGCTGCGCCTTTGTGCTCCTTTAACCTTGAGGTCTGCAAGCGCCCAACTGTGATAATCTCTCAGACTGCCTTCATTACTGTTATAGGACACACACACACACATCGAGGAAAGGCGCATACAATTTGAGCCGCATCCGGCAAACACACGCGTGTACATGACAACGCACGCACACGCACACACTCAGGTAAAAGGTGGAACGCTTTAAATCGTTCTTTTTTTTTTACTCCTCACTATTGACTTGAATCAGCATTAGACTCATCAGATAGTCAGAGTGCAGTGTGTGTGTGTGTGTGTGTGTGTGTGTGTGTGTGTGTGTGTGTGTGTGTGTGTGTGTGTGTGTGTGTGTGTGTGTGTGTGTGTGTGTGTGTGTGTGTGTGTGTGTGTGTGTGTGTGTGTGTGTGTGTGTGTGTGTGTGTGTGCGCGCGTGTTATTGGCTGTCCTCCGCCTAACTGGCTAGACGGACACAGCCTCCAGGAATGTCAAACCTCCAACCTGCATTTTGATGTGGGCACCCGCAGTCGCTTGTACACCGTCGCCCACCGCGTATTACTGCGTGCGTGCATGTGTGTGTGTGTGTGCGTACCTCATCTGTTGCACGGTTGTGTGAGTGGCAGGCCCAGGGCGCCGCGGTAACCAGACAGGTACTGAAACAGGGCAGAAATTGGGGAAAGTTTGAGCGGCACATCAGTAGCCGATCAAGTGTGTGTGCACGTGTATGTGTGTGTGTGTGTGTGTGTGTGTGCGTGTGGTTCACAAAGCTTGGTTAAAATGCAGACACACCTTCGCAAAAACAACAAAAAAAGACATGTATGAATGACATATCGCACTCGCATGTGATCATAGTGTGTGAGCAGGAGAAAACATTGTGTTCTTGTATGTGTGTGTGTACGTGTGTGTGTGTGTGCGTGTACACGTCTGCCCTTTAAGTGGCGGTGACAGAGGCTTGGCGTGCGATCTGCCCTGCCACTCAGTCACCCCGCTGCCGTACCCGTCGCTTTCATTCGCGCTTACCGCGCCTTTCATCCCTCCCTCCCCTCTGCGACACAACCTGTGGTTTTGGAGAAAGTTTTGAATGATTGATTCTTTCATCTGTGTGTGTGTGCGCGTGTGTGTGCTTGTGTGTGTGTCATTACACAAGCCAATTGTCTTTGCTTCACTATGCCGACAGAGTCTCTCGCTCTCTTTTTTTTTGAGGGCTTATTGAAGAAAGAAAAATCTACATTTTGGCCAAAATTCATAATTCGAATGACATTTGAAAGTCGCTAATAGAAAATGTGAAACAGACGAAGTGATAAGTTGGACTTTAGGGGCACGTTATCTTTTGACATTTGACCCTGAAAGGTCAGCGGTTCTCACTCAGACCCCGTTCACACAACGTTTTTAAGTGGAGCTGCATCAGGTTGCTTTCAGAAAAGGATCCACTTACAAGAAAATGGCAGAAATACGGAAAAAAACAACCTGCATGCAGTTCGCATGCCAGGCCACTAGGAGGCGCTGTCTTTTGTAATGAAACCACACACACGTAGGCAGAGAACAAAACGCTATTCGAGTGGACAGATGACAGAGTTGGATTGTTGTTACGGAGACTGTCAAAATAAAAGTACAAAGTCCCAGGAGAATATGGAAACACTTATTATTGTTCGTCGACTGAGCATGTGCAGAACAAGCGTTTTCGGAAAGCTACCTCTTCCCCCATTGCTTTGGATATGGAATCAGAGCATGTTTCAAAAAGTTGTGTTTTCGCCCGTTTCCATGGAGACAGTGTCATATAGTTTTCAAAACTTGCATTTTCTCCCGTTTCCATCGGGACGGTGTTAAAGCATTTTCAGAAAGTTGTGCCCCCCCCCTTTCTATGAAGATGGAGTTGTGGAGTTTACAAAAATGTAAATTTTCTCCTGTTTCCATTGAGAGCATTTTCAAAAAGTTGCACACAACCCTCCGCCCATTCCCACGGAGACGGTGTCAAAGCATTTTCAAAAAGTTGTATTTCACCCCCCCCGTTTCCATGGAGGCAAGAGTCATAGCATTTCCAAAAAGTGGTGATGTCCCCGTTTCCATTGAGACAAAAGTTGAGCGTTTTCAAGAAAGATTTAGAAACGCTCAACTTCTGCTTAAAAAAGATGCGTTTCCACGGAGACGGAGTTGTAGCATTTTCAAATGTTGCATTTCCACGGGTACGGAGCCCGAGCGTCTTCGGAAAGTTGCGTTTTCCCGGTTTTCCACACAGACATGGGGTTTTCGCAAAGTTGCACCCCCCCGGACCCATTTTAAACTTGAAAATGTCACAAAAATTCCGGTTTAAATGCAGAAAACTATATTTTTTTTGCACAGGTGTGACAAATAAAGCTTTTCTCTCCTTCTTCACTCCAGACATGAACCCCAAGGTCTCTAACCTTTATAAAAAAAAACGTTGCATAAACCCCGGGAAAATTAAACGACGTTACAAAATGTGATTGCTTCTGAGCATATGTTCTCAGAAATTATTTTTTTCAAATGGAGCGACTTTGTTTTGCAACATCCGATCACAGTCGTCACGCTGATGGAAAAGGGGAAAAACAAAAAAATGAATAAATGAAATCATAAATCTTTTACAAGCAAATGAGCCTAGAAAATGTGTTCTGGGTATGAAATGGTCTTACACTGCCTTTACAAACTCAACCAATCTCAGAAGATAAAAAAAAAAAGAAGAAAAAAAAAGAAAAGAAAGAAAGAGCCTCGTTCACAATTCTAAGTGAGATAAAAAGAGTTCACATTATGAAAAAGAAATTATTTCAAAAAAGACATAAAAGACAAGGTAATGACCTAGACAGTGGCAATTGGAGAACCGGAGGAGGAGAAGAAAAAAAAAAAAAAAAAAAAAACTTGCAGGGAGAAATGTCAGCTCTGCGCCAATGATGGGACTTTCTTCTGACTTTGGACTCAAAAGATTTCAATTAGTATTTTTTTTTTTTTCCCCTCTTCATTTATATCTCAAGCCGGAACGAGAGAAACCCTCATCGAGGAGAAGAAAAATAAATAAATAAATAAATAATTAAAACTTCATACGCCTTCTAAAGCATCTTTTTTTTTTTTTTTCCCGAGGCGCGTAAATCAATCTGACATAAACAAAACAAAACAAAAAAAAAAACATGTAAAAAGAAGAAGAAAAAAACCCGAGCCAGTTCAGTGTACATGTATTTGGACACAAAACGCCAATCTTTTCTCAATGCCCCCGGCGGCATCCTTGGAGAGATTTAATTTTCCCTCAAGTGCCCGCCTCCCCGTCTCTTAGAAAGAAAAAAAAAAAAAAAAAGTATGCCGTCGCTTCTCCACAAGGTTCCCGCACTCGGAGGACTGCGTCTCTCTTCAGTCTGAGTTCAAGTGTCTCATCTTCTGTGTCTCAAGGTCAGCGTTTGTATGCACTCTTAAGGGTCTTGATTCAAACAAATGAGACAAGAAAATTAATCGGAGGCAATGCATGAAGTGTTGAGAGTGTGTGTGTGTGCGTGTGTGTGTGCAAGAGTGAATGCAAATTATTCTGTGTGTGTGTGTCCAACAGGAGTCCAACAGATCGAGAAGCTCAGCTGCTCCCGAGGCCCGACGGGACCGAGCGAGAGATGAAAGAGATGTTTTTTGGGGGGGGGGGGATGAAAGGTGGAGGGAGAAAAAGGTGAAAGAGAGGGAGCGGACATTGTTCTTGTGATCACAGTCAGAAGGTTGGTGTGTGTGTGTGTGCGCGCGCGTGTGTGCGCGCGTGTGTGTGTTCTCAAGTCCATGCGCCGATTTTAAATTTGGAGTTTACTGCAAAAAAAAAAACCCAAAAAACAAACTCGTAGTCTTATAGGTTCAAGGAAGCACAAATAAAATGGATACAAATTCGTTCACTACACCTCTAAATGTCATCTGCATAAGAAGAAGAAGAGCGCATCGAGCTTAGCGTTTACACGACAACGTTTTGAAAACAAGGTCTGTTTACACAGAAATGCCAGAAACACGGAGTTGTTTTTTGTGTAATGCACACAAACATGTATGCAAAAAAACCCGCTATGGACGTTAACGATGGGAAAACACGGACAGGTGACCAAGTTGATGGTTATTACGGTGACTGTCAAAATAAAAGTACCAAGTCCCAGGAGAAGGTGGACGGGAAGTCATGACGCTCTGGAGGAAAGATTGTTATTGTTCATCTACTGAACATGTTTTCCACCATTTCCAAGGAGATGGCGTTGGAATGTTTTCAAAAAGTAAAAATGTTTTTTCAACGTTTCCACTGAGATGGAGCATTTTGAAAAATGGCGCGTTTTACACCGTTTAAACGGGGATAGAGTCCAACTGTTTTCAAAGAGTTGCACCCCCCCCCCCCCCCCCCCCCCCCCCGTCCCCGTTGCACACAGATGGGAGTCGGTGCATTTTCAAAAAGTTGTGTTTTATGTCATTTCCACAGAGATGGAGTTGGACCATTTTCAAAAAAATTGCGTTTCACGCCGTCCCCATGAAGATGGGAGTCTATGTGTTTTCAAAAAGTTGTTTTATGTCATTTCCACAGAGATGGAGTTGGACCATTTTCAAAAAAATTGCATTTTTACACCGTCTACATGGAGATGGGAGTCGGTGCATTTTCAAAAATGTATGTTTTATGTCATTTCCACAGAGACAGAGTTGGATCATTTTCAAAAAATTTATTTCTAGGCCGTCTACATGGAGATGGGAGTCGGTGCATTTTCAAAAAGTTGTGTTTTATGGCATCTCCACAGAGACAGAGTTGGATCATTTTCAAAAAATGTATTTCTATGCCTTCTACATGAAGATGGGAGTTGGTGCATTTCCCAAAAGTTGTGTTTTTATGTGATTTCCACGGATCACTTTCAAAAAGTTGCATTTTACACCGTCTACATGAAGATGGGAGTCGGCGCATTTTCAAAAATGTGTGTTTCATGTCAATTCCACGGAGACAGAGTTGGATCACTTTCAAAAACGTGCGTGAAAATGGGAATCGGTGCAGTTTCAAAAAGTTTAGTTTTATGGCATTTCCACAGCAACGGAGTTGGGTTTTCGTTTTCTCCATTAAATACAATTAATTAATAAAATTTTTCTCCATAAAAATTGGGCCAATGTTCTGGTATTGAAGCGAAAAAGCTGCCGGCCACTGTGACGATGGTCATGACCTCCGCTCACATTGACCCAAAACAACACTCACACTTCACATTCATTTAGCTTCAATGCTGAGAAAAGAAAGAAAACTAAATTGGAAAAGATGGGGAGAAAAAAAAAAAAAAAAAAAACTCAACATCTGCATCTCCTGCTTGGTGTTGCATAACCGACACAGACCATTGATCGGTTGGAGAAACGAGCCAAACACAAAGGCAGCGCGGACATCAAATATTCCACTTGTTGTCACATACGTGTAAATAAAGCTTCGCACAAAAGTTCCCCTGTGGTTATGATAAAAAGGGTGTAGCTCCTTTGTGAGATGTAGGCGCTTTAAAAAAAAAAAAAAAGGGCCATGAAAAGGGAGGCAGCGCTTCAATTATCATTCAATATGATAATGTGTGCTACATTTCTCACACTGTGAGTAATCATATACTTCTGTTTGTCAAAACATTCTGAAAGCTGGGAGAGAAAAGAAATGATGATTTAAAAAAAATAAACAAATACTTGTTGACTTTTTGTCTTACCGATTGAAAGCCGTCGACTATATAGAGAGAATACACATCCATGAATATATAACATGTTAATAACAATTATAAATATATAACAGGCTGTAATAATGTAAAATTATCCACGTTTTATTTATTTATTTTTTGGTCGAGTTACGTTTCCCCCCGGCAGTGAATGTGCGGGCATGTTACAGGTTTCCCCACATGTGCCGACTCCAGATGGCCTCAAAGAGACGGCGGGTAATGTCAACATCACACACACACACTCACACACAAACACGCGTGCACACAAAGAGGTGACCCACCCCCGAGACCCCTCGAACCAGGTTTCATGCGGGGATCAAAAACAAAGTAGAAAGGAAGATGGCGAAATCAAAAACGGGCAGGAGAGGGAAGTCCCTCAATTACAATCGGCGGGGAAATCAGAAAAGGTCTTTGTGACGACATCAAAGCTCCACACGCAGAAAGAATATGACACAACAAGTGATATCTGAACTGAATCTCTCTAAACCGACATTTAAAACAGTGGAATATTCCCCATGCGGTGTACAGTACACGTGAAGTACATTTAAGTTCAAAGTGTCTTATGAAATTGATCGGATCTTGCATCATGCATTTACGTTCTTTAAAAAAAAAAAAAAACATCAAAGTACAATTTCAATAAATGGAGGCATGACGTCAAGAGTATAACAATAGATTACTATTGTTGTTTACCATCAACAAAGTGCAAAGAAAAATGGTGGTAATTTAATTCATTGGGAGTATAAACCTGAAGCAGCAACATCCTGGAATAATAGTATAGCACTCTAAACCTATAGCAGCAGAAGCCTAAACCTATAACAATAGCAATCTAAACCCATCGCATGAACTTAACCTGCTAATCAGTAGTAATAGCATACTGAACCGATAGCTGCAGCAGTCGCAACCTATAGCAGCTATGGTCTAAATCTACAGCCACAGTTCACTAAACCTATAGTAGCATTCATCTAAACCTATAGCACCAGCCGTCTAAACCTATAACAATGGCAATCTAACCCTATAGCAGCAACCTTCAAAACCTATGGCACCAGCCATCTAAACCTATAGCAGCCAACTAAGACTATAGCAGTAGCCGTTGAAACCCATAGGAGTATACTTAACCTATAGCAGCATCTTGCTAAACCTATAGCACCAGCAGCCTAAACCTATAGCAGCAGTCAAAACCTATAGTAACAGCCATCTAAACCTATAGTGCTATACTAAACCTAGAGCAGCATATCGCTGAACATAACCTGCTAAACAGTAGCAATAGCATACTGAACTCATAGCTGCAGCAGTCGCAACCTATAGCAGCTGTGGTCTAAATCTACAGCCACAGTTCACTAAACCTATAGTAGCATTCATCTAAACCTATAGCACCAGCCGTCTAAACCTATAACAATAGCAGTCTAAACCTACAGCAGCAACCTTCAAAACCTATGGCAACAGCCATCTAAACCCATAGCAGCCAACTAAGACTATAGCAGCAGCGGTCGAAACCCATAGGAGTATACATAATCTATAGCATCATCTTGCTAAATCTATAGCGTGAGCAGCCTAAACCTATAGCAGCAGTCTAAATCTATAGCAGCCGACTAAGTCTATAGTTGCAGCCATCAAAACCAATAGAAATAAACTAAAGCTATAGCAGCATCTTGCTCAACCTATATCACCAGCAGCCTAAACTTATAGCAGCAGTCTAAAACCTATAGCAGCAACCTTCTTAACCTATAACAGCCGACGAAGTCTATAGTTCCAGCCATCAAAACCAGTCACGGTAAACTGATCCTATAGCTAAGCTTAACCTGCAAAACAGTAGCAATAGCATACTGAACTCAGAGCAGCCTAAACCTATAGCAGCAACCTTCTGAACCTATGGCAGCCGACTAAGTCTCGCGTTGAAGCCATCAAAACCAGTAGCAGTCAACTAAAGCTATAGCAGCATCTTGCTAAACCTATAGCAACAGCTGTATAAACCTATAGCAGCAGTCTAAACCTATAGCGGCCGACTAAGTCTATAGTTGCAGCCATCAAAACCAGTCAGTAGCAGCAAACTACTATAGCAGCATCTTGCTAAACCTACGGCAACAGCTGTATAAACCTATAGCAGCATGTTGCTAATCCTACGGCAACAGCTGCATAAACCTATAGCAGCATCTTGCTAATCCTACGGCAACAGCTGTATAAACCTATAGCAGCATCTTGCTAATCCTACGGCAACAGCTGTATAAACCTCTAGCAGCATCTTGCTAAACCTACGGCAACAGCTGTATAAACCTATAGCAGCATGTTGCTAAACCTACGGCAACAGCTGTATAAACCTATAGCAGCATGTTGCTAAATTTACAGCAACAGCTGTATAAACCTATAGCAGCATGTTGCTAAACCTACAGCAACAGCTGTATAAACCTATAGCAGCAACATATTGTCAACAGAAAATATTGGATAAGCATTAATAATGTAGTGAGAGAATGAAAAATATTTTAAAAAATCAGTGCAAAATATGTGTTCCAACAGAAAAACATCCATAAAACAACAGCATACACATTTTTTTTTTTTTTCATGAATCCCAGAGAACCAACTCACTCATTTTCACCCGCCGTCTCCGCCGCCGCTCCGCTCGACCGCGGAGGACAGCGACTCCTCGTCTTCGTAGGAGCGCGCTGACCTTTTTCCCGGCCGGGAAACGGCGAAAAAAAAGCAAATACCACGACGACGACGGAGCTAATCGCCTCACCCCCGGACTCCGGTCTGCTCTCGGTCGCCGCGCTACTTTCCGCCGGCCCCTTCCATCATTTCCTTCTAATTTCGCTCAATTATTGCCTCCTTGCGCTCTCGTGAGAATGTGTGTGTGTTGGTGACCTCCCTGAACTGTATGGCCATTTATGGAGATTAGATAAAGTTGCCTCTTGCCGGGACTCATTGGCATGCATTAAGCGGAGCACAACAACAACACACACACACACACACACACACACACACACACACACACACACACACACAAATCGACAAGAAGACCATCTTAAATCGAGGATATAGGAGCAAATTAAAGGTAAAAGCGTTCCGGGGTTTTCTTCCTTTGTGAGACATCATCTGTTTTTCAAAAAGCGTCCTTTACCCTCTCTCTAATGGACTTTTCATTTTTCCACAGCGTGCAACACAATTAGCTCGTCTTTCTTTTCTATTAATGACACATTTACTCTTTTCTTCTCCGTTTGCCGTTGTTTATTCTTGCGGCAAATTGCGGAGCAAAGAGGTCTTCAAAGTGCACGGCGCGGGCGGAGGTGTGCAGGGTTTCGAAAAGGCTTTTTGCTGCCCATTAGTTTTATTTATAAATTTTTTTTTTTAAACTTTCATTTGAATGAAACCTTTAAATTTATTAGATAAATTCTCATAACTGAGAAAAAAAAAAAAAAAAAAAAAAGGCAAGCTAATTATGTATAATTTGGGAATGCGGTGTTTTTTCCGACGGACCAGCGTCTCGTACGTTTCTCCATATAACCTTGTATTAAAAAAAAAAAAAAAAAAAAAAAAGTCAGATTGCGGTTGGCGGCGTCGGCGATCAAAGTATATGTGACGATCCCGCGACACGCTGAATGTGGAGCGAGATCACATAAAGGAGAGGAGAGAATTATAGAGGCCAAGGACCCCCTGGGCTCATCTTCCTCTGGTGACGTCTACATGACAGTAACAAGGCCTCTGACACACACACACACACACGCAAAGTAGAAAAAAAGAAAAAAAAGAAATCAAATCATGATCGTTTTGAAGATATGAAGCGCTCAGGGTCAGTTTTTTTTGGTCTTGACCAGAGCTTTACTGCATCAATCAATCAATCGTTTACTGAAATGTATCAGAAGTTAAAATGACCCAGAAAGATCTTTACTGAGGAACCACGGGATCCATTATCCTCGTCCAGCCATCCAACCGTTCACTGACAAAAATTGCAACCATCCATCCATCGAGCAACCATCCATCCATCTAGCAACCATCCATCAGGCAACCATCCACTCATCTTGCAACCACCACTCATCTTGCAACCACCATCCATCAAGCAACCACCCATCCATCTGGCAACCACCCATCCATCTGGCAACCACCCATCCATCTAGCAACCACCCATCCATCCATCCAGCAACCACCCATCCATCCAGCAACCACCCATCCACCCATCCATCCAGCAACCACCCATCCATCTAGCAACCACCCATCCACCCATCTATCAAGCAACCACCCACTAATCTCGCAACCACCCATCTATTGAGCAACCACCCATCCATCTAGCAACCACGCATCTATTGAGCAACCACCCATCCCTCCAGCAACCACCCATCCATCCAGCAACCACCCATCCATCCAGCAACCACCCATCAATCTTGCAACCACCCATCTATCGGGCAACCATCAATCCATCAAGCAACCATCTACTCATCCAGCGACCACCCATTCATCCAGCAACCACCCATCCATCTCGCAACCACCCATCTATCGAGCAATGACCCACCCATATTGCAACCACCCATCCATCTAGCAGCCACCCATCCACCTGGCAACCACCCACCCATCTCGCAACCACTCATCTATCAAGCAACCACCCATCCATCGATCAACTACCCATCCATCTAGCAACCACCCATCTATTAAGCAACATCCCATCCATCTGGCAATCACCCATCCATCGAGCAACCACCCATCCATCCAGCAACCACCCACTCATCTCACAACATCCATCCATCCATCCAGCAACCACCCACTCATCCCGCAACCACCCATCTATCGAGCAACCACCCATCCATCTAGCAACCACCCATCCATCTAGCAACCACCCATCCATCTAGCAACCACCCATCCATCTAGCAACCATGCATCTATTGAGCAACCACCCATCCATCCAGCAACCACCCATCTATCGAGCAACCACCCATCCATCTAGCAACCATCTACTCATTCAGCAACCACCCATCCATCTACCAACCACCCATCTATCGAGCAACCACCCATCTATCAAGCAACCACCCATCCATCTCGCAACAACCCACTCATCTCGCAACCATGCATCCATCAGGCAACCATCCACTCATCTTGCAACCACCCATCCATCGATCAACTACCCAGCCATCCAGCAACCATCCACTCATCTGGCAACCACCCATCCATCGAGCAACCACCCATCCATCCAGCAACCATCCACTCATCTCGCAACCACCCACTCATCTCGCAACCATCCAGCCATCCAGCAACCACCCATCCATCCCGCAACCACCCATCTATCGAGCAATCATCCACTCATCTAACAACCCCCCATCCATCTAACAACCCCCATCCATCTCGCAACCACCCATCCATCTAGCAACCACCCATCTATCGAGCAACGATCCACCCATCCATCTCGCAACCAACCACCCACCCATCCATCGAGCAATCACCCACTCATCTCGCAACCATCCATCCATCCAGCAACCACCCATCTATCAAGCAACCACCCACTAATCTCGCAACCACCCATCTATTGAGCAACCACCCATCCATCTAGCAACCACCCATCTATCGAGCAACCACCAATCTATCGAGCAACCACCCATCCATCTAGCAACCACCCATCCATCGAGCAACCACCCATCTATCGAGCATCTACCCATCCATCTAGCAACCACCTATCCATCTCGCAACCATACTCTTATACAGCAACCATCCCTCCATCTGGCAACCATACAAATAAAAAGCAACCACACCCATTCTTCCCATCAAGCAACCATCAACTTATCTAGCAATCATCTATTAACCATCAATCCACTTATCTAGCAACCATGCCTCCATCCAGCAACCATCTGTCCATCCAGCAACCATCCTCCATCCAGCAACCATCCCTCCATCATGTTTCATCCATCCAACTAGCGACCATCTTTTACCACTTTAACATAACACAGGATGAGTCGGCACTCCACACTCACACATGTATATATATATATATATATATATATATATATATATATATATATATATATATATATATATATATAAAATGCAGAGCCTCTACATGTGAGGCTGAAGAAGCCACATGAACAATTGGTGCTTTGAGGAACGATCGGCAACAATCCGAATCAGCCTTCGACGTGATTTTCGAAGCGCTCCGATTGTACTTCCTGTATTCACCGGGGCATTATTCCCGCACGTCACTGGTGGCGGGAAGAATGGATCCAATCACAAAATCACTTAAATAGAAGCTTCTTTTCTTTATTGTTCTTATTATTCTTTTTGGATCAAGGAGAGAGTTAAAAAAAAAAAAAAAAAAAACTTTAAGTACCAGCTTTTTCCCGAAATGAGTCAAGTCTTTCCACCTGCTTGACACGTTGGCTCTTCAGCACAATGCCTCACTTGGCCTTCACATTGAAGGGTTCGCCTTGGTGTGCTGGTTGGATCATTCACCCAGCCCTCCAACAAACACTCACCGTCGCGCCTTTTGTTCCCGCCGCCTTTATTCCGAGTTTCGTTTTCACTTCTTGTCTTTCGCCGTCCTTCGCCCCCCCACCTCTCCTTCCGCGAGCAGGTGCACCCTCCGTCGATCTCTCGTATAGAAAACCTCAAAACGCAAAGATCTGAGCTTTTTTTTTTTCCCTCTCTTCCGACAGCATTAAGTGTATTTATTTTCACATAAGAGGAGAAAATGATCTCGGCTGGCCGATATGAATGTCGCCACTGGCTTTTTTCAGCCCGCCGCCGGGTATTTCTGCTCAGGAATGGACAATAACACCAAACGCCAACAGTCCCTTTAAAGTGTTAAGATTCTTTGGAGACTTGGGGTTGTTGGTTTTTTTTTTTTCTCCATTTTTTTTTTTTTTTTAATAAGTGAGGAATCTACATAAAAACGAAGGGTGATGATCTGTATTCACCGCCGGAATGTTTCATCAGCGGCTCTTTTCACTTGCGCGGCGGCCTTGAACGTTTCAATCTTGACTGCGGAGAAAAAGAAAAAGGAGGCCTTTGACGAGCGCATTCATATATGTTTGCTTTACAAGAGTAGGTCATCAAAATCAAAAAAATGTTTTATTAAAATAAAAGTTCCTCCTTAGCTTCACTAGTATCCAGCTGGTTAATTGTACTAGTTTCTTTTTTGTTTTTTTTACCTGGCTTTCATATTTATCGACCTTAACATGCTACGATTTTTCCAATTGAAGAGAAATATATATATATTTTTTTTTTTTTACATTTCTCAGCCACAGGTGGCACCATTGCTGGATAAAATTCCTTTGCAGACGTTGCGCGACTCGATGTGTCACTTTTGGCGAATTCTGCACTTTTCCGATGCGCGAGTTTTCCCGCGGGTGTCGAACTAAACGTCGGAAAACTCGGCAAACCTCAACAAAAATAGCCACGTGTTGCAAACCCGACTGGACGACGGGCACGAGTCGGATCTACGTAAACACGTAGTTGTATGTTTTCAAGGAGAATCGCCAGCATTCGGGAGTAATTACGCGGTTTTGAATATGTCGTTATTTAGGTCAGCCCGCTTTTATTTTGTCGTCTGATCTGCGTTGTCGGATATTTTCCTCCCTCGTATATCAAAACCCACACACACACACACACACACACACACACAAAACGCACTCTTGCAAGGTGAAATCTCTTTCATTAAAGACAACAAACAAGCCGGGGAACTTGGAGCGCTCCATAAACAGCAAGTCTTTCATTAATACACACAAGAATTTAATTAACGGCTATTGATAAGCTCCGCCTGTCTTAAGGACGTGTTTGTTTGTGAACGCGAGTGTGTGTGTGTGTGTGTGTGTGTGTGTGTGTGGGCGTATGCGTCTGTGTATCTTAAGGACATGCTCGTTTATTATGCAGCTATCTTCTTGATTTGTGTTGTACGAAGCGAGAAACGCGTCGACGGATTAGACGGAAGGGGTTTAAAAAAAAAAAAAAAATTTTTTAATCATCTTAATTAAGCCTAATTGTTATTTGTTGAATATGTGGCATTCATGAAGTTCAGGAGGGGGTTTGGATACTAATTAAAAACTCAAGGAGTGGTGTTTTTATCACAAGAAAGCTGTTAAGAAGCCGCTTTGATACGAATATGAGCAATAAAAAAAAAAAAAAAAAACTCAATGAGTTTTCTGCTGGAATGTGGGAGGAAAATGTGATTTTTTTTTTTTCTGGAAAAAAGGTGCGTCTGAATACCCGCTTCCCTCAAACTCGCATATTTGTAGGTGATTATCGTGTGTCGAGCTCGGAAGGTGGTAGAAGTAGAAGAAACGCCGTTCAGTTGGGAGTTCAAACGTCTTTTGGTTGGAATCAAAACCGGACGGAATTCAAAATAAAAGGTTCGAAGGAAAATACTATCGATGAATCTGATTGGACGGTTTGACAGTATGAAGCACAAAAAAAAGCTTGAACGCCGTCGAGGGATAACGCAAAACCTTTCGTAAATTTCTGGGTGTCCGTGTACGCACCAATTGAGCTTGGAGCCAACCAGCAACTTTTTAAAAATGCGTCGAGTCGGTGGAAATGCTCCATTTCTGTGTAAAACGAGAGAAAGCTTTTTGAAAATGGTCCAACTCCGTCCAGGGGACAAAACTTTTTGAGAACACTCCCAACTCCATGGAAATGGGGGTAAATTCAACTTTATGAAAATGCTTGAACTCTGTCTCCGTGGAAACCGGGGTAAATGCAAACTTTTGGGAAAGTTTCGACTCGGTCGCCGTGGAAATGGGGGCGGGACAGGGGCACAACCTTTTTTTTGAAAACGCCCCGACTCCGGGGGAACCTGGGGAAAAAAAAACGGAACTTTTTGAAATTGCACCGACCCTGCGAAGACGGGAGGGAACACTTAAAAGTCTATGTCGAAATGGGAGGAAACGCAACTTTTTGAAAATGTTAAATGATATAAGCAATAAGAAATGTCGGCTATAAATGGCTGCAACATTGTTTTAGTGCAATTTACCATAAAAAAAAAAAAAAAACCCCAAAACAATTCAAAGATAGACGAGGAAAGAATCTGATTCTCTTTCAATTTGCAAAAAATACACTCAATAAAACAAATTACTGATCAAATAAAGTTCTGGTGGGAGAAAACACACACGTCAGGCTGGTGCGTGTGTGTGTGTGTGTGTGTGTGTGTGTGTGTGTGTGTGTGTGTGTGTGTGTGTGTGTGTGTGTGTGTGTGCCAAATATCTCAAGAAGTAAGACACATCTTCATACATTATTAATACAAACACATATTTAGCGGGTTGCCACCTCATCCAGGTGGCCCACACACACACACACACACACACACACACACACACACACACACACACACACACACACACACACACACACACACACACACACACACACACACACACACACACACACACACACACACACACACACACACACACACACGCACACACGCACACACACGCACGCGCACACGCACACGCACACACACACGCACACACACACACACTTGGCATGATTAGCACCTTGTAAAAAAAACCTGGTGACGAAGAAGAAGTCGGAGGAGGAGGAGGAGGAGGAGGAGAAACACACCTGTTATTAGCTTTCCTCCAGATGGAAGCCGGGATGGAAGGAGACGCAGGAGGAGGAGGAGACAGAAGGAGATCCTGGGAGAGGAAGGGAGAGATTGTCGGCCATTAATAATGGACGACGGGTCCCCGGGGACCATGTTCAGACGTTAATAATGAATGAGGCTCAGCTGGACGGGGGCCGGAGACGCCTCGGCAGAAGTTACCCAAGGAAAGAGAGAGGAAGAAAAAAGAAGAAAAAAGAAAAGAAAGAGGAGCCGGGAGACAGGAGCAGGAGGAAGTTCCAAACTGTTTCACACCGAATCCATTGTCTCCCCCGTCTTACATCAACTTCCACAAAGAAAGGAAATCGCCTCGAATCGGATGAAAAGTCACTTTAGAGGTTTTAAATAAGGGGTCACACGTTTGTGCCGCTTCATCTTCACATCAGTCGTTCTTGTCCAAAGCCTGAGTCGCACTTTTAAAAACAAACCGCGGAGATTTACGACAACTGAAGTTCCAAGATCAAGTCAACGGGAAGTTGTGGAAGAAGCTGAAATGTAGCGTTTCCAGGAAGGAGGGAATCAGACGGAGGTGACAGATTCTCACTTTGGATGCATCGATATTCTCATAACGAATGGGGAGGAGGAGGAGAAGAACAAGAACAAGAATAAGAAGAAGAACAAGAACAAGAGGAAGAAGAACAAGAACAAGAAGAACAAGAACAAGAGGAAGAACAAGAAGAACAAGAACAAGAAGATTAAGAACAAGAACAACAACAAGAAGAACAAGAACAAGAACAAGAAGAAGAACAGGAAGAACAAGATGAAGAACAAGAAGATCGAGAACAAGAACAAGAACAAGAACAAAAAGAACAAGAACAAGAAGAACAAGAAGAACAAGAATAAACTGAAAGAAGAAGAACAAGAAGAACAAAAAGAAGAGGAGGAACAAGAAGAAGAAGTATGAGAACAAGAACAAGTGGAAGGAGAAGAGGAAGAAGAAAAAGAAGAACAAGATCAAGAACAAGAAGAAGAAAGAAGAACAAGACGAACAAGAGGAAGAACAACAACAACAATGTGGTTATTGATTATGAAATAAATGCTATTGGTTGGTTTGTATTTGGGGGCGGGGCTTAGCCAAAAGTCAACCACCAGATTGGTCAATCCACTTTGGACGTGACAACACGGTGTCATCGGCATAAAGTAGAACTAAACGGAGGTCCATGCATGAGTGCTACTGAGTTTGTCCAGAGTTATGAGGACACCACAACTCTTTAAAAACAAAAAACACACAACTTGTAATTCCGAGTGAAATTACCCGGAAACACCAAAAACGTTTCCCCGAAAAGAGGAAGCCAAAGGTGGAGTTTAAAGTGACGGTACGCCAGATTGAAAATCAGTCCGACCGGAAACTTCAAAAAAAAAAAAGAAAAAAAGAAAAAGAAGCCAGCTATCACTTACAAACACACACAGATGTGCAAACATGGTGTAATAGACATGAGTTTAAGGTTTTAGGACACACTAATGTGTAACACTATAATAACAGTGTGTGTGTGTTTGTGCACGTGCACGCACACAACTAAATTGGGAGGCCTGATGGTGAATCACTGCCATTCAGCAAGTCTCTCTCTCTCTCTCTCTCTCTCTCTCTCTCTCTCTCTCTCTCTCTCTCTCTCTCTCTCTCTCTCTCTCTCATACAGCGATTAACACACTAACGCAAGTGTTTGGCGCCCGCGTTCACACAACACAACACACACACACACACACACACACACACACACACACACACACACACACACACACACACACACACACACACACACACACACACACACACACACACACACACACACACACACACACACACACACACACACACACACACACACACACACACACCGCATGGGTGTATAATTACAGTGAGTGAAGCAGCACTAAGGAATAATTACAGAGGCTGGTTTGCCGTTGTTGTTGTTGTTGTTTCCAACAAATAAGCCGGTACACAAACAAGATGGAGGGGTGAGCGGCGGGTCAAGCCATCTCCGGTGACGCCGCGGCGACACGATCCCCCCCCCCCCCCCCCAAATCGCCACAATTCCTTTGTCAGGCGGCGTTCGGATCATTTTTCGGCGATATGTGAACTTGAAATGTCGATTTTTTTTTTGATCATCAAAAGTTTCTTATAACACACACACACACACACACACACACACACACACACACACACACACACACACACACACACACGGCGCCCAGGCAGTCACCTGCACTGAAGCTAAATTGAGTGAGAGGTTTTACCGCCGCCGTGATTGCGGGGTACGGCTCAGGAGGAAATGAGCGCCGAGTTTGTTTACAGGCGGCAGGTGAGCGGAGTCAGCGCGCCACCTCTCGACCCGAGCGGAGGAGGCGGAGCCAAGCACAGGCCCGGCCCGGAGGGGGGCGGAGCTTACCGACTGTAATGCGCATACTTTTAGAGGCGTTGCCGTTGCGCTTTCGGAAAAGTTTGGCGCTTCGCGCAGGAAAAGTAGTTACCGTGTGGCAGAATTTCCGCCGCATAAAAGTTGCGCTCGTTTCCACAAAGACGGAGTGGGAGCGTTTTCAAACACTCGTGGTTTTCTCCCCGCTTCCCTGGAGACTGAGCCTGAGCGTTTTAGAAAAGTTGCATTTCCCCCTTCGTTTTCATGGAGACGGAGTCAGAGCGTCTTCAAGAAGTCGCGCTTTCACCTCGTTTCCATGGAGATGAAGCCCGGGCATTTCCAAAAAGTTGCGCTTTCCCCCGCCCCGTTTCCATGGCAATGAAGCCCGGCCACTTCCAAAAAGTTGCGCTTACCCCCCCCCTCCCCCATTTCCATGGAGATGAAGCCCGGGCATTTCCAAAAAGTTGTGCTTTCCCCCCAGTTCCATGGAGATGAAGCCCGGCCATTTCCAAAAAGTTCCGCTCCCCCCCCCCCATTTCCATGGAGATGAAACCCGGGCATTTACAAAAAGTTGCACTTTCCCCCCCATTTCCATGGAGATGAAGCCCGGGCATTTCCAAAAAGTTGTGCTTTCCCCCCAGTTCCATGGAGATGAAGCCCGGGCATTTCCAAAAAGTTGCACTTTCCCCCCCATTTCCATGGAGATTAAGTCCGGGCATTTCCAAAAAGTTGCGCCCCCCCCCCCCTGTTCCCATGGAGGTGAAACCCTTGCATTTTCAACACAAATTGCACTTTCTCCCCCTTTCCCATGGTGACGGAGCCCAATCATTGTCAAAAAGTTGTATTTTCTACCAGTTCCACGGAGTCGGGGTGTTTCTGAAAAGTTTTTCGAGACGTTTACAACAAAAAGTTGCAATTGCAGTTGTTGCGTAAACCCACACACAAAACTTAACAGGAGTTTAGCGTCATCACTCAAAAGTGCGTGCGTGCGTGCGTGCGTGCGTGTGGTGGAACGAGGGAAGAGAACGAGTGCAGGGCGACTGGTCTTTGTTGTACTGATGAAGAGCAAACTCTTACTGGGAAATCACAGCTTGGCTTCGGCCGCCGACTTTTTTTGAAAAAACATTTTCTACTCTCATTATCACTCTGAATCCATTCATCCTCACCAAAAAAAAAAAAAAAAGTATCTTTAACTATAATCAGTGCCGATTTCCAAACAAGTCAAAGAGGAAATCATGCGGCTTAAAGGAGCTTTATGACCTCCGATCGTCAAAATCGCTCCTCGAAATTCAGGCGCCACTTTTCGAAAACAGTGCAAAGCAAAACGTCTTTCTTTGCATTGGAAGTGATTATTGCAGTCTTTACCAGAGTCCTTCCAGACATGTTTACTTCAGCTACACTGAGCTTTTACCATTTAATTACTTCGGCCTATATGTGTGTCCGATGTGCGTGCCTCCGTGTGTGTGTGTGTGTGCGTGCCTCCGTGTGTGTGTGTGTGTGTGCGTGTAGTACTCTAACAACCCCATTACTTGTTTTTTTTACCTCAAACTTCTCCTCCCGAGGCGCTTCCTTTACGTGCTCAGTTAAAAGGTAAACCTCCGTAATTCAATTTCAATTAAAGGAGAGAAGAAGAGGAGCTTTTAATTGATTGTCATGATGCCAACGCTGTGTCGCGCACACACACACACACACACACACACACACGCGCACACACACACACACAGATGTCCTACTTTCTCCTTGCTGGGGAAGCGTCTCGGTCCTACATGGAGATTTTAATTACCCTGCTGAGTCTTTTTAGTGTTAACGTCACTATAATAAATAAAGATGCTGAGAATTATTTGGGAGTTTTTAGTTTTGTGTGTGTGTGTGTGTTGGGGGGGGGGGGGGTCCTGCGTGCCAAAGGCGATCATTATAATACGAAACATGGCAGGAAGTGATGGCTACCCGACGACACGGGTCAGCGAGTACATCAACAACAACAAACTAAAAAAAAACAAAGAAAGCTGCTTTTGACCAAGTTTGTTTTTCCCCTCTTTGTTTGCATTATTCGTAATGGGATTTTTTTTTTTTTTTTTTTAAGAATTTTTGTTGTTTTTTTGGCTCGGCTACAAAGTGTTAATGAAAGGCGAGCAAACATGTTGATTTTTTATTTTTTTTTTTTTGGTTTCCATGGGGACCCGCCAATGTCACCGAGGCTCCGGCCAACAAACAACCGCTGCCTTTTTCATCCACATTGTCGTCCCGCTATTTTTTTGGTTTTTTTTTTTGTTGTTGTTGTTGTTTTCCTCCCCTCCAATTGCGTCTTTTTCCCCTCTTTTTCTCCCCCCTTTGTTGCCGTCTCAATGTGTGAAGAGCGGCGATAAATAAAGACAAAACAGTAAACGTGTGTGTGTGTGTGTGTGTGTGTGTGTGTAGAGACGGACGCCAGCTCTCTGATAGCATTGTTAGCCTCTCCACCTCTTCTCACTCCACTGCACATGCAAGCCTTTCTTCCCCTCCGCTCTCCGCCCACCCATCCCTCCATCCGGTTCGGGCTCGGCGCCAAGGAGGAGCTCGCGGCGAGTCGGGCCAGGGGCTCCAGGACGAGGACCGGGGATCCGGGCCAAGTCGCAACCCCCCCCCCCATCCCACCCCCCCAGCCCCCCACCCCCGACACTCACCCCCTCCCACCCCCGGACCCGGCGTGCCAGCAAAGCCCAGTAAAGGGCCTCGGTGGCTGGGCACGACGTCAGGGCGAGAGGGTCGGGGGGGGGGGGGGGTGGAGATTCACAGTAATGGCCGCAGATAGATTAAGACTTAGCGTACAATGGTGGGTGGGGGGGGGGGCTCTACAGCCTTTATTCGGACTCATCCGTGTTCCCATCAGACGCTTGAATAAATACACTCCAGCTCCAGGACTGATTACATTAATTTTTTTTGAAAAATGCCAGAATTTGGTGCGACGCTGCAAAAAATAATTAGGCGGAAAAGTTTTGAAACTTGGAGTTGTCGCCGAGGTGACGCCAGGGCGACCGCAGCGGGATAGCTTTTTTTTTCCTAACGATGCAGAGCTGAAAAGCTAATTATTTATGACGACTAAATTAAATGAACATCTTTTTACTAGAGCTGGTAAGGTTTTTTTTGTTGTTGTTTTTTTTTTTAACAATTTCACATCGATGTCCGACAAACATACAGCAAACGCCGCTAACGATGCGCTAATGTTTACTGCGGATTTATCGCTTTGACTCATGGGAACGCCGCCGTTCGAGCAGTTTGAACCCGACGGAGAGGCGGTTGATCGGTAAAAATATTGTCTGTATGTTACCCGATTTGGTCGTACGTGTTGTTGCAGTTACTAGCGAGTAGCTAACGCTAGCTAGCTTTTTTTTTTTCTCAATATATTATCCAGAATATATTGAGTGTACCAGTAATCTTTGTCAGTTTTCATCAACATGTGGGAGGGTCAAGGTGAGTACCCACAACCAGAGGGAGAGGTTATTTTCCCCCATATGATGTCATAAAGGGAAATTGCTTTGATAGTAAATTTTGCGTAATATGGGACTTTTAGGGTTCCATCTGCAACTATCTACTGTGGCGTCCACGTCTCACTCGGCCTATATGTGGACGACAACCGCAAATAAAGGGATTTTCTATAATCTATACATACATTTCTTAATAACCAAAAAGAGGATTTCAAGCATTATCGATTTAAAGCTGTGTGAGCTGTAAAGATGTATTTTCTGTGTCTCCAAAACAAACGACTCCAAAAAACACCACCTGCTCCAAATTTACTCTAATGATGTGGTAAAATACATGATTTCGATTGTTTACTCACAAGTGGAAACAAATCTATTTTCGCTTAAGAAAAACTTTGACAATGCAACATTTTGAAAACAACGACGGTATGTATGGAAATAGTACTGAAAACAAGGCAGTTCGCACGCTGGTGGTCGTTTTTGTAATAACAAAAACATGTGCGCAGTGAACAATATATATTAACATTTCAAGCACGCCGGCATTCTAGTGGACGACCAAGTCGGATATTGTTATTACTGTGACTGTCAAAATAAAAGTCCCAGGAGAATGTGGACTGGGAGTCGCGACACGACAGAGGAAACGCTGTTCTTATTGTCAGTCTACTGAGCATGTGCAGAACTCGTTACTATGGTTGTGGTGCGCGTGAACAGGAGCGCCGTTTCAGGTAAGATGCGTTTACAAAGTTAAGAGTGTTTTCAAAAAGTTGCACTTTCCCCCCCATTTCCTTGGAGAGTCAGAAGTCAGAGCATGTTGCAAAAGTAGTTTTTTTTCCCATTTCCACGCAGACGGAGCATTTCTGAAGAGTTGCGTTTTCCCTCATTTCCACAGAAAAGTATCATTTTTTTTTTTTTAAAGTTGCATCGTCTCCCCGTTTCCTAGGAGACAACGTTAGAGAATTTTTTTGAAAAGTTGTGTCCCCCCCCTCCAGTTCCAATGGCGACTGAGTCAGAACCATTCATAAAAAGTAGCATTTTCCTCTGCTTCCGGAGTTGGGAGCCTTTTCAAAAAGTTCCGCCTCGGGAGCTGTCGCCACGTGAACAGACACAAACCGCCTTTAAAACTTTGGCGTTTTTACTTTCTTCTTCACGTTCCGGAGTCTTCAGATTTGCTTTTCTTCCTGCCGACGCGCCCCGAAAGCAAAATCTTTTTTTTTTTTTTTTTTTTTAAAGTGCATCAAAGTTCAGGAATATAAAAACTGCTTTGTGGAGAGACTGTTCATTTCTCTTTGTGTCGGATAATGTCAGCGCGGAGCCGCCATACCTCCTAATGTCTGCAATAAGACCTTTTTAGCTCTTCACCTGAGCTATATGGTACTCCTGTAGCTAAAGTGTGTGTGTGTGTGTGTGTGTGTGTGTGTGTGTGTGTGTGTGTGTGTGTGTGTGTGTGTGCGCGTGTGTGCGTGTCAGGGCTCTCAGAAAGGACCCTGGGACCCTCCTCGACAGTGAGAGCTTTTAGCTCTTCTTCGCTAATGTCCTGAATAATGGCATCTTGATGGGAGGGAAAGCCGGGGAGGAAGGAGGGGAGCGAGCGGACGAGAGGAACCGTCGTTCCGTCTTTACCTCCATCAGGCCCCGTCATTACTCCCTCTCTCTGCCTCTCTATTTTCATTATTCCATTTTTTGGTGTGTGTGTCCACCCCCCCCCCCCCCCCCCTCTCTCTCCCCCCCCCCACCGTCACCGCCCGACGATCCGCAAACATCTGTCTGTACAGACGTCCGTCCTTTCAGGAGACTGAACTTTTGACGAGGAGAAAAAAAAAAAAAAAAGACTACGTACTCTTTTTGCCTTCCTCCTCGCCCAACTCCTTTTCTTATCTCCTCTCGGAACGTACGCCACCGCCGCCGAATTGAACCTGAAGAGATCTTTATCCCCCCCCCAACCCCACCCCCACAATATTCATCTCTTAAAAGTGCTTCAAGACGCGCCACTTCACGCTCGAGTGGCTTCGCGACGCCACCGCGCAACCGGCAATATTGAGAGACGTCTCGTTTGCTTCTCGCTCTGATAAAAAAAAAAAAAAAAAAAAAGATATTCTTCTGTTTGCGTTGTGCGCTTGAAGTTCAAAAGGCAGAATTAAAAGGCTTCCGGAGCTCACGTCGCTTCCCTTCAACCGATTCTTTCCGTTCGGCCGCAACTGGCGTGCGTTTGGACCGGTGACGACTAAAACGACTCGTCGTTGCCCGTCCGGGTTGAAAGGTCAACAGGAAACAGTGGGGACGGTTCAGGGTGACGGACCAGGGCCAAAATACACACACACACACACACACACATTAAATACAACACTTTTTTTTTTCCAGAGATCCCTGCTTGTTTTCTCTCCGTTTTTTTTTTGTTTTTTTTGTATGTGTGACACCTTTAATATCAATCATTCAGCAAGTCTCACACACACTCACACACACATACACACACACACTGTGGGGTCATTGTCACATCAGGCAAATAAATACCGAGTTAATCATTTATTTTCCACTTCACTCCAACAACAAGTGCATTTTCTTGTTTTGTTTTGTTTTTTTGGGGGGGGGGATTATCTAATCATCAATACTTTGCTGTAATTATGTTGTGGCTTCTTTTCACTCCTTTGTTATATTTTAAAACTCTTTCCATCTCATCTCCATGTATTACTTTCTCAACCGTTTTCCTCCTCCTCTTTATAAGCCCCCCCTCCCTCCCTTTTTTTTATTATATTTCTGGCCTCAACATTTCTCCATCAGCTCAAAGTAATGAGCTTCCATTGCCTCGAAATGTTGCGTCTTTATTGCGCATTAAGAGAAACACGGTCGCCTCGTGTTAAAGTTACTAAAACTGCAGAACGGCATCACCCAGGGCGCCGCCAAACAAATAGGTCAGAGCTTTTTTTTTTTTTTTTTCTATCCCCCTTTCTATTGTTAAGTGGAAAGAAAAGGGCGCTTCAGTTGAGTTGCCGTGTCTGCATGATAAAAAAAAATTTAATTGGCATCCGATCATTAAGGGAAAAAAAAAAAAGAATACGCGGGGGTTTGCATGCAAAGGACGACCTGTGTAAGCACGGAACACACCTCTGTCTCCTCGGGGAGGAGGGAGGGAGGGGGGGGGGGGGGGTTTACGGTGACAATTAAAGAATTTAATATCGGGATTAGACCACACGACATCGCTCCGCGGCGCGTCCGACTCCGTGCGTAATTTCAGACAAGACGCACCGACTCCAAAATACACGTTGGAAATTCCAAGTGAAGCAACATTTTAAAAACAAAAAAACAAATGTCCCCCCGCCACTATACGTTTCCTATATTTCTTCTAGAGTGAATTTTCCATTGGGTTGGCCCACAGAGACCGGATGCGCACTGGCATAGCTCCACATTAATAATAATAAAAAAAAGAAGCAACAACGCAGAAATGTGCATCACACCACTTCAGTCTGATGACATTTCTTTTGAGGGGAAAAAAACCAACCATGCAATTGATCCGCAACCTAAAACATACTTAGAAAGCCCCTTTATGCTTAGAACAGTTTAATTTATGAAACAGTCCCAACTTGATTTTGTTTTATTTTAACTGTAAATTCTCCTGTAAAGCAAACCCTACATATTTTAATCTTCTTTTTTTTTAGTGTTCTTGTAGAAGTGTGTGTGTGTGTGTGTGTGTGCGCGCGTGTGCGTGTGTCCTTTTCCTTCCCCGAGCCGCGCAGTCAGAGTTATCGGGAACTCGCCATAGAAATGCGCTCTAACTTCTCCCAGGCTTTTACAATTTATTTAGGCCGAAATGCAATAATAAGAGAGCTCGGAACATAATTCATTTCGATTGCAGTGAATAAAAGAATGTATTGTAAGGGACTGAGATGTTTCTCTTCCAAAGGCCCGAACGTTAAATACGCTTAGCGCGCATTTTTTGTTGTTTGTTTTTTTGCGTTTAATTTACAGTTAAAGGGGATGACGAGTCCTGAAACCCACACACGGACTTGCCTGACCCCTGCTCCACCCCCCCCCCCCCGGTCTTAAGTTATGTGCGCAACTTTCATCCTCCTCGCGCGGACGTCTCCAATTACGCACACGCAATTACGCGAACGCCAGTCGTTTCCGACGGGCGTCCAAAAGGGGCAATGGATTGAGACAAATTAAACGCACAATAGCGAGCCTTCATTGCATAAAAAAGCGCTGAGGAATGAGTGCCGGCGTCACAAATGTCAAGAGATCATCGCGCGGGGGGGGGAAAAAACATGCGCGCGAGCGAAAACTACTTGTGAAACCGTAGCCTTTTTTTGGGGGGGGGGAGATTTAAAATATTAGAAGTATTTCGGGATTTCAGTCACAAATTGGCTGTAACTTGTTAAAGAAATAAAACAAAAAGCCACGTTACGACCTCAGAGTCCGCTGGTTGTTTGTTTTTTTTTCCAGCTATAAACCGATTGAAAACACTTTATGCACTTTTGGAAATAAAACGTTCTATTAAGAAAAAAACAAAAACAATTGACTTCCAGTTTTACCCTCTGCTCCTCCGCTCTCTCTCCTTGTCCGCTCTGGCTGAGTGAGCAGCGTTT
>NC_137673.1:8080530-8208575 GCF_963422515.1 Blennius ocellaris | reverse complement strand
CAAGGTTGTCGCTTCCTCTGGTGGCTTCACTTCTCGCTCGCTCCGTAACCGTGAGATTTGCAGGTTCAGCCCCGTCGTTTCCAATTTCACTTCTCAATTGTGGAGTAAGCGTAAGGATTTCAGTTTAAAACTAAAGTTTCAGTTTTGACACCAACCCCCCCCCCCCCCCCCCCCCCAAAAAAAAACCTAAAAAAAAAAAACCCCACACACTCTCACATCGTCTTTCAAGGTGCAGAAGTGCGTTCTGGATTTAATTGGAAATATATATATATTCGAAGTGTAATTGATGTTATTTGCCGCAGCAAAAAAAAACAAACAAACAAAACACTGAATTTGACCTCTTGGACACACATGTCGAAACTCACCAGGCTCTTTGGAACCAAAAATCTAAACTGTCTGTCGCTCTCTTGACCTGATCTGCGAGGAACCCAGAATGCAAACACAGAGCAGTGTGTGTGTGTGTGTGTGTATCTGGGTCATTGAACACCTCGGCTTTAACCACAGTCGTATCCAAACTGAAGTATCTCATTTGCTAATGGCGCCGGCCGAACGTGTGTCCCGAGCCCCTTTGTCGGCTGGTTTTTTTTCCCCGGAATGCGCCGTGACACCCGATTGAAAACCGCCGCCGCTCGAATTCGTGCGCCATTTCCGTGAAATCTCTTTTCAAAGCAGATGCAAACGTGGGGGGGGGGGGGGGGGGGAACTCGGTGGAGATCACCTTCGAAGTATTCAAATGGTGTTTTTCCTCAGCGACGCTTTCCGAACGCTCCCGCCGTGACCTCGTGTCTCAACACCGACGTTTTTTGTTGTTGCTGCTTTTTTCCCCCGAAAAGAATAAGTGGAGAACTTCCACCGGTGACTGCATTCGACCCCCCCAACAAAAAAAAAAAAAACGAACAAAAATCAAAGTTCAGGCGGCCAAAAGAGTCTGTGTGGATTCGAGACGCAGGAATCAAGGGTAGGACTCGAGGGGACGAGGAGGAAATGGGAAAATTATTTTGGTTTTCACAGGCAGGTGTTACTTCTCTCCTTGAACTATTTTAAAGAGGGTCTCTTTCGATTCTTTTTTGGCGTTGGTCAAACGTGTGTTTGCTGCTCTCCAGGTCTCCCCCGCCGGTCTGAGACGACCACGGGTCATGTCTGTTTAGCTGCCCTGCGTGATGCCTGATCATGACAGCGCCGCCCTCCTAACCAGACAGACCAAGCGCCGGCGCGTCGACATCGGGGTGAAGAGGACCGTGGGTAGCGCCATATTCGCCCGCGCCCGGGAGACCCTGCTCGACGGAATGAACCAATCGCACGGCGCCAACCAGGACGGCGACTGCCCGCTGGTCGCCCACGGCGACGGGGAGAAGTCCAACGTCCTGCGCAAGCTGCTGAAGAGGGCCAACTCCTACGAGGACGCCATCATGCCCTTCCCGGGCGCCACCATCATTTCGCAGCTGCTGAAGAACAACATGGGGAAGAACGGCGGGGAGCGACTCGGGCTTCCAGGTACGTACCGACGCGGCGACGCCGGCGGTTCCCCCCCCGGGCGACCCTTCGCTGACTTGTGTCCCGTCGCATCACAGGGGAGCGGCGCTCTGTCTAGCGGCGGCTCGGAGATCCAGGCCGAGGACGCCTGCAGCAACTCGTCCCGCGACCGAGACAGCCCGTCGGACTGCCTGTCCCCCGGACCCCCTCCGCCGTCGTCCGCCGCCGCCTTCGGCCGCCCGCCGCCCGCCTCCGGCCTCAGCTCCCACGCCGCCTCCCAGCCGCTCTCGCTCTCGTCCTTCGACCTGGACCGCCTGTCGGACGAGCACCTGCGGGCCAAGCGGGCCCGCGTGGAGAACATCATCCGCGGCATGAGCCACTCGCCGCTGGTGCGCCCCGGCGCCGGGGACCACGGCCAGGAGGGCGGCCGCGAGGGCGACGGCAACAACGGCGGCGGCGAGCACAGGGGAGACGGGAACGGACACGGCGGCGGCGGCGGCGGCCGGGGCGACTGCCCCTCCGGCCTCATGGGCTCGCCGGGTTCGCGGGGCGGCGCCGGCGAGGTCTACAGGGAGAACAAGAGGAAGCAGCGCCTGCCGCAGCAGCAGCACAGCTTCACGCAGCTGGTTTGTTCCCGGCAGGAGCAGCGGCAGGAGGAGCGGCGGCAGCTCAAACTCCAGCTGGAGGACATGCAGGTCGGTACGGGTGTTTCGGGGAGGGCGTTGGCGTCCCGGGGCGAGCGTTTCCCGACGTACCCACGTTTTGTCTCCGCACAGAAACAGCTGCGTCAGCTCCAGGAGAAGTTCTACCAGATCTACGACTCGGAGACGGAGGAGGAGGAGGAGAACGGCGAGGCCGACCGCGGGGGAGCGGGGGAGCGGGAGGAGGACGGGAACCTGTCGGAGGACAGCATCCGCTCCGACGGCCTGGAGGAGAGGCACCGGGACCGGGGGCGCCACGCCCACGACGACCTGTCCGACCTGGACCCGGGCCTGTTCCTGGACCGGGCCCGGGCCCTCCTCCGGGAGCAGGCCCTGATCGACGGCGAGATGGAGGAGGACGTGGACGGCCGGGAGGAGGAGGAGAGGAGCGGCGAGAGGGCGATGAAGAGGAGAGGAGCGGCGGGGGGAGGAGGGGGAGGGGGAGGGGGGAGGCAGCTCGCGGAGACTCTGAAGCAGGAGCTGAACTGCGCCGTGTCGCAGGTGGTCGACACCGTGGTGAAGGGCTTCTCCTCGCCCAAGCCGGCCGTCGGCCACCACCACGGCTGCCACGGCGGCACGCCGGCGGCGCCCTCCTCCTCCTCCAACTCGTCCTCCTCGTGCCCCCCCCCCTTTCGTCCCGCTGCCGTCCCTCACCCCCGACTCGCGCTTCGGCGGCGGCCCGTTGGCGCTCGGCCTGAGCGGCGGCGGCGGCAGCCCCACGTCCAGCTACCACGCCGCCAACCAGCGACTGCACTGCTTCGGCGACGTCGTCGTCCCGAGTCCGCTCGACTCCTTTGGGGGCCTGAGCGGCCGGCTGAGCGGCGTGCCGACGCCCAACGACCAGACGGAGGCGCTGCCGCTGGTGGTGCGCAAGAACGGCGGTGGCGGCGCGGGAGACAACGCGGGAGCAAACCCGTCCCTCCCGCCGCCTCCGCCGCCCCACCACCCCTCCCTCCACCCCTCGCCGCTCACGGCGTCGCTCGGCTTCAGCCCGCCTTCTTTCCGCCACCCGTTCCCGCTCCCCCTCATGGGCTACCCTTTCCAGAGCCCGCTGGGGTCGCACGGCGGCGGCGGCGGATACCCGTCGGGGCCCAAGGACCACCACCGCTCCTCGCCGGACTCCATGGACATCACGCGGGAAACCGTCAGCCTCAGAACCAAAATGGCGGCGCTCGGCGGCGGCGGCGCCCACCTGGGCCACCACCACCACCACCACCACCACCACAGACAGACCTCGCCGAGCCAGCACGGCCCGGAGGGCCTGTCGCTGGCCCTCATCAAGTCCGAGTGCGGGGACCTGCAGGACATGGCCGACATATCGCCGTACTCGGGCAGCACCGTATCCTTGCATAGTGGTGGTGAGAGGAGGAGGAGGAGGAGGAGGAGGAGGAGTCTTTAATGTGAATTAGTCTGCATTAATTGGTTCCTCTCGTTTCCTCGCCAGAGATCAAAGACTCTCCGGGTCTTACAAGAGTGGAGGTGAAGGTGGAGGGGGGGAATTAAACAGGTCGCACGCTTCTTTCTCCAGCTCTTTTAAGTTGGTGCAGCAGGTTGTGGCGTTTAAAGGCACTGAGAAGAGCGAGTGAACCCCCCCCCCCACCCGACCCCCCGCCCCCAAACACCCTCTTCAACACAGTGGCTCCACTGTCTGAGACACTCTTGTGCTGTTAGGTTCTCTTTCATCACAAAGACTTTGTACATAAACGCTCAAAGCAAATCATATTTCAGTGTGTGTGTGTGTGTGTGTGTGTGTGTGTGTGTGTGTGTGTGTGTGTGTGTGTGTGTGTGTGTGTGTGTGTGTGTGTGTGTGTCAGACCTTGTACATAGGAGCTCAAAGCTAATCGTATTTCAAAGCGGAGCAGGTTTGGCCTCATTGATGGCAGATTGGTGCGTTTCGAGGTTCGCGTAAAGAGATTGTTCAACGTACAGTTCCGTCGTTATCGGTTTTTTTCTTTTTAGGGGGGTTTGGGGCGGGGCGGGTGGGTTGGGGGGGGGGGCTCCACTCTCCGTCACCGAGCAGCTGTGTGCGTGTGTGTGTGTGTGTCGACAGGTGTTTGCAGGTAGCTGTTTATCTTTTCTAACCTTTCATATGGAGAGGGCTTCTACTGACACACACACACACACACACACACACACACACACACACACACACACACACACACACACACACACACACACACACACACACACACACACACACACACACACACACACACACACACACACACACACACACACACACACGGACAACAAAGTGGTGGGGGGGGACACACAAAAAAAAAAAGACCGAGCAAGACTTTGAAGTTGACAAATAGGAACTCCTTGCAGCTGCGACGAGGATTTTGATCACAGTGTCGCGTTCAAAGCCAATTGAGACGTCGCTTTAATTAAAATTAAAAAAAAAAAAAAAAAAAAAAAAAAGAGGAAATATTTGACACGTCTCTTGATCCTCCCGGAGCCGTTTCATTCCGAAATCCCCCCCCCCACCACTCATTTATTCAAAGAGATATAAAAGAAATCTTTGAAATTGGACATTAGTATTTCAAAGATATTGACCATTGTCGCCTCTGTTGAATTTTTTAAGTTCGGAGGTGAAATAAATAAATTTTTTTGAGGTTGCTTAGTTCATCTAGCAGTGAATATAAACAGCCACATTTATTAAACGCACCAGTAAACACTTTTCTGGAAAAATAGACTGAATTTTTGCACACACACACAGACACACACACACACACACACACACACACACACACCCTTGCGGAGGATAAATCAATACACTCTTAGAAACTTTCACAAAATGCATAATCTGGATAAAATGACTGGAGTTGACGGCTTCAAAGCGCCAGTTCGGTTAGTGGAGTGTATTTAGCACTGATCGGAGCTCACCTGAAAGACCCCCCCCCCACAAACACACACACACACACACACGCGCGCACACCCACACACACACACAGTTCTGTGCATCTTTAATCCTTTGTACAAAGCTGAGCAGATGTCCTCCATTCATTTATGAATTTATCCCCACCCTCATCTCTTTCCCCTCCCAGTACACACACATACACACACACACACACACACACACGCACACGTACACACACACACACAAGCGTGCACACACATATACACACATGCACCTGGCAACACGGTCAAGTTACAGCTCGTACAGTGAGCACTGCACTACAATCATGCGCTGGGACTCGTGTGCACGCACACACACACACACATATACACACACACACACACACACACACACCGAGAGAGGACGGATGAGGAGTGCACGAAAAGAACAACACCAGTTGCATTGTTTATTCACAGACTCACTTTAGCTACTATTACATACACGCGCCATTTGCTTTCTATTCATACGGCTTCACGCTGTTTACACGTGTTTGCGTGCTCTCGAGTGTGTGTGTCGACAGAAAACAAGACGGGGGGTGAGGGGGGGGGGGGAAGCAAAAACCTGAACATAATGTGAAGTAAACACACACACGTAGTGGCAGGTTGGTATGAATGTTAACCAAACGGCGGTGTTGTTGTCCTGCGACCTGATGGATCCCGCCGCCGCCGCCGCCGGACAACATCCCGGGTGAATTTGAGCGGCGGATCGAGTGGCGGTGGTCACGTCTCCATTAAACGGGAACTTACATTTTTTTTTTACGTTAATCGCCACGACTCAAAAAAAAAAAAAATCTCCCCACTGCTTTCTGACCTTTTCTGCTTTTCTTTCCACTTTGTTCACTTATCTTCTGCCCGTCGCTGCTCTCTCTCTCTCTCTCTCTCTCTCTCTCCAGCCATATAGGGCCCCTGGGGTTTTCTTTGTATGTGTGTGTGTGTGTGTGTGTGTGTGTGCTAATTGACCTTGCAGGGGGTTCCATTGATTGCCTCATCTTCTCTGATAGATTATAGGGCTGTTAATGTGGTGGGGAAATGGCAGCGTGGTGGGGCACAGCTGTTGTCACACACACACACACACACACACACACACACACACACACACACACACACACACACACACACACACACACACACACACACACACACACACACACACACACACACACACACACACACACACACACACACACACACACACACACACACACACACACACACTCTCTGCATCCAGGACCTCCGCAATTATGACTCGCCGTTTGTCGAGACGGCGGGAGAGGCGCCGGATCAGATGCAGGTGTGATTGTGGATTTTAAAAAAAGAGAGAGAGAAAAAAAAAAAAAAAAAAAAAGCCGGCAGATGTTTGGTTTTGCTTCGGGTGCCAATCAAAAAAACCACAAGAGTGGCTCCGGCGTGTTACGACCGCCACGTATTGTACTGGCTGCAACGCCGTATCGCCGCAGGGGGGTGGAGGTGGGGGGGGAGCCGGGGGGGGGGGGGGGGGGGGGTTGGTGGAAGATGCTCGTTTGAAGCGTTCAGAATTTTTTGTTTTGTTTTTGCTCTTCAAACGTCAGCGACGGGCCACAAATGAGACAAAAAGTTGGATTTGTGCCACGGCGCGGCGTGAACGTCAATGAGGCCCCCTGGCCAACGCCGGGCCGCCGAACCCGTCAGCACTTATAAAAAAAAAAAAAACAAGTCTCTCAAAGAGGAGCCACGACAACACTGGGCGTCGTTAGCTTCCGGGCTAACGCGCGTCACGACAGCGAGCTAACTTTGCTGCTGGCATTAGCCCCAAGGTCTGGGGTGTGAAAATGTGCAAAACGCTACTTTTTCTGACATGTCACCGTATTTAGTGGTATTAAAAGTGGCTTTATGTTGAGATCGTAGTCTTTTCCATGTTTTTTGGGCTAAAATATAGACGTTTAGGTCAAATACGTAGAGAACTAGTTATTATGGCGCTATTCTACCGAATCTATCAAACTAGCATGAACGCCGTGCTGTCAGGGCGAGTTTGTGAAAACACCCAGAATGCAACCGGTTTGTTTTTTTTTTGTTGCAAAATTAAAATTGGCTTCATGTCGAGATTGACGTCATTTTCCATTGCAACCGGTTCATGTGGGGATTATTTTATCAATGTGGGCCGATTCGAGGTGAAATTGGGGTTAATTAAAACGTTTGACACTCTTGCTATAACCCCCCCCAAAAAAAATCATCAAAAATTTGTGGAAAAAAAAGTCCGATTTGAGTCACTTTTGCTGTAGAATCTGTTTTTTTCGACGCCCGATTCTTGTTTTGAACCACGTTAGAAGCAAACGCCGCGTTTCAGTGCCAACCAGGAGTTGCGTGCGCCGTTTTCCCAGGGTGGTCGTCGACGGCCGGTAATAACGCGGCGTGACTCAGAGGTCAAAACGTTTCCCCGTCTCCCTGAAAAAGCCACTTCCCTTAACAGGTCGTCCACTCAGATCCAGGAGGGCCTTTCCCCCAACCACCTGAAGAAAGCCAAGCTGATGTTCTTCTACACCCGCTACCCGTCCTCCAACATGCTCAAGATGTTCTTCTCCGACGTCAAGGTGAAAGATTTTCCTTTATTTATTAAATTTTTTTTAATTGCACGATTTAAAAAAACAAAACAACAACAACAAAGAAAAGACGGGAGGAAAGAGTGACTCATGCGATGACGAAGAGGAAACGATGAGCCAATAAAGTTCGGGAATGAATCATGTTAGGACTTTCACTGTTCACGGTGTCTGATGCCGTGTGCGTGTGTGTGTGTGTGCGTGTGTGTGTGTGTGTGTGTGTGTGTGTGTGTGTGGAGACCCTACAGCGCAGATGGGTGCTCCAGTCTGTCACATCTTTGTAGCATAATTAGAGTTTCTGGCCTTAATCGGGCCCGAGGTTGGAGGGTAGTGTGTGTGTGTGTGTGTGTGTGTGTGTGTGTGTGTGTGTGTGTGTGTGTGTGTGTGGGGGGGGGATACCCACTTTCCCTCTCTCTCTCTCACACACACACACACACATGCAAACACACAGACTCAAACCCCTTTTACTCCACACGCCTTTTCACTCTCAAATGCAAAACTTGTTGTCTTTTTTTAACTAATTTCATTCAGAATTTTGGAAAATAAAAGGGGAAATAAACAGCGAAAGTTGTGAAGAAATTAGAGGGGGGTGGGGTGGGGTGGGGTGGGGGGGGGGGGCAGAAACAAAAGAGATGACAACAGAACAACAGCTTTAAAAACAAAGACGCTGATTGTTTTGTGTTTACAGGCTGTTCTCTTTTTTTTTTTTTTTGCAAAAGCAGCATACGGCTCCTCGACAGATTCAGGACGCTGCATTCAAATGAGCACACGCACACACACACGCACACACACACGCACACACACACCAGCTGCCCTTTGGCTCGCGTCTGCGGTGACCACTTCCTCGTGGCAGTGCCACATCCTCGTCGGCTGCCATGGCAACAGCGGTCGCCGGGACACCGGGTTGCGAGACAAACACGGGGTTGCTAAGCCTACCTGCATGCGAGCGGGAGTCTGATTTCTCATTAACCAGGAGGGCCGTTTTAGCCCCCGGCCACCGGGAAGGTGGACTTTCCACGTCTCGCGGCGTGAAACGGGAGGCGTACACAAATATACGCCGACGATGACAAGCTTTCGTCATCCGACATTTGGGCTTTTGGGCTTACTGTATCATGTACGGCCATAGATGACACACACATTTCAAATTGTTGAAATCCATCTCCCCCCCCACCCATTTCGATGGAAAAGGCGTCGACTCGTTTTCAAAAAGTTGCATTTTCCTGTGTCCTCAAACACGGCGCAATTTTAAATAGTTCCATTTGCCACCAGTTTCCAAGCAGACGGCTCATTTTCGAAAAGATGCGCTCCCCCATTTCCATAAAGATGGAGTCAGTGCATTTTCTACAAGTTGTGCTTCCCCGTATCCATGGCGATGGAGTCAGCGCGCTTTTGAACAGTTGTGTTTTCCCACGTTTCCATGGAGACAGAGTCAGTGCATTTTCAGAATGTTGTGTTATACCGGAGTTCCCACAGACAGAGCAATTTCCAAAAAGTTGCATTTTCCTGTGTCCTCAAACACGGCGCGATTTTAAATAGTTCCATTTGCCACCAGTTTCCATGCAGACGGCTCATTTTCGAAAAGATGTGTGCCCCCATTTCCATAAAGATGTAGTCAGTGTATTTTCGAAAAGTTGTGCTCCGTCCCCCATTTCCATGGAAAGTTGTTTATCCCCATATCCACAGACAAAGTCAGCACATTTGACAAGTTGTGTTTTTCCCCTCGTTTTTCTCGCTTTTTCCAAAAGTTGCCTTTTCCCCGTTTCCACAGACAGAGCAATTCCCAATTGTTGCATTTTACCCCCGTTTTCCATGAAAAACAGTGAAATCTTTGCACCGTTGTCATGGAAACGAATGCCCAAAACCCTCCGGAGGTTTTTCTCTCTCCACGTGACGCCGTTGTCGCGTAAATGGGGCTAAATATTTACTTTTCAAATCCAACAAAGACACGGCCGAGGAGTTTATCTCACGAGGATTGATATCAGCCTTGATAACTAATCTAGTTTTGTGGGTTTTATTCCATTAATCTCAGCGGGGATTTAGATTAAAACGTGTTTGCGCGGCAGATGGACGGCGGCAAAACGTCGGTTCTGTTGGAATTCGCCGTCTGAGCAAATGGGAGCGGAATAAGTGCAAGATTTGCAAAAAAAAAAAAAAACCCCAACGTCTATACAACGTCATGTTTGGTGGATTGTTTTGGCGCTAAAACTCATATTATGGCATTTTCTTTATTAACACATTATGTTTGATGCTTTTACTGGGTATCTAAAGGAGGAACGATGCATTGTGGGAATAAATGAGCTCACTATTCCAGTTTTTACACGGATTTCTACATTAAATTTGTCAAAACTGTTCCTCCAAGCAGCTTTGTTGACACAAATGGAGAGTCGCTGTCAAATTTGCCTGATTGCAGGAAAAGGAATAACCAACTCTCTGCTTTTACCCCACATCGAAAGGCGGAATGTTGCATTGTGGGAAAATTATGAGGTCATAATTCCGGCTCCTCCGCAGATTTGCAGGTTGAATCCGTCGTTATGAGCGACACTTTTTGTTTGTCGACAGCCTTGAAGAGGCGATTTTGTTGTTGACGTTCTATGCAAATGACGATTTGTCAAATTTGCGTTTAATTGAGCGGTAATCCCCGTTAATCCGTCAGTGGGAATGAACCCAAAGATATTACTTTGCTTAATAATAATAATAATAATAATAATAATAATAAAGGAGGGAGGGGGGGGGGGATTCGAGGATAAATAATCCCATTTGTGATGAGCGAGGTTCTTTTCAAGCTTGAACTGTTGCTGTCCGTCTCTACAAAAAAAAAAAAAAAAATCCGGGTCAATTTCTCTTTCTCTTTTCCCTTTTTTTTTCGCCTCGCTTCCCGGGGAACAATAAGTAGCATGTGTTGGGAGGATTCCCTGTCAGGGAATTAGGCTTCCCCTAATTGGACTTGAATGGACTCCGTCTCTGGGAAACCGGTTCTTAAAGATGAGCCTCTTACGCACAAATGGCCGCCTCGCTTCCGTGTGGGAAGTGGGTTGCGCCGGGTTTTTTTTGTTGTTTTTTTTTTTTAACAACGGGGGCACGGATCTGTGCCTCCGTTGCCTTCTGACCAGACGACCGCAGAGCAGGAGACGCCGTCTTGAGAGAGTCAGCGAGAGTAATTAAGACTGGAGGAGGATTAATTAGACGCTCGCACACACACACATTTATCAGAGCCGAGGACTCTCTCTCTCTCTCTCTCTGTCTCTCTCTCCCTCTCTCTCTTTCTCTCGCCTGGAGAGGCCGGCGCGACGTCTCCGTCTCAGCGGGAAACAATTAGCGTCGATTACTCACACGGCCAATTTGACGCCGTACCGATTCCTTGCAAAGTGTTAAAAAGGAAAAAGGAAAAAAAAGTAAACGTATAAAGAGACTTTATCAACAAACAGGAAGCTGTTTGATAAACAAAACGAAAGATAAGTGGCGTGTAATTCTCAAAAGTTGTTTGTATTTTTTCCCCCCCTGATTTGTGATGCAACTGATATTTGACTCATTTCACCTCATGGGCCAGAATTATTAGACTTTATTTCATTTCAAATAGTCGACGTTATGACATTATTGGCTTTATGATATTTACAAGGTCCAGAATTGCAACATTTATTGGCTATATTATATATAGAAAGGGAAACCTACTATAATATTGGCTTCAGCGTGTTTAAAATGGCCAACATTGTTATATTATTGACTTATTTACATTCAAAATAGTTATAATTGTTAAATCTTTTGGCTTTGTCCCATTTTAAAGGGTCACAATGATTACATTTATGAGCTTTATTTAATTTAAAATGTGTTTCTTTTTCACAATATTGGCATTATACCATTAAAAATGGTGAGAATTATTACATTTGTGACTTTATTCAACTAAAAAATGGCCAGATTTATTACATTTCTTGGCCAAAATTGTTTCAAATTAGTTGTAATTGTTACATTTTTAGATTTATCTCATTTTAAAGGGTCACAATTATTACATTTATCAACTTTATTACATTTAAAATGGCCAACATTGTTACATTATTGACTTTATTACATTTAAAATGTCCAAAATTACTACATTTATTAGTTTTATTACATTTAAACTGGGATTCTTTTTCACATTATTGGCTTTATGGCACTTAAAACGGTCAAAATGATAAGATTTTGACTTTATTCAACTAAAAAATGGCCAGATGAAAAAGGCCAAAATTGACTTAATTCAATCTAAAATGGTTAAAGTTGCAACATTATGAGCTTTATTCCATTTAAAATGACGTTATATTACACGAGCTGGACTGTTAAAGCGCTGCCATAATAACCTTTTCAACTCAAACGAAGGTTTACTGTTGCATTATGGGTAATCCGACACCCTGCCAGCATGACTTCGAGGCTAGTTTACTATAGCAGCCGGGTGGCGTCGCTTCATGGCAGCGTCACAATGTCTCAGGGTTGCGTTTTGTCCACTAATCTGGAGAAATTTGCAAAAATAAAATCCGTTTTGTTTGACATTTTTCACAACTTGCGTGGCGGTTTGGCCTGAGTGGAGGCTTTGCTGACCCTTTGATCTTTTCAGACACAAGAGAGTTCAAAGTGTAATAAGCAGAGGCCTCATCTAACACAAACATACTGAACCAAATACCCCGAGTACAGCACGCCACTACCCCCCCCCCCCCCATCCCCCCGCCACCAAATGACCTAAATTATCATTTGATAAAAGTCACAGCAGCAGCGATTCCTTCAGGAAACCTTCAGCGTTTCAACTGGCGGATTTCTGCCGATCGTGCACATTCCTCTCCCCCCCCCAACACCACCAACACGCTCGCGCCGCCGTCCCCTTGTGAAATTTCTGCCGAGCCACGACGAATCCGCTCGCAGATTCTTAAAGGATGTTTGCCCTTCCCGTGTAGCCTGGAGGTGGGCCTGACAGCGCCGGGCGTCAGGGGGGAGGAGGAGCAGGGGGGAAAGGGGGGAGGGGGGGGGGGGGGGCACATTTCTCTGACACTCGCTCTTTACACGTTTCGGTTGTAAACTGAAAATGGCATTCCTCAAACTCAGCGTTTTGACCCCTCCCTCTCCGTCCGCCGCCTGCCACGTCCATTCGTCTATTTTTTTGTGGTTTTTGTTTTATTTTGTTTTGTGCTGATTGTGTCGGGCGGTGGGGGAGACGAGCGGGCAGGTGGGGGCATTTCAGGGTGTACGCGTGCATCTGCGTGATCGGAGTCCAGATTGTGAAAAAAGTGCATTTAACGAAGTGTTAAGTATGATTAAAAAATAAATACATTTACATTTCCACTCAAACATGGAAAAAATTAACTGGCCCCGGTGGTTGAAGTTGGTACTGCAACCAAAAGTCCTCCTAATTTTGTTTTTTGTTACCTCAAGAGAATAAATATCACGCTAATATTCAAAAGAGTCTTATTCAAATAATACAATGTCTACTGTTATAATCCACTGATTAACTGTGATTAACTACGCTCGGTAAATTATAGCGCGCAATAACGTCAGATAACTTTTTAACTAATTCAAAGTAATTTTTTTTTAAATGACTTATTACATTTCAATAAGATCACTATCGGCTCTCGTATGTTTAAAATGGCTAAAATGTATACATCATTGGCCTTGTTGCGTTCAAAAATGGCCAATATTACTACATTATTGCTTTATTTGACTTAAAGTTGACATTATCAGCTTTGTTCAATTTGAAATATGATATCATAGTATTCATTACTTTTAAAATTGCTAAAATTAATCTATAAATGGCGTATAGTACATTGGGCATATATTACTATTTATAATATTATATTACTGGTTGTTACCGACCATCAATCAAGAAAGAATATAGATAATTTTATGATAACCCTGCAGCTGATTGATATATATATATTATAAAGTATGTATGGAAACTGTAAAGCTGTTCAAAATGATAATTTCCCGGGTAAACAGTGTTTTTCCATTAAATAATGTCTATACGTCGACGACTACTGCTTTTATAAGCACAGTTAATATAATGGAGTTTCACATCAGTGTTAATAGACGACAGTTCTTGTCGCTTAATCATTAAATGTGTTGGGTTTTTTTTTTTCAATTGTTTGCTAAATTCTAAAGTTGAATTCTGGATATTTTTTTGTGTGTAAAACTTCTGCGCATGTGGGGCTTTTTTGGGGGGGTGCGCGTCTTCGCGTGTGTGTTCGCGTGCGATCCGCCGAGTGACGACTCGGTGGAGTGTCGCTCGTTTGTGGGTCAGAACCCCCCCCACACCCCCCCATCCCCCCACCACACACACACACACACACTTTCCCCTGTTTTGTAAAACCCTCCATGGAATTATGCTCCATTATGTCACCCCTTGAAAAAAAAAAATCTGACATCTTCCTCTGTCTCTCTCTCTCTCTCTCTCTCTCTCTCTCCATTCACCCCCCATCCGTCTGTCTCCCCCCCCCCATCTCCCCCGCTCATCCCTTGTTCCTGTGAGACAATGTCTTGTAACAATACCGAGCTTAATCTCCGTGTCAAAGCCGTTTTTCCCCTCCGCTGAACACACACACAAACATACACTTTCACTGCCCCCCCCACCCCCCCAACACACACACACACACACACACACACACACACACACACACCATATTCATTGCAGTAAGAGTTTTTCATTAATGTCCAACACAATTACGAGAAGAAAAAAAAAAAAAGTGCAAGCAAGCAAGCGCAGCAACTCTGATCCTGACGGGAGTCGACATGTTTGTAAAGCAACGCTGACGATGTTTTCAGGTGAAAATGCAACTTTTTGAAAAAGTGCTCCGATGGCAGAGCTTTTTGAAAACGCTCCCAACCCCCATCTCCGCAGGGCACGGCGGAGAACGCAGCCTTTTGAAAATGCCCCGTGAAAACAAAGGGTGGAAAACCCAACTTTTTTTTTTTTTTTTTTTTTTTTATGTTCCGACTTCACGGGAGTGAGAGAAAACACCTTTTTGAAAACGCTCCGACTAGTTCTCCACGGAAACAGTGGGAAACGCAACTTTTTTGAAGACGCTCTACGTCTCCCTCGACACAGACGCACGTTTTCAAAACTTTGCCCGGCAAACGCGAGACCTTTCTGGGTTTCGGTGCAACTTGCGTTTCCGTAAAAGAACTAAAACGCTCCGTTTTGAGACACTCATTCACGAGAGAATTGGAGAAAAGGGGATTTTAAAAGTGAGAAAGAGGTGGACAAACGGGAATATCGGAACTTTAATTCTGCGTTTTGTCAGTTAATTCAGGTGTGATTAAGGCAAACAAGCCGGTCCGGAGCAGATTTCAAATGGCGGCGGCGCGACGTCGACGCCAAAAAAGCTTATCTGTATTTGTGCTTGCTTCTCACTGCAGTTCAATCGGTGCATCACCTCCCAGCTGATCAAGTGGTTCAGCAACTTCCGGGAGTTCTACTACATCCAGATGGAGAAGTTCGCCCGGCAGGCCATCAACGAGGGCGTCACCGCCGCCGAGGAGCTGGCGGTGGGCCGCGACGCCGAGCTCTTCCGCGCGCTCAACATGCACTACAACAAGGCCAACGACTTCGAGGTGAGGCTGGTGGGGGGTGTGGGGGGGGGTGGGTGCCGTGCGTTCGAAATCTGCTGCGTCCGCGTGAGCCAGGGACTGGCTCCGCCCACACAGAGGAGGAAGTACTTCCTCTCGCGGCGCCATGTGCCAGGGCAAAGGGGAGGAGTCCACCTTGATTGGGATTGGCTCAACCCCCCCCGATGACAGTCTATAGGGTTTTGATTTCTGATTGGCTGCTTGGAGCGACGCACTTTTTAAAAACCAATGCCCATTTTTCACATTTGAGTATATAGTGTATTACGGTAGCAAGTAAGTCACGCGCTGGACTTTTACAGTCTCATGGCTTGACTCGGTAAAATGACTTTATTATAGGATATTTACAACTTTATGAAACAAAATACTTGCAAAAGTACGTGTAAAATGAATGTCAGTTAACACATTTCAGCCCAAAATACATAAAACACCAGTACAACAAAGCCATAATGAACTTTGACCCTTCATGAAATATTTAGAAAATTCAACTTGCACTGTAAAGAGTTACATTTTAAGCTTTGAAGGTTTTCCGAGCTGTTTAGCAGCATATTTTTGAAAACAATCTCAAGATGAAACTAATTCCACTGCTGTAAATAGCCTTAAAACTGTTGCATTGTGGGTATTTCTACACCCCGAGGTGCATTTGATAGCACGGATTGTGGTGCTTTGGCCGGATTGGAGCCTCTTGAGGGTCAGTTTTGCCCCCCCCCCCCCCCCGGTCTAGAGGGCGTCGCTGTGGGACAATGTGAAGGATCACACGAGGATCGAAAACAAAACCAGGAACGGGGTCGAAATAGGAAAGGAGGTGACGGAGGGAACATATCGATAGAGGACATGTACAGCAAGAAGAGGGGGAGGAGGGGAGGGGGGGGAGGAAAGATGGAGGAGGTGTGTGTGGTGGGGGAGGGAGGTGATGGGGGACAAACCAAGGTGGAACTCTGATGATGCTAAATTTGGCAAAAGGAGAAGACTTCTGTGTGTGTGTGTGTGTGTGTGTGTGTGTGTGTGTGTGTGTGTGTGTGTGTGTGTGTGTGTGTGTGTGTGTGCGCGCGCGCACACGTCGGGAGACTTGCTGAATCGGCCGCGGTTCCAGTTTCACGCCTCTGAGTTTGACAGAGGTAGGAGAGGAGAGGAGAGGGGGAGGAAGGAGAAGAGAAGGAGAGAGAGAGAGAGAGAGAGAGAGTCCCCAGCCAGTAATGTTCCCTCAGGGCGGCGGGATGAAAGGAGGAGAGGGAGGTGAAGGAAGAGAGAAAATCTCAGCGTACCTTCGCCACCGTCGCTCCGGCTCACTCGTTCAGAGCCGAGTTGATGAAAATGGCGCTTTCACCGATTTGACGAGTCGCGGTTGTTTGCGAAAAGCCGAGTCCCGAAGTGGCGTCGCGAAGGAAAACGACAAAGTAAAAGTTGTCTTGACCAGCAAAACGTAAACTTTTATTTTTTTAATTGCTGTATAAATATAAATGTTGCTTGCATTCATTAGATTTATTTTATTTTTAGCTTTTGTAACCTTTTTTGGAAATTTTTCCTGCTTCGGCTATTTAACTCTTTATCTGTTTTCTGCTTTCCAACTTTTCTTTTTCCCTTTTTTTCCTTTTGTTCTTTATTACCAATTTCTTCTATTTATATTTTTTCATATTTTCCTCTTTTTTCCCCTTTTATTTTTTTTATTCTTTTTTCTCCTTTTCTTCTTTATTACCAATTTCTTCTATTTGAATTTTTTCGTATTTTTGGCCATTGTCCCCTTTTTTCCCTTTTATTCTTTTTTCCCCTTCTCTTCTTTATTAGCAATTTCTTCTATTTAAATTTGTTCATATTTATGGCCATTTTCCTCTTTTTTCCCTTTTATTTATTTTTTAAATCTTTTTTCTCCTTTTTTTCCCTTTTTTCAATTTTAATAAATTTTGTTAATTTTTCTGCATTTTCTAAATGTATTATTTGAGTAGTTATGAATGTTTTATCCTTTTTTAGCAATTCCCTCTATTCAAGCTGTTTGCCTTTATTTCACTGTTTTTAACCTCAATTAAAAAATGTTTTAAAAATTGCAAACAAAATATAGGCAAATAGGTTATTTACAAACAATCGCTGCATCGTAACGCCACCATGCAAATTTTGCAAATTGCTAAACCAGCGTATCGTTTCACCTGCTCTCAGTTACAGGATACTTTCTTCATTTCCATTTCCAGCTCTTCTTCTCCTCGACGACCTCCTTTTTTTTTTTTTTTTTTTTTAAACCTCCTCCATGAACCCTTCCTGATCCCTAAAAATAACTCCGCTTGAGCGCCGGACAAAATAAACACACAATTATTTGCATGCGTGTGTCCGTTTCCTGTGAGCACCCGCTTTTATCATTTTTTTTTTTTTTTTTTTTTTTTTACATACACACCTGTGGAAAGCTACCTGACTCTTCTTATGCAAAGTATGCAAAGACAAATATGATACACGCGTGTGTGTGTGTGTGTGCGCGCGCGCGCGTGCGTGCGCAGATCTGACGCTTTATGCATTCAAGGCTTTGATGTCCTTTAAAAAAAACAAAAAAAAAACAGAGCACTAATAGTCGTCTAAATGCTGCTGAGTTTCAGGGGGGGGGCCCTCCAGTCCCTTTAGACCAATATTGGGAGAGGTTAAAAAAAAAAAAAAGAGGGAGAGAATGTGACTTCTGCAAATCGCTTTGACAAGGACACCCGCGCCTCGAGCGGCGTCCTCTTTCGCCTCATCGAACACACACACACACACACACACACACACACACACACACACACACACAAACACACACACTGCGACATCCACACCTCAGCAGAATCGTGAGGTGACTGTTGCGCTTCCGAACAGCTGACTTGGTAGAGGGCGTCCGTGTGAGCGAACGTTTAAACAGAAGAAAAGAAAAAAAAGAAAGAAAAAAAAAAAAGGATGAATCTTCATTTCTGAACTGTTTCCGTCAAACTAACCTCGGAGTTCAAACAGGGTCAAACGATATCTCGGGGTTGCGTTTTGTCCACTAATCTGAAGAAATTTGCAAAAATAAAATCCGTTTTATTTGACATTTTTCCCCCAACTTGCATGGCCTTTGTTGACCCTTTGATCTTTTCAGACAAAAGAGGCCGCCAGCCGCGTTCGTGTCAAAGCAAACATGTGACAGCGACAGGAGAAGTTTTTGCAAAACAATATAGACATTTTCATCATCTGCGTAAACGATGACTTTAAATCTACAGGCCAAGATGAGATTGACCGTTTGGCTAAGCCCCCCCCCCCGAACGCAAACAAACCAATATCATTCAACTCCCAACACGTAAACATGCAGCAACTGTCTGAGTTAGCGGTAACTAAGGGGAGGGCGGAGCTTAACTTAGCCAAAGGTCAGTTGGGCTGAACTGAATTGATTTTGACACTCCTGGTTGACACCATCGCGGAAAAAAAGCCGATGTGTCAAAAATTGGCACCAATAAAAAAAAAAAACCATGTTTGGCTGGAAAAGTATCTTTATATATTTACTGCTATAAAAGGAATACAAACATTTTACAGGACTTAAACAAAAAGAGCTTTAAAAAAGGGGGGGGGGGGGGGTTAACAAGGCACCATTTTGAAAAAGCTCCAACATAATCTCTGTTCAAACGGGGAAAACGCAACTTTTTAAAAACATTCCAACCCCATATCTGTGGAAACCAGGGGGACAATGCAACTTTTTGAAAATGCCCCCAACTCTCCATGGAAAGAGGGGGGAGAGAGTTACTTTGACAATTGGGGGGGGGGGGGGGGCAACTTTTTGAAAATGTTTCGTCGCAAAAACAAACCAACAGCACCCACTAGTGGCGCGGCGTGCTTACATGGTTTTCCGCGTTTGTGTCGTTTCGGGGTAAAGTTTGCGAAAGTTGTGGGAGCCACCAAAGCACAGGTGTACCTCACAGTAACTTTCTCACAAACAAACAAACACACACACACACACACACACACACACTATCAGGCTAGTTAGCTGTGCCATGCCCAATGCTGCTGGCAGACTTAACCAACGACTCGTCAATCTGTTCTTGGGAAAGAGAAAGAGAAATCCTTTCCCTCCCTTGGCAGAAGGTAGAAGCTGACACCTTTCCCTGAGTGTCCTGGCAAAGAAAATCTCTCTCTCTGTCTTTTTGTTTTCCCACTCTCTCCTTTTTTTTTTTTTTTTTTTGAAGATGAGACTATTCCCCCAATTCCTTTCCCTTCTTCTCCAGCCTCCTTCCTTCCTCTGCCCTCCTCATTAGTTCGTGGGCCGCAATTAGCGGGGAGTTTTGGTGGGGAAGGAGGCGAGAGGTGGTGGTAAGGAGAGAGGGAGAGAGAGAGAGAGAGAGAGCGAGAGAGGTAAACAAGAAAGGAAAGTTGAAAAGAATGAGGGCTGGGAGAGGCGGGTGGAGGAGGCAATTAATGAAGCTGCTATCATTACTGGGAGCTATTTACGCCAACACACACACACACACATACACATACACACACGTGGAAAACTTTTGCGTGTACTTTTATTTTGTTGCGCGATCTCAACGTCGGAGGTCAGTCGTCGACTTTGTCTCGTTTCGAAGATGGAGGTCAGAGGTCTCCAACCGTTGGTCACTTTCCACCACAATCTAATTTCACCGGAGCCGAAAAACACGTTGTTAACCTTTACAAAGATGCCCCGACAAGCTTATTTAAGTTTGGTTTGAACATTTTATCCATTTTAACTATTTAGGCTTTCTTTCAAAAGTTTCATGCATTTTTTCCCCCCACCATTTTTAAGCTTTTTTCCATTTAAAAATCCTTTAATTTCGATTGTTTTTGAAAAGCTGTTTCAGCATTTGTATCCCCCCTTGAGACAAATTTAGAGCAATTTTGAAATCCCCCCCCCCCCCCCTTCCCATGAAGACAGTTGCTGCATTTCCAAAAAGTTGCGTTTAAGGAAACTGAGTCGGAAAAGTTTCCAAAAAGTTGCATTTTCAAGCAAACTGAGTCGGAAGCATTTCCAAAAAGTTGCATTTTCAAGGAAACTAAGTCGGAAGAGTTTCTAAATAGTTGCCTTTTCAAGGAAACTGAGTCGAAGGGTTTCCAAAAAGTCGCATTTTCAAGGAAACTGAGTCGCAAGGGGTTTCCAAAAAGTTGCCTTTTCAAGGAAACTAAGTCGGAAGTGTTTCAAAAAAGTTGCCTTTTCAAGGAAACTGAGTCTAAGCATTTCCAAAAAGTTGCATGCCCCCCCACCACCATTCCCATGAAGACAGAGCATCTGCGTTTTCAAAAGGTTGCGATTTCCCCATTTCCATGGTGACAGTGTCGAGCGGATTTTTAAAAGTTGCGTTTTACCGCAGGCTCGACGGAGCCTTTCCACAAAGTTTCATGAAGAAAGAGTCAAAGCGTTTCTAAAAAGTTGCGCCGTCATGTGAACAGACCCCCCCCCAGAACGCTGCAAAACTTTTCTGTTGTGTCGTGATGAAGATGCAATATTTAGTGTGTGTGTGTGTGTGCGTGCGTGCGTGGAGGGACAATGAGACATTTTTATGGAGGACGTTCTCATCTTTCCAGTTCAAGGATCCTCGCTGGCTCTGTCAGCACCGTACAACGGCACAGCTGCGCCACACACACACACACACACACACACACACACACACACACACACACACACACACACACACACACACACACACACACACACACACACACACACACACACACACACACACACACACACACACACACACACACACACACACACACACACACACCCACCCTTGCTTGTGTTGAGCAGAGATTCCCTCCCCTGAATTGTGGGTGTGGCTGCTACCCAAATCTGCCCTTTGACTTTGAACACACACACACAAACACACACACACACCTGGAGGCCACAGAGTGGTCGCACACACTCACATTTCAGGACTATCCGGTTTCATAAGCCGCGCACTTCATGAAAGGCTCGACTCCCCGCCGCTCTCGACCCTCTTTGTCATCCTTTCATCTTTTCCGCTTCCTGTCAAAACCAATCGATTCTCGTCCTCCCTCCCCCTCCCTCTATCTTCCTCGAAAGTTCGAATCAACGCAGACCCACAAGTCCAGCCCGCCCGCTTCCCCATTGTCCCTGTCTATTCTTATCCTAACCTACCCAGAAGGCACGGCGACGGATCAGGAGGTGGATTTCAAAGACGACACCTGTCCTCCTTTCTTCTTCCCCCCTTCTCCGCCTCCCTCTTTGTCTTATTATGGATATACAGCTTTCATTGTCGTGGATAAATCATCCAGGAGGATTTGCCGCCAACTATATCATGTTTCTTCCTTCCGAAAAAAACAAAAAAAAGAAAGGACGTAAATCTCCGTAGACGACTGGCGTCTTGAGGGAACCAAGGAAACCTGTGATGTCTTTGATGATCGTGAAGGAACAAATCAAACTATATATCTTGTGTATATATTGTGTAAATAAATAAATAAATAAATTTTAAAAAGTTAAACTTAGAAATTAAAGTAAAAATTATTAAAAAAAATTAAACATCTAAAAAAGTAAAAATTAAAAGATTAAAATATTTTCTTTTAATAAAGTAAAATAATGAGTAAATAAATAAAATTGTGACAAAATGTTGGGTCGTAATGAATCAAACTATATAGCTTGTGTCATAAAAAAAAATTTAAGTTAAATATTTTTGCAAATTTAAAAGAATGAAAAATAAATAAATAAACCATAGATCTCAAAATCTGCACAACATAACGACGAATGTTCATCAAGAAGCTTTGAGTTCCGGCAACAAGCAGAACGTTTTCGATCAGAAACCTAAAAGACGCTAAATGAAACGTGATTTGTGGACGATGAAGCCGGTTTGTTTGTTTAAACGAGATGTGGATCGTTCTCACATACTCATCCCACAAAGGCATGTTGTTTCAGACGGGGAATAAACGGGCACTTGTAGTCACAAATTTACAGAATTTGTTTGTGCGTGATATTGTAAAAAAAAAAAATGAAGAAATTACAGTTTATATTGTATATTTGTTTTTACTTTTTGAAAATGCCTCAACTCCATCTAAACCAGGAAAATGCACATTTGTGAAAACGATCCAACCCCATATCCGTGGAAATGGGGGGGGGGGAACTTTTTGACAATGCTACAATGCTTTAAATCCATCTACATAGAAACCGGAGAAAACACAACTTTTAGAAAACACTCCAACCCCGTCTCCATGGAAACGGGACAAAAGACAACTTTTCAAAAACGCTCCAACTTTGTCTCTCTGGACCAAAAAAGGGGAAAAAAGTTGGGTCGTGAAAACGCTTTAACTTAGTCTACGTGGAAAATGCATCTTTTTGAAAACACTCCAACCCCGTCTCCATGGAAACGGGACAAAAGACAACTTTTCAAAAACGCTCCAACTTTGTCTCTCTGAACAAAAAAAGGGGAAAAAAGTTGCGTCTTGAAAACGCTTTAACTTAGTCTACGTGGAAAATGCATCTTTTTGAAAACACTCCAACCCCGTCTCCATGGAAACGGGATAAAAGACAAATAACAGGAGAAATAACAGGCCTCGCGATCAAGCAAAACCCGCCTTCCCAAACACACTCGGAACTATTATCTGGATTTACACAGATGAACGCATTAAAAAAAAGTTATCCCCCCCCCCCCGATTTAGACGTAAAGTACTTATTATTACACGCCACGCGGGGAAGACAAAGCGTGTCGACGGCGAGTGACTGGAGTCTTCTCCGCCGTGTCTTTTCTTGCGCTCGACAGCGACGAGCGCCGTGGTCCAGACAATGCCACCTGCCAGCTTCTGTCACTATAATTATAGCTATCGGCGTGTGTGTGTGTGTGTGTGTGTGTGTGAGTGTATGTGTGTGTGTGTGTGTGTCTTAGTATTCCAGTTGCGAAGAAGAAGGCATCATCTTTGTCACTGAGCCTGATTGGAGTCACGAGGGGGCTTGTGTGTGTGTGTGTGTGTGTGTGTGTGTGTGTGTGTGTGTGTGTGTGTGTGTGTGTGTGTGTGTGTGTGTGTGTGTGTGTGTGTGTGTGTGTGTGTGTGTGTGTGTGTGTGTGTGTGTGTGTGTGTGTATGTGTGAGCTGCAGTGATTCCCTTTCCCCTGCTCCAGCTGTCTCCTTAGCTTTAACAATAGGCTCGGTAACAAAGACGTGGCCTTCAGCCTCTATCATGTGATACTAGTGGTCTGCGGCCTCGCGGTCAGATGACCATTGTCCTCTATGGGTGACACACACACACACACTCTCACACACACACACACACACACACACACACAGATGTAAGGAAGCGTAGCACGCGTCGCGCAGTCCCACGGCATTGGCGATAGCGAGGACAGACGCAATCTCAGGACGCAGACCCTTCCTCTCGGGGGGGGTCACATGGCGGCGGCGGGCGGACAAAGACGGGCTCATTGTGGCCGTCCCTGCTGACGGTGAGATCAGCGGGCCGCTTGACACGAGAGAAAGGAAACGTATTGCAGATGTCCTGGAGGAACCTCCAGCCTCGTACCTCGAGAAAGAGAAAGAAAAAACGAGACAACCCCCCCTCCCCCCGCCGCCGCCGCTTCGAGGTGGCGATTACCGTTGAGACGGGGACGGGGAGCGCTTGTCGGGCGTCAAGCGGCGGCGTGGGCTAGCAGAGGTGAAGACGCTATGGGAGGACAGGGACATTCTCGTGGACAGACGGCCAAGTTGGATTGTTAAGACGGTGTCTGTCACAATAAAAGTACCCAAAGGAATATGGAGTGGGAGTCATGATGCTCTTCTTATTGGCTCTACTGAGCATGTGCAGAACTACTAGTTCAAGAGTCGGCAACCTTTAATGCTCAAAGAGCCATTTGGTCCCGTTTCCCACTGAACTCAACACCCAGAGAGCCGCAGACGTTTTATTTTGACAGTCCCACAGGAAGACCATGCCAGGAGGACACGACACACAAAACCTTCTTCACTGCTGGTCGACAACTTACGACTAATAAACTAAACTACATGAACTAAGCAACACTACATTACCAACACTACAAACCTAACATAACCCCCAATAATTACATTTAAAACACGACAAACAGAAACTCCCATAATGCATTGCAGCTCTCAGCTCCTTTATTGCTACACATTATTAAAATGGAAGATCTGGGATTGTTAGAACCATGAGTGTGAGTGTTGTGGCTTTAACGTCCTGTAGTTGTTGTGTAATTCACTAGAATGTTCCGTCACTCTCAACAAGTCTGCAATGAACCTCCTGGAACTGTCGGCGCTCCGCAGCGCAGCAGTTTTACTGTGAAAGGTACAGGAAGCTCCCGGCTTCAGACACCAGTTGAGCCGCTGTCATGACCTGCAGCCGCGATTCTACGTTCTTCATGCCATTATTGTTGCGGGATGATGTTACGTCGCTGCGTCGTTCACGACCCTACATTTTACCACTCTTTGTAGCGGGACCGCGCTCTGGGTGGCGCCTTGCCTCCTTACGTCCCCCCGGGATGAACTGCGGTGGGACGGAGGCTCAAAGAGCCGCGGGTTGCCGACCCCTGTACTAGTTATTCCGGCTGTAGCAAGACCAGTAGCCGTGTTTCAGAAAAGTTGCCCCCCCCCCGTGCGGAGATGGTGCATTTTCGAAAAGATGCGTTTTCTCAGTTTACATAGGAGATGCGTCGGGTCGTTTTTCCAAAAGATGCGTTTACCTCCATTTATACGGTCGGAGCATTGGCAAGAATTTGCGGTTTCCTCCATTCACCTGAGTGTTTTCAAAAAGTTGCATCCTCCTCCCCCCCCATGCAACTTTTTTTGGAAACAACGGGAGAACTTTTTTTTCTTTTTTTAAACTACGTTATCGCCCATTTCCACAGAGACTGACGCGGTGTTTTCAAAAAGTCGTGTTTTTTTTTTGTAGAGCATCATCACGTTTAAAAAACAAAACAACATCTTAAGGAGGAACAAACCAGAAACAAAGACGTACAATAATCATGCCGGCAAGAAAAAAAACATTAACGTCAGACGATGAAGCAACAAAATGTTTTTTTTGTTGGTTTTTTTTAAAAGGATTCCGGGGATGTTTTGCTACAGCCGTGCCTTTTTTTTCCACAAGAAAAGCTGCAAATGTCAGCATTCGAATTAAGCATCGATTAGAAGCGAGTGCGCGCGGGTGTGTGTGTGTGTGTGTGTGTGTGTGTGTGTGTGTGTGTGTGTGTGTGTGTGTGTGTGTGTGTGTGTGTGTGTGTGTGTGTGTGTGTGTGTGTGTGTGTCCCTGCCAGGGCTTGTGTGACTAAAGCCAGGTCTGATAGCAGTAAAAGCAGGAGAGGGGAGAAGGAAAAAGGAAGCAGATGCTTGTGTGTTGGCACAGGGATGATATGTCCACTCGGGACACACACGCACACACACACACACACACACACACACACACACACACACACACACACACACACACACACACACACACACACACACACACACACACACACACACACACACACACACACACACACACACACACACACACACACACACACACACACACACACACACACACACACACACACACACACACACACACCATTTGCTCAGTCCACATAAGGAGCTGCAACATGAAAGAGTTCCAGTATTGTCTCTGTGATGGAGAAACACTCTGCTGACCAGCGGCAAAACTGGGACCTCGAGGAGGGAAAATTAGGAAATCCCCAGGCGTTTCGTGCGGCAAGGTGAAAAATAATCAATTATCGGGGAAAAAAAAAAAAAACGCTAACGCGGGGAGGACTTCGTTGGGAATAAACCTGCACGTGTAAGCACACGAGAATAAACGGCGTCGCCAGGAGGAACGGCGCTCGTTCTGTTTGAGAATCAGACATATGGTGTTTGTACAGTGATTTCTTAAGAGCCTGTGTGTGTGTGTGTGTGTGTGTGTGTGTGTGTGTGTGTGTGTGTGTGTGTGTGTGTGTGTGTGTGTGTGTGTGTGTGTGTGTGTGTGTGTGTGTGTGTGTGTGTGTGTGTGTGTGTGTGTGTGTGTGTGTGTGTGTGTGTGTGTGTGTGTGAGGATGAGGAGGAACGGCGGGCATATGGAAAGGTGAGCGGCTGGAGTCAGACGAGGACAGGCAAACACAGACGTCGGCGCGAAGAGGAGGAGAAGAAGAAGAAGAAGCAGCGGGGAGGCGGGGCTTATGTGGCGGGAGGGAAATATAATGATGACTCGTCAAAATGAAGGGCAGACTGAAAGGAGGGGGGGAAGGGAAAGAACGTTTGGAGGGGAATGAGGGCGCAAACTCTTTTTTGTATATATCAAGTCTTCTTATGAATACAAATAAAACTATTTTATCGCGATTCTTTTGTTACAAAACCATTTCCTGATGTAAAACATAGAAAAAACATTAAAAATAAATAAATAAAAGGCAACATAGGCCAAAGTCCCTTTCGGAACATATTTGCATTTCGATAATTTGTGCAATTCTGCCAACATGTTACTACAAAGCAAAACATCAAAGCATTTCAAATGCTAATTTTTTTTTACTATCAACTATTAACTAAAGCAATTCTGTAAAATATTATTTAACCGGCTTTAAGTGTATCAACACGAAATAGTTTACAGAAAAAAAATGCAAACTTGAAAATGAATTGAGGAATAACTAGTCTGTCAGCATAGAGCTAGAACACGTAGAATGTGTTCTACCTCGACAATCCTTTGCGCATAAATAAACCGAAATAAACAATAACCGCTTAACGCAAAGGTGACAGCTTTGGGAAATTTCGAGAATACTTGAACGCTTAAAGACTTCTTGCGTCGCCACGGTTCTTTGATTAAAATTGTGTTGGTTTTTTACGACAAACCCCCCAAAAATGGAAGCGTCAGTGTTTCAATATACCTCGGTATATCAATGGAGACGCCCCCTAGTGGTCAACACCACTGAAGTGTCCCTACACACCGCAAGTTTGACTAATTCAACCAATATTCTTTCTGGAGTCCAACGAATCAACCGTGACCCGTTTGAACGGTTCCCGACAAAAACATTTTTTTTTTTTTTTTTTTTTTTAATGTTTCCCGCCGACGACTTTTCCCTTCTGACGTCTTGAAGTGGCGACTTTGTTCGGGACGCTGGGATTTTAAACGCTCATTACGCTTGTGATTCCGCATAAAACGACATTTGCGAGGAGGAGGATGGAGAGATAGAGAGAGGATGAGAGGAGGGGGGAGGGGAGGAAGGAGGTATGGAAGAAAAAGAAAAAAAAACCAGGAGGGAGGGCGTCCCAGTAGGCCTCTTTGTTGGGCGGCGATTTAGAGATTTACAGGCTCTTGTCCTTCTCCGTGTGGGTGTGTGTGCGCACACACACACACACACACACACACACACACACACACACACACACACACACAGGAGTACATAGAGAGTAATTGAGCCTCCCCTTCATCCAATATTTACCCACCAAACCGGAGCAATCATGCGAATTATGTTTACTGGGAACCAAGTGTCTTTCTTCCTCTTTATCTTACTTTCCTCATTCCCCCTCTCTCTCTCTCTCTCGCTCGCTCGCCCTCCTGGCAACTCGATACCGTTTCGAGATCCTCGCCAGGAGTAAAATCAGACACAAACACACGTGTGCGCAGAGAAGAAGAAGAAGAAGGAAAAAAAAAAAAACAGGCCCATCTGTATTGATGATGGCCTAATTTAGATCTCTTTATTGGACTGATTTACGACGGCCTGGCAAATCTGGGCATCTGGACCCGTGTGTGTGTGTGTGTGTGTGTGTGTGTGTGTGTGTGTGTGTGTGTGTGTGTGTGTGTGTGTGTGTGTGTGTGTGTGTGTGTGTGTGTGTGTGTGTGTGTGTGTGTGTGTGCTTGGCCGATTGAGCCGACACCCGACCGGACACACAATCTCCCGGCTCGGTTACTTTCCGCCCCCCCCCCCCCCCCCCCCACGACCTCGCTGTCAGCGCCGTCCTTCCCGTTCGGCCCCTTTCAGCACTTTGAGGTTCCGCCGTCGTCCCCGACACATTGTAGGAACACGCCATCATCACGCCGAACGCCCCGCCCCCCCCCCCCAACCATACCTGGACCAGGACCCCCCCTCCCCCTCTTAAGCCAAGGTGACTGGTTCCTCCCCGTCCTGCTTCGGGTTCCAGTTTCACAGCTCGTTTGCATTTCGGGACGATCGATGGCGACGACAATCGGAGTTCAGCGGGTTTCGGAGGGCGAGGGCAAGGGCGCACTTCTCGACGGGATCGCGAGGACGAGGAGGAGGATTTTTCGCAAAAAAGGAGGCGCTCTTGTGAAACGGAGAGGCATTTGTTTCATTTTTTTGTGTTTAAGATTAGAGCGAATCTGAAGGACCGGGGAGATGAAAGTGGGGGGGGGAGGGACGCCTCAAAGGCACATTCATCTTCAAGATCAAGCTCCGGTTTCAACTTTTATTTGTCCCAGCGGGCGCCGGCAGAGCGGCCATTAAACAGCGCCTTGACCCCCCCACCCCCCCGTCTTGTTTCCTTGGAAAAAAAAAAAAAACCTGGCAAAAACAAAAATGTCTTGAAGCCCTTTTGTTTGAAATTCTATATCTAGATTTCCACTGAGGTAAGATTCTACAAACATCTTGAATAGTCATGATCATTGTTTTCTTAATGAGCCGGTTTCAGCATCGAGTATCGAGTGAACAACAAGAAAACATCAAGAACGTCTTCAAACGATCCAATATTCACAAGTAGAGACGCAAAGATATCACTTTTTTTAAAAGTACAAGTACAAGTACCTCTAGCTACTTGCCGATGCTGATACAGAGTACTAACCTTTAGCTACTTGCCAATGCCCAGGACCGATACGAGTACTAACCTTCACCTACTTGCTGATGCCGATACCGAGTACCGACACGAGTACTAACCTTTACCTACTTGCTGATGCCGACACCAAGTACCAATATGAGTACTAACCTTTACCTACTTGCTGATGCCGATACCAAGCACCAATATGAGTACCAACCTTTAGCAGATGCTGCAGATGCTGTTGCCGATACCGATACAAGTACTAACCTTTACCAACTTGCTGATACCGATACAGAGTACTGATATGAGTACAAACCTTGAGCTACTTGCCAATACCAAGTACCAATATGAGTACTAACCTTTCGCGACTTGCTGATGCCGATGCAGAGTACCGATACGAGAACTAACCTTTCGCACCTTGCCAATACGGAGTACCGGTATGATTACGAACCTTTAGCTACTTGTTGGTACGAGGACTTCAATGCCAATGTCGCCCAAATGCAACGTTTTTTTCAAACAGGGGAATATGAACACGCCCTAACGTGCATCGGGTAGGGCCTGAATGGGTTAACTGGGTAGGGCAGGCCGTGCTCAGAGGGCGAGGAAGATCCTCCAGGACTGTAGGGCAGCAGGTGACCTTGTGAGGGCGAGTCGGGCCATTCTCCAAGAACCCTCAAGACACCGTCCGCTTTGTTTTCATGAGGTCCAAACTTTGGAGCGGTACTGGAAACAGCGGTTCAAACTTGTGTGTGTGTGTGTGTGTGTGTGTGTGTGTGTGTGTGTGTGTGTGTGTGTGTGTGTGTGTGTGTGTGTGTGTGTGTGTGTGTGTGTGTGTGTGTGTGTGTGTGTGTGTGTGTGTGTGTGTGTGTGTGTGTGTGTGTGTACAGTAGTGTCTATACAAAGACAGTGACAGAGGGCCTCATTGAAATAACTGTGGTCTCAGGGGGCTAGCTAAAAAGAGAGAGAGGGTAGGTTAGAGTAGACGGAGTATACGAGAGTCCGGGGAATCGTTTCGGCTGTGTGTGTGTGTGTGAGGTAATTCATCCGTTGTGGTGGCGGCTAACCTTGGCATGTCCTGCCACGCGTGACGGGGTGACACCCAGACGGCACTCGGCTGTCCTCTACGTGTGTGTGTGTGTGTGTGTGTGTTTGTTGGGGTGTTTAGGTGGATGTACCCTGTCTGGAAGAGTCAGCATTGTGTGTGTGTGTGTGTGTGTGTGTGTGTGTGTGTGTGTGTGTGTGTGTGTGTGTGTGTGTGTGTGTGTGTGTGTGTGTGTGTGTGTGTGTGTGTGTGTGTGTGTGTGTGTGTGTGTGTGTGTGTGTGTGTCTGCGCATCTGCTTGCAAGAAAAAGAGAGAGACTGGAGGGAGGGAGAATCCCAGTCAGGTTGTTTAGTGTCTTTGTATGATCTTGCCCCCGGGAGAAGGGGCAGGAAAAAAAAAAAAAGAAGAATGAAAAATGTGTGTGTGTGTCTGCCATTGTTCTGGTGTCAAACACTGCTACAAACACACACAGCATTAAAACGCACATAAACACACAAAAGCCTTGTGATGACAGTATATTTATGCCGGAGAGGACAATTGGATCCCAGCAAACCCTTCGTTCTTGTTTAAACTCACACACACACACACACACACACGCAGTCTCTCTCTCTCTCTCACACACACACACACACACGGATCACAGACAACTGTTCACCTGCCATTGTCAAGGACTGCGTGTGTCATCTGTCATCATGCACCACACACACACACACACACACACAGCTGTGGACCGCTAAAGAAAAAGGGAAGTACATTTAAAGGAAGTGCACAGGAATAGCAAAGCACCTGAAACAGCCGCAGACTTCACTCCAGATCATTTCCAGTCATCGGCCGGGCCACAAACAAACTTTCTACTCAAGCGTCTCTCTCTCTCTCTCTCTCTCTCTCTCTCTCTCTCTCTCTCTCTCGCTCTCTCTCTCTCTCTTGACACAAGTACAAGGCCAAAGCGATGTTTGTCTAATTGTTCGCCTTCGTTCCGTCTACTCCCGTTGAATTCGAAGACTTCCTGGTGTTTCGTGGCGACGCTCATTAGAAAAGATGAGCTCAACCTCTTTTTAAATTTTTTTTTTTATTAAGCAAGCAGTTTCTTCCTACAAGGTCAAAGACAAAAGCGAAAGTCTGAAAAGCGACTTTGAATCATTTACCAAAATAGTCATTTTGATGAATTCTTCAGAGAACTTTCTGGATAAGATGTAGATTTTTGGGGGGGCAGATTAGAACAATAGAGGCCCTGCTTACGCGACATTTTCAAGAGAACCGACAGCAGCCACTAGTGGCCACACATGCTCACTACATCTCTTTCAGCATTTCTGCCGTTGTAAACCGAAACACAAACATTTAAGGTGCACGGGGTCGGAAAGAAAGTAAGAACCAGTTACGAGAGGAAAGGACGGGAAGTGGAAACGTTTTCTTGTGGAGAATTGGTTCGCAGTCTTTCAGTTCCTTGGAGTCTTTCGCCAAGTTTGCAAATAATCCCCTTGTCGATTGGGCGTCTTAAGACCTCTGAGAACTTATTAGCGAAACAAAGTGGATGCTAATCCACCCCTTTGTCCTTTTTTCGATAAAGAGCTGAATCGTTAAGCAGAATCAAAAATGGCTCGTCAAGGAAATTGTAAAAAAAAAAAAAAGACCCCAGCTGAGGTATCGGTGGTACGGCTATGGAAGGTAGCGACAATATTCAATCAGGTATACTCTGTTCCACGAGCTATATGCAAACTTTCGCCAAGTTTGCAAATAATCCCCTCGTCGATTGGGCGTTGTAAGACCTCTGAGAACTTGTTAGTGAAACAAAGTTGATGCTAATCGACCCCTTTGTCCTTTTTTCGATAAAGAGCTGAATCGTTAAGCAGAATCAAAAATGGCTCGTCAAGAAAATTGTAAAAAAAAAAGACCCGAGCTGAGGTATCGGTGGTACGGCTATGGAAGGTAGCGACAATATTCAATCAGGTATACTCTGTTCCACGGATGAATATTCAACCAAAGCGTGTTTGACCGGAGTCGGGCCAATCGGCAACACCTTGACCCTAACCCCTTTTCCCCGTTTCCCTCCCGTCCCTCAGGTTCCCGATCGATTCCTCGAGGTTGCCCAGGTGACCCTCCGCGAGTTCTTCAACGCCATCGTGGCGGGGAAGGACGCCGACCCGTCCTGGAAGAAGGCCATCTACAAAGTCATCTGCAAGCTGGACAGCGAGGTCCCCGAGGTCTTCAAGTCCCCCAACTGTCTACAGGAGCTCCTCCATGACTGACTAGGACTCGGGAGGCGGCGCGGCAGGGAGGGCAAGCCTCCGAGGACCGTGAGACGCCGTTAAGGACTCGGTCTCGAGCGCAAACGTGTCGGAGCGCGGCGAAGGCTTCCAGCAAGGCATCGAGGAGAAAAATTAAATCCGAGAAAGAAAAAAAAGACGCTCCTCGGGCTTCGTCGAAGCGGGAGACTTTTATGAGACAAAAGCAAACAAAAAAACAACAAAAAAAGTCGTGAGTTGCACTTACAGGAAAGCTCCTCTTCCCACCGTGGAAACGGCCACCGGAGAGAGCGGAGATCTTCAGCGGACTGAAAGACAAAGAAGATAATATATTAAAAAAAAAAAAGGAAAAAAAATAACTTTTTATCGTGGATGTTTTTAAGTTACACGGACATTTTTGAGGGGAAAAAAAATGTTTGTGTATTTTTTTTCCCTCCTTTGTATAAGCTTACATCCCTCTCTTCTCCAACCCCCCCAGTCGTGCAGATACACACACACACACACACACACACACACACACACACACACTTAGCTCGTCACACCTTCCAATAGGAAAGCACAGTAGCATCCCCCCCCCCCCAAAAAAAAACGAGACTTAGTTGTTTCTTTCCACTCATTTCCCCTCTTTTTTCTTCATCATCTTACTGTACTGAGACTTACTGAGTGTTTGTTTTGACTGTGTGCCCCCCCCCCCCCCCCCACCCCCCACCACCGCCTCAGACCGTCATGGCTGCCCCTCTCGGCTAACTGTCGCCGTCCAATCATAGTTTCAGATATATCTCGTTTTCTTGAAAAATTCCATCAGAGACGACGCCAATTCGTCTCAGGGTGTCAAATCTTGTCTGGTAAAACATGTTTTCTTCAGATTAAACGTGGCAAAAGTCTGTCACGCCACAAAACACAGGATTTCTGCTGGGACGGTGCGACCCCTAGTGGACAAATTGGGAACCACATGAAATATGAAGTCAAAACAATAACAACAACAAATACACCATTGAATATGTTGTTTCACATCTCAAACAACAAAATTAATGGATAAACTTTAAATACGGATTTTGTTCTAAATAAATACAAGTCGCTCTTGAAAATGTTCTGATTTATTGCATTTTTTTAAAAATTTTATCAGAAATGACCCTAAATTTTTGTTGAATCCAAAATCTTGTCTGGTCATTTTCTTTTTTTCTTGAGACTAAATGTAGCAAATGCCTGTCGAACCTCAGTGGCAACCCCTAGTGGACACATTTGGAACTACATCAAATGAAGGAAATCATAGCTAATGTGTTATATTGAGCAAATACTTTAATATAAAATAAAATATTTTTTACCAAACATCAAACGAAGACAAAACAAGCTTTAAAAACAGACATTTCCAGTTTTTTTTGTGCAAAACTTATTCAATTTTCACATTTATCGCACCTTCTTGAAAGCGTTTTATCAGACGACCTTCGAATTTTCTAAAAGTTGACAGTGAAATCCTGTCTGGCAAAAAAAAAAAAAAGATGCCAAATTCCTGTCACATCTCACAATACAGGATATCTGCAGGGACTGTGCACCCCCTAGTGGACAGATGTGGAACTAGTTCAAATACAGAATTTGTGGCAAATTAATCTTTTTTTTTTAGTTTGTCGAGATAAATGCTCCATCTCTTCTATCCCTGTTTTGTATGCAGGTGTGCGAGAAAAGAAAAAAAAAAACAACAACAACACTCGAGTAAATAATGTGACTGAAGGGAGCAGCTTCATCATCATCATCATCAAAACTCAGACAGAATTGATCATTTCAGATACAAATCGGATAAAGCATCGGGCTTTGGTCGGTTTTTTTTATCTACTTACTTCCACACAAATATCATAATTTGAGGTTTTTAGATTTTCTCCAATCAAATTTTTTTTTTTGGAAAACATCACCAATGGACCCTTTTTTAAATGTTCTTGCTCTATATTTCTCTGATTTCTGGACATCCAAGAGGGGCAGCTGCACCGGGACAGGTCACGTGTGAAGTGTTTAAGGTTTTAACAGCAGGAAAAAAAAAAAAACAAAAACAAACAAAAAAAGACCTACAACAACAACAACAACAAAAAAAGAAATGCTGATATTTGTAGCTTGTATAGATGTAATAATTACTCTGATCACTCTGATATTGTTATTATTTATAACTTGAGATAATTAATGTTATTCCGACGATGACGATTATTATTATTAATGCTTGCTACAGATTTGACCAGTGGTTTTACTTCATTGTTTCTCCATCGACACTTGCAACATGAAATAAATTATTCTTTGAACAAACACATTTGTTTTAAAAAATGTCTCTCTTTTTTTTTTTTTAAAGCAAGGTGCAAAGGGTGTGGACACACAAATACACACACACACACACACAACCCGGGCAGTAACCAGGCAACATGATGGCCACTTTAACTCCGTCCACCCCCCCCCCCCCCCACCCCACCCCCCCGTCTCTCCCTGGATTCTGTGTAGGGGACATGTGATCCCTTGTTGTTGTTGCTGATGAATTGAAAAGAGGAGCGCCGCGTGATTATCGTCAGCACAAAAGCCTCAAAAAAAGCTGCTGACGCCTAGATTAGGGCCGTACAAAGACGTGGGGACGGACGCACAAAGCCATAGGTAGAGGCACACACACACACACACACACACACATATATATATATATATATTTAAAAAGATGGCGGCCCTCGATGCCCTACCACCCGCCCCCATTCCACCGCCAATATTACTCGTCTTTGCTTCCCAATCTCCTGGATTTTATTCCGTTCCTCCAACGCCACTTACCTCCCGATCGCACGCGGGCCCCCGCCATGCCCTCTGTGTGTTGGCGCCAAACACTCACTGGCATCACACAATGCCAGCCGCCATCACCAGCATGGGATAAAGTGCCAGCACTCAATGTGCCTCTATCGTTTTTTTTTCCCCCCCTCTACTCACACACACACACACACACACACAGCATGTAAATATTTCCAGAACTCCAATAACGGCTCCATAAAACAGTTTAGGATTCTGTAAAGCCGCTGCGTGTCTCCTTTACAAGCCGCCGCTTCCACGTTTCGTCGACGACGCAATACACGCGACAGTAAAACAAAACAAAAAAATAATAATTGGATCATTTAAAGGAAGAAATCATACTTGGGAAATGACTTCCGTTGTATTTAAGTGGCATGTGCAAAGTACTCGGGGCCGACTGATGTGGATTTTTATTTTGGGGGGGGGGGGGGCCCGATTACAATATTAGGGAATTAAAAAAAAAAAGTTCTAAGTAGAATTTATCCAATTAGATTTTATTTTAAAAGCCTCGACTATTCAAGTTTGTTTTTTTTAGAAATGTAACATACTAACAGTAAAATCATAGAGAAAAGACAGACGTTTCAAAATCATCTTGGACTAAACCATCGTCTTTCTATTAAATTGATTTCAGCCACATTTAATCAGACAGATTCCGCTTGTTAATGACGACGCTTCAGCTGCGGCGTTCCTCAGGGTTCTGTACTGGGACCCATACTTTTCACATTAAACATGCGTCCTGTATGGGAATAACGTCCCATTAACTTCCACCGCTATGCAGATGACACACAAATCTATTTATCTTATGAGGCGAAAGTTAACCATGGAGTTCCACAGGGTTCTGTATTGGGACCTATACTTTTCCCATTATATATCCGATACGTAGATATCCGATATCCGATACGGAGATATTCCTTTGTCTCGTGAGACAAAAAGTTGGCCATGGAGTTCCACAGGGTTCTGTATTGGGACCTATACTTTTCCCATTATATATCCTATACGTAGATATCCGATATCCGATACGGAGATATTCCTTTGTCTCGTGAGACTAAAAGTTGGCCATGGAGTTCCACAGGGTTTTGTATTGGGACCGATACTTTTCCCATTATATATCCGATACGTAGATATTTCTTTGTCTCGTGAGACTAAAAGTTGACCATGGAGTTCCACAGGGTTCTGGTTTTTCTAAGACACTGAACGTTTCCTCCTTTACTCGTGTGGACGAGTTGAGTGGACGAGTTAAACAATTTCAGATTTGTATCGTCATGGAGACGGGCTCGACGTGTCCAACTTTCCCTTGAATCCCGATCAAGACGCGACGGGTTTCGGGCAAACGTGACGAGAAAAGACACCTCCGGAGGTTTCACTTTGCTTCATGAGGCCAACGGTGCCGCGCTTTTCAAACACCCGAGAGAGAGAATAGGAGGATTTATTAGATTTACACCTCGAAATACCTGGAGACGAGGCATTGTGGGATGTAAATCGTGTCTTATTGTTAAAAAAAAAGGCACGTATACCTGCGATTACGCTCAAATAAATGGCACGGAGTAGTAAAAAACTGTCGGTTTGAAAGCTACAGCGAGTTTATCCAGTTGTCTTGTGCATGCAGCATTGACAAATCCAGATGGATACGATTAAAACATTAAAAAAAAAAAAAAAAAAAAGAATGTTGCAGAAAAAGAAGAGAAACGGAGGAAAATAAAAAGTGCAGGGGAGGGGATGAAGGGTATCTTGTGCATTAGCTTCTACTGCCAAAGCGATTCATTAGAAGAGGAGGGGCTGAACAGGAGGCGGGGGGCGGGGGGGGTCAGTCTTTGCCTCTATATGATCACACACACACGCATTCAACACACACACACACACACACACACACACACACTCTCAACACACACCGTCTGCCTGTGGATGCACATCTGAGCAGCGCAACAATAAAACAGCTGTGTTTGTGTTGGCCTGATGATTGTTTCATTCTCAATCAGCCTGTCACACACACACACACACACACACACACACACACACACACACACACACAGACACACAGACACACAGACACACAGACACACAGTGATACATCTTGGGTAATAGCCACCGTTATGGAGTAGGACGAGGGTTGATTATGAAGGAAATCTCCCCTCTGCATTATTGTAATCGCCCCGGCAGTTTGTTGTTTTGTTTTTTTTGTTTTTTTTAACTCCGCGTTAACTGCCACTAAAGCACAACTTGCGAGTTCATTCACATCCGCCGCCATATTAAGCGGGGGAAACGCACAGAAATTACAAGTTCAACAATGAAAATGATCATCTTGATGTGACATGCAAATTGCGGCTTTTTTTTTTTTTTTTTGCTTTCCGTAAATCGCTTGCTATTTATTGGCCAAAGAAAACATCAGACATGGGGAATTTAAGTCAATGATACCAGACAAGGACAACTAAATATGACTTTTGGTTCCAGTTTTGGTTTCCGGGCGACTTTGACACATTTTACGGAGTAAAAAATCAGGATAAAAAGAACCTATGTGGAGGGAAAACTTCCTTTTTTTTTAAATTAAAGTTAGTGCATCTTATTTAACGGGACATTAACAAAAGGGCTAAAAGGACAAGTAATGACGTGACATAAGTCAAAATTAACAAGACAATCACCGGCCATACATTAAAAAAATGTTGAAAAACACAAGGATAGGCACTGTTTTTGCAACTATTTACTGTGTTGCACATGTGCAGTAGCAGCATTTTCATAACATTTTCCTCGTTGGACTGGGGACAAAAAGTTGCCCTTCCACGCCCATTTCACTGGAGCGGGAGCGTTTTCGAAAAAAAGTCCCACTTTGGAAGCAGTTTATTTTTCAAAAAGTTGCACTTTCAGCGACTCCAAGCACAGTTGTAGTGGGGTTATCAGGTCGCGGGGCGATGACCTCATCGTTTTCAGCTAATGTCATCCACATGTCAAAGCCAAGATTTTTTAAAATTCTCGACTCTTTTTTTTTTTTTAACAAATCGGTCGTCAGGCTCCTAAAATGTGTGGGATCGGCCAAAATCAATGCGATTACATGAAACGGCGAGGTCGTGTGGATGGGGCCAGAGTTGGAGTGTTTTCAAAAAGATACGTTTTCACCCATTTCCATGAAGACTCACTTTTTTTTTTCTTTTTAAGAAAAGGTCAATTTTTCCCCGAAATTCCAGAGATTCAAAAAGTATTATTCATCCACTGCTTCCATGGCGATTGAGTCCCGATGTTTTCGAAAGGTTGCATTTTCCAAAAGTGCCCCGTTGTGGCACGTACAGAGGAAACACCAGGTTTCGAATAACGAGCATGTCAGGAAGTAGAACTTTACTCGATAAAACTTGCCATCAATTTGGAATTTTTTATTTATTTTTTCCAAAGTAATCAGAGCGAACATTCAGCAGACGTTTTCAAAACCGAAATGGTCCACGCGAGTTCCTCAAATCCTGATCATTAGCAAAGTCCATTTTTATTTATTTTTGTTCCCCTCTGTGAGCGTTTCGTTCGTCTCGGCTGGACAATAACCCGACCGGAGGACGATATTGGTTTTTGTTTTGTTTTTTTTCAAAACCTGCTCCGGCTCGACCCGGCTGACCTCGGGCCGACCCGCCGCCGGGCTGAATCCAGCTGTAATTATGACTCCGACGCCCCCTCCCCCCCCACACCGACGCCAAAGACGATCCGTCAAATAAACGCTGATTGAATCGGACCATCGCCGGCTTTCGACAATCACCGCGAGCTTGTTGAACAGACTTTAATCAGCCGGCTCCGCGGGTTTATTTGCTGCGGTTCTTTAAGACGGCCCCCAGGTGAACGCTGATAATCGTTGTGTAGAAACAGCGGCGCTTTTGGCTCACGTCTCCCCAATCAGCCCCCCCCCCCCCCCTCCCCCAACCTCCGCTGCCCCCCCCCCCAACCCCAGTCTTCTTCTTCGCGATTCGTCATCTTTCGCCATCAAAACCGTATACAAAAACCGTATCCCGACCCCGACACTATGATGTAATTACCCCCGACGCGTCCTTTTCCTTGCGTCTTCTCCCCTTACCTTCCTCCCCCCCCCCCCCTCCTTCCCTCCCCTCCCTCACCCCCCCCCCCCACCCGTCCCGCCATCCCTCCTTCCACCGGCGGTCTGTTCGCTAATCAAACACCATCTGTCCTTCCATCCCCAACCTGTCAGGAACAGCTGCCAGCCGCTCTCTTAACAACACTTTTAACAACCCTGACGCATCTTCCACGGCCCGCCGCCCGCCCGCGCGCCTCCGCCGGGGCCCGCCGCCGTCAAACCCCCCCCCCCCCCAAAAAAAATCAGCCAAGAAAAAAAACTTTCGCCTGGCCTCTCGCTGACCCTGACAACCAAAAGAAAAATAAAACTCAGATTCCGCGGAAAGAGATAAAAGCAAAAAGGCGCGGAGTCTAAATAGTAATCAAGGGAAGAATCAGCCGCCTGGCTCCAAAAAAAACAAGGAAACAAACCCCCCCCCCCCCCAAAAAAAAAAAAAAAACAACAAACGGTTTCGGAGCTAATGGAGAGAAGTTAAAAGCTCCCAACACTCTGTGTGGAAGAATCCAATTTTACACACAATCCGCAGCAGAAGAACACAATTAGCCTAAACTCACTCACACATAACGATCTCCTCACGCTAACAATTCAATCATCCCCCGCGAATATGAGTCCACACACACACTAAAACACACACAGACACTAAAACACACACACACACACACACACACACAAAACGCACTGCTGTTGTCGTGAACATGCCAAGACATTTTCAAGTGTTATATCCTGAGGAACTTCCCCAACCAATCATTGGCACATAGGCCAGATGTTCGCTGGTGCTTCGCTGCAATGTTCTCCTGGCACACACACACACACTCAATTGCGCACACACACGCACACACACACACACACACACTGTCTGGCATCTTTGTCTCTCCTCCCTTTACGCATATGAGCTTTTGATATGAAACTGAAAACGCCAAGACTGCACTTTTTCCGCCACACGGAACTGGAAGGGGGGGAGGACAGAGGGATGAAAGGAAAAGAAAGAACGGAGAGACAAAGTCAAAGTGATGAAAGTGGATTAGAAAACATGGTTTCTGTCTTCAAGAGACAACTTTTAACAACCCCCCACTTTCTTTTTTGAGGGGGGGGGGGGGATTTAGCTGCTTAAACTGCTTCTGTAGGATGACGCAACACTAAAAACGACAGAAGAGTACAATTCGTCGCAGTGAAATCGTGAAAAACAAAAAAGTTCAAAGATTCGCTCTTTGAACTTTGAACTTTGAACAGGAAAGACGAGGTTGTGACTGAGACAGAGAGGTTGTCAGGTACAGACGAAGAAAATAGAAAAAGGATTCTGCGTTCTAAAATGAATTTCTGATTTAATCAAAACTCCCAAGGTGGAACTTTTCAAAACTCTGTGGAAATGAGGGGAAATGCAACTTTTTTTTGAAAACACTCCCAACTCTGTCTTTGTGGGAAACGAGGGGGAAATTACTTCATAAACGCAACAACTGTGGGGGGGGGGGGAAGCAACTTTTTCACAGAGATCGAGCATTTTTAAAAACTTCAACCTTGGGAGTCATTTTCAAAAAGTTGCATTTTCAGTGTCTGAGTTGTCGTGTGAACTCAACACGGGGGTGGAAAACTACTTTTTGAAAATGCAACAACTTTCTCAATGAAAATGGGGGAAAAACGTTTTGAAAACACGAAAAAGTCTGTCTACATGGAAACGTGGGGAATAAATTACTTCGAAAACGCAACAGCTCTGTCTCCATAGAAATTGGGGGGGCAACTTTTTCACGGCGATCGAGCATTTTTAAAAACGTCAACCTTGTGAGCCATTTTCAAAAAGTTTTCAGTGTCTCGTTGTGAACGGACGCTCGAAACGCTACAAAATGTCAATATTCTCACATTTTTATAAAAGTGGACAAACCCGTTGTTCATGTATAAGCCGACTTAATGGTCATGCCGCCACCCGCCACGATGGGGTGCTGCTGCTTGCCATGATGATACCCCATCCACTCAACCTGAGTGGGAAAAGCCTTATAGTCCGACTGTGTGACAGATTCAAAGACACGATAGGCAGGAATATAGACGCACCCCGATGTGAATGCTTTCAGACGTTTGGTCCATCGTTTAATTTATCAGGCATCCCGGGAGCCGCGGGCGGACGCCCTACGATGAGCGCGAGCGGGGGACGGGGGGGTGGGGGGGGGGGGGGTCGATACGTTCTCACACCGGGCGCCCGCGCATACTTATGGATGCGCCGGAACGAGGGAGCAAGTCGGCCACGCGTCCAATATGAGCGTCGAGGCCCGTCAATACAGGCCTTTCAAGAATACCAGGGGTTCTTTCTATCTCTCTCACACACACACACACACACACACACACACACACACACACACACACACACACACACACACACACACACACACACACACACACACACACACACACACACACACACACACACACACACACACACACACACACACACACACACACACACACACACACACACACACACACACACACCCAGACAGAAATGGGGAGGGAAGCCTGGGGGGGTTAAAAGGAGTCATATTATCGAGCTTTTCAACACTTTCCCATGAGTCTCGCCGTTTCTAAAACGTTGAATTCAGATTTATTTGCACCAAAATCTTCATTTTTTCCCCCTCCATTTAAATATGGGATCATAGGAGCGACATTCACAATCTGCTGTGTCCGTGTGAGCTGGACGGGCCCCGCCCACACGCGCCCGTCTATGGGAAGTTCTTCCCCTCGTGGTGCCATGTGGTGCCTGATTGTGGGAGGAGTCAAAGGGGGAGGAGCCTATCTTGACTGTGAAACCCTCCCCCCCCCCCCCCCCCCGATGACACTATATAGGGTTGGATTTCTGATTGGCGCGACACTTTTTAAAAGCTGAAACAAGCCGGGGAGAGAGAGGACACACGTGCGGGGACGATTATTACCGTCGGAAAAACTTTTCGAAAGTAAACCTTGAACCACGTGTGCAATGATTATCAATAACATGATAATCTAGATGTAATAAAGTAAATATTAACTTTTTTTTTTACTTTATCCATCTTTTTTTACTTCCGTTTTCTCACTTGGGCTTTAATGTCAAATTATGACATACATTCGCGTCAATGATTGGACATTTTTACGTTCATCTTCATCTTTAAGTATCGTTTTTGTGAACATACGAACAAGACAAACATGGAAAATGAATAAAACAAACTGGTGTTCTCTTTCGTTCTCGTTTCCTCGTGGAAGTCCTGGGTTTTTTTTCCTCTTTAAACTCATTTTGAATATCAACAGTCGGACGCGTCGTTCTGCTTCCCGGCCTGCTGTTCGTCAATAAAGAGGAATTGAAGACCTTGAGCACTCTTTCGTCCAATCAGAGGCCTGGGAGGCGGAGCCTCTTGTGCTTCGGCGCCTGGATTACTTCTGCGTCTTGTCGGGCCTGTTGACCTTGGTTTGTGCTGGACGGGCTGCAACCACGGCGTCCACTCCTTTATCCCCCCCCCCACAACCCCCACCCCCCCTCGTTTCCATGTTGTCATTTCTCCTGAATGCAGCCTTGAGCGCGGAGAATATCTTTAGACACAATATGCATGTGACCGAAGACCAAATAATGTTCCCAAGTCTCTTAAGCTCCTCGTCTCCGCGATGTCCGTCGTTAAGACCCCCCACCCTACCCCCACCCCTGGGGGGGGGGGGGGGGGGGCGGGCCAAGGAATTTCATTTATCAAGAAATGGATAGGGCTCCGAGAAGAGCCCTCTTCAGAGACGCATGCGGGGGGCTATTAATAACCGAATGACACGGGCGGCCATTGTTGGGAGAGCGACGGCTTTAGGGGGGAGTGGGGGGGGGGGGGGTGGGGGGGTGGGGGGTGGAGGTAGAGCGCGAGGAGGACCAAAGAAGCCGCCACGGCGTCTTTGGTCAAGGTTCAGCGGAGGGTCAGGTTGGCCCCGGGCGAACGGGGGAAAAAATAAAACGCACACAAAAAAAGATACTTGTGGACAGCTGGACATGTGTATATATATATATACATATATATATATAGCAAACTATATTAAAGTCCCGTTGAATCTCCTTTTATTTTCTATATTACATCTCGACCTGATCCCGACATCATGGCTTTTAAGCAGCGAGTCGTCCAGCCGTCATTTGGACGATCACCTTTCGGAAAAAGACGGACCAAAAAAAACAAAAAAAATGGCGGACGTCTTGCTCAAAGCCTCTAAAATATGTATAGAATGACCAACCCTACTTTTGCATAAATTAATCTTTTTTTTTTTTCCCCGACAAAATATAGCGAATTATCGGCTCGACTTACCTCCAAGTTTGCATCACGCCCAGTAACGAGCGACGTGATTGGTCAACGGATGCCATGTGGGCTGTACTGTTTGAAATTCTTCAATGTCAAACTACAGGGGGAATAAACAAGTGGCCAAGTCAAGTGTGAACCGTCGCCAAAAAAATGCAACTTTTTAAACGAAGCCAGAAAGTTTATTGGAAGAATCGGCAAAAATGGTGGAGAAATGGAAACTTTAAAGAAGCCAAATCTACATGTCACAATGTAGTATTTAGTAGTTTAAATATATTTATATATTTGTATTTTTTTTACCCAAAGCCAGCTCCATTTCAATTCATCCTGAAAACTAAAAAAAAACAAAAAAAAACCTTTCATCCCTTTTCTGTCACTTTCCCGCGAATTTGTCAACAAAAAATAAATAAATAAATAAATAAATAAATAAATACAACTTGTTAACCGTCTTTTAAAATGAAAACTGATATTAGTCAAATACACACCGTTTCTGTGCAGGCCAGGGTTTGTTTAAAAAAAAAAAAAAAAATGTTCCGCTACTCAAAGCCTCTTAAGCTGCCAGGGCATCGTACTGTATAATACGGCGGGGGCACGGGGATGCATATTGCCATGTAATACTCTTTCACTGCCCCCTGCCTTCTCTTGGCAGTGCATGTGAGATGAAGAGGAAAAGAGGAAAGGAAGAAAAAAAGAAAAAACAGAAAAATGTCCGGCGGTACGATGGGGATAAAGACAAAAAAAAAAAAAAAAAACGAGACAAAAGGCAATTGTTTCAGCGGACAAGCCGGGCCTTTGATAAAGATAATCGAGACAAAACGTATGATGATAATAAAATGTTAGGAAATTATTTGGAAGATTATAGCTTTAAGGATCACGGCAGATTTCTAAAAGAAAAAAAATTTATATAATCAGGCCAGAGGAAGAAAAAAAAAAAAAAAAAAACAAGAGTTGGTGTGTTTTGGGGCCAGTTTGTATAATTGGTTGGTCTATTTTTTTATTTTTTTTAAGTGTCATTCCAGGAAAAACGCATCGCAAAATTTGATTCAAAGAGAAAAAGCAGCCGAGTTTCCAACTTGAAGTAATGAGCAGCAGTTTTTTTTTTTTAATAAATCCTCTCTCAGATTCTCGAAATACTCAATCTGACCTTAACTGACTCTCATCATACCGACTCACCACTGACGGATGCAATGGCGCCACCTAGTATATATATATATATATATATATATATATATATATATATATATATATATATATATATATATATATATATATATATATATATCTCACACTGCACTTAAAGGTCCCGTATGACAGTTTTTCAGCTCGTTGTCCGACAACATTGTATTCAAAGTTTATTTCAGCCAGTTTCAAAGTTCCTCTACGGCATGATTCCGTCTCTATCCACTCCAGCTTCCCGGTGTTTCGGACTAACTGGTTCCCCTGTTACCTGGTGACCCTTTAGCGACCCGCGTTGTTGCTAATAACAGACGTTGAGAACCCCCGACAGAAATCCATAGCCGTCCTTTATAATGGAGTTTCCAAGTGTCAAAGCCCTCTGGTGATGTCATAAAGGGAAAATCCTTTGTTCGCCTGTGAGGACATGCTCTCTAAGAAGTGAGGGGAAAAATTAAGTCATCGCCGGATGAGTTTTTCTTATCTTTTTCTCTTTCTCTGCATTAATAATCACTCGTTTTAAATGCCTTTTCCCCTTTTTTTTTGTTTTTGAATTAAACCAACCTGCATTTAAAGTACTTTACAAATACAGTTTGATCAATTAAATAAAATTGTCCGGCCTAAACTCTTGCGTGAATATTATTTCGGCGTTAGCCATGTGAAAATGGGCTTTTATGACTCAGGGTTAGGAGAAATCAGAGAAATCCCCATGCAATCTATCAGGTTTCTTACACACAAAAACTAAAATACTGAAGATCCTTTTCAATTTTGAAGTCTCAATTAACACAATATCAAATGTTTTCCCAACCAGAAGCCATCCTGATCCCATTACATACACATACATATATATATAAGGAAATCTTCACATACATTGAAGTCAAATCTAAATAATTTGCTGGAAATTCCACTTCCACGCAAACACAAAGTCAAAATCGACATCATTCCCGTCACGTTTAACAGATAAAGTCCAGCAGTGAACTCAAAGTAAGACCACATGTCAGGAATTACACACACACACACACACACACAATAAAAAACATTGTTTCATAAATCTAATCTGAGTTTAAGCATTTGGTGACCTGAGGATGTAATCTCCACAAAGACCACACAGTCTTCCTCCGCTAATCCCACTCTTCCTCATCCTCACCCCCGTCCATCTTCAAACTTGATCTCACACACACACACACACACACACACACACACACACACACACACACACACACACACACACACACACACACACACACACACACACACACACACACACACACACACACACACACACACACACACACACACACACACACACACACACACACACACACACACACACACACACACACACACACACACACGCCAGTGTGCTTTACAGCCCATTCTGTTTTGCAAGATGCTAAAGCAGGGAGAGATTTGATGTTGTTTGTGACATTTCTGGTACAAAAAAACCAAAACAAACCCTTGTAAATAATGAATATAAAGTAGTATCTTATGATGAAAAATGTTTATCATTTTGGGATCCCCCCCCCCCCTCTCAATCGCACGAAATCGTTTGCTTTCGGTGCCGAACACGACGAGGGGAGGTAAAGACAACAAAGAAAAACAAATGGAAAGGAACAAAGAAGAAAAAAAATGAGAAAACGAAAGAGATAAAGAGAAAAAAATCTAAATGAAAAAGACGAACATTTGGCCAAATTAGAGACTTGCAGTACTGGAGAGCACCACTAGAGGTTACGACGAGTCCAAAGTCAGAGGTGAGCAATCGTAATCAGTGTTTGGAGTTGTTGGGGGGGGCGCGGTGGGGGGGGTGGGGGGGCTCCTCGGTTCTGGAGATAGTTGAAGGAGGAGAGCAATAACCCAAACTGACAAACACCACGGTCGCAGAGTGCTTTACCCCCCCCACCCCCCCCCCAACGAGCGCCTGAATTGAGTGGACGCTAAGCCCGGCTGCCTTTTTACCAGCCGAAGGTTTTAAGGCGACGCACCGAGCCGATAGTTAGTGATTGAATGCAGCGCCCCCCCCCCCCCCCGTCCCCCAACCCCCCCCCTCCTGTCATTATAACACAGTTTCTCCTTGAGAACTAAATCTACTTACGACTGTTTTTATATTTCTTTTTTTTCCCAATGCATTCCTTATCATTTTCTTTAATTCGGGGCGACAATCTGGACGTCGTAATCCATCATGGATTTAACGATTTCCCCGTACGCTCCGCCGGGCCCCGCCGCCGCCAAACAATCGTGATGATGTCGGACTTTGGGAACGACTCAAGGGGGATAGAAAAAGGGGGGGGGAGGATAAAGAAAAAGAAAGGGATGGGGGAAGGAGAGAGAACGGTAGAAGTGATGGGGGGGGGGTCAAACCGGTTCAAAGAAGTCCCATTATTAATCAGACGAGAACTAAAACAAGGCTGTAATATTCATAAATGGTGCAGAAGCTCTGCCCCCCCACCCTCCACCACCCCTCCTCACCCCCCCCTTTGGCCTTGATAGTATTAGAAAAATGAAAACGAAATCTTTAGATTAGAAAGATTGGAAAAATTGAATTACGGCGGCCGCCTGGATGAGCGGCAGCCAAATCTTCATCTCAGGACGGAGCGGCAGGGCGGGTGGGGGAGGGGCAGGGGGAGGAGGATGGAAAATAAAATAGGGTATGTCTGTGGGGAGGGTAAGAAGTCTGGGTCATCACCTGGTGTGGTTTCGGTCGGCTTTTCTTCTTTCAGTGTCGAGTCCGAAGCAGCGTGAGGACGCACGGCGCCGACCGGGAGGATCCAATACTCCTGGGGGGGAAGAAGGGGGGGACGGGGGGGGGGGGGGGCAAAGAAAAGGAGGCGTCAGAAAAGGAAGGTAGACCATCTGTCCATCAAGCAGACATAAGGACCAAACCTGACGAGACATTAAACAATAACTGTGAATAGAAATAAATGTGCAGGTTGTAGAGATTTCTGGAGTGTTGTAGGATTCCACAACACACTTGGTCTCAACACCACATCTACAAGGTCTTGGTCTTGACTCGGTCTCGGCCCCTTAAAGTCTTGGTCATTGGGGTCTGTGGTCTCGGCCCCTTAAAGTCTTGCCTTGGTCTTGGAATGCGCTGGTCTTGGTTTTTACTTGGACATGGCTTCCTACAGTCTTGGTCTTTTCTTGGGATGCTCTTCTCTTGGCCTCGGCCTCTTAATGTCTTGGTCTCGCCCCCTTAAAGACTTGGTCATAGGGGTCGTTAGTCTTGGTGTTGGGATGCTCTGCTCTTGGTATTTACTTGGACATGGCTTCCTACAGTCTTGGTCTTGTCTTAGGATGCTCTTCTCTTGGTCTTGGTCTCAACCCCTTAAAGACTTGGTCATAGGGGTCGTTAGTCTTGGGCCCTTAAAGTCTTGGTGTTGGGATGCTCTGCTCTTGGTATGTACTTGGACATGGCTCCTAAAAGTCTTGGTCTTGACTTGATCTTGGCCTCATAATGTCTCGGCCTTAGGATACTTTTGTCTTGGTCTTGACTTGGTCTCTTAAAGGGTAACTGAAATGTTTTTCAGATTTCATCTTTAGAAAGAAGAATAAATATGCTTTCGAAAGGTATATAACATTCCCAGATAAAAGTCCGAATTCCGACCCTTTTAATTGACTTTACATGATGCAGCAGACGACGGTATATTTGCGGGCCATAAATGTGAGCCGCCTGAGCTAGACCGGATATGACGTACGAGGGGTTATATGTCCCAGCCAAAACAACATCAGCTGATTGAAGAATGGAGGGGTTTGGCGATACAGAAGCACCTAGGAGCGATGTTAGCGAAGATTTAAGTGACGTATCGTTGGTTTTGGACGAAGATGAAGGAGAGGAATCATCGGAGGAAGAATTAGAAGAAAATCAAGGCGTTCAACCATACATGTTTGAGCCGTGAGTACATATTGTGTGTGACCGGGTATTTACCCGTGTGCACATATTGTGCGTGACCGGGTATTTACCCGTGTGCACATATTGTGCGTGACCGGGTATTAACCCGTGTGCACATATTGTGCGTGACCGGGTATTTACCCGTGTGCACATATTGTGCGTGACCGGGTATTTACCCGTGTGCACATATTGTGCGTGACCGGGTATTTACCCGTGTGCACATATTGTGTGTGACCGGGTATTTACCCGTGTGCACATATTGTGTGTGACCGGGTATTTACCCTTGTGTCAGAGTGGGTGTTTTGCAAAGTTTATTGGTCTATTTGTCTTAAGTTTTAGCAGGTTTTAAAAAGACTTACTGAAAGTTGGGTTTAAAAATCCGTTAAAAAGCCGTTTAAAAATGGTGGGGACAGAACCAGGTTTCAGGATACGTTTCCTCTTCACATCAAAACCAAGTGACTCTCGGATTGCGGGTGCTGTTTCGTAACAGTCATCCGTGAAATGTTGACTGCAGAGATAGGAGGCCTCTGTTGGTGTCCAGTTGGAGCGAGTGCGCTGCACTTGTTTTGTCCATAATCTCCTCAAAGTTTCATCTTTTGGGAATTTATGGACACTTACAGACGGACTGGGCATTTGGGAACACCCAGCCGCAACACAACGCTTAGGCATGACTCTAAAAAACTGCTAAATAACGCGATAATGCAGAGCACATGTAAACAAGACACTACGATCAGCTGTTGTGGGCGGAAGTAAATAACTCCTCATACGTCACAGCGCAAAACTACGGCAAGTTGGGAAAACTAGGTCAGATTCACAGGGCGGGAGATTTAAAGGCATTTTTAGACGTTCGGCGCTCAAGAGCAAGATAGTGGTGTGATTGTCATTGGTGTGTCATATATCATTCGAAAGGGGGAAAAATAATGCTAAATACTGGTGTATTTTAATAGAATTATTTCAGGGACCCTTTAAAGTCTTATCTTGACCTTGAGACGCTCTGGTCTTGGTTTTTACTTGGAGTGGCTCCTTAAAGTCTTGGTCTTGGTCTCGACTCAGTCCTGTGTGAGGTGGTCTTCACCACAACACTAGATCTGCGCTTTTATTTTCCGTCCTGGTCTCCCGATGTAATTCAATTGACAGAGCTAAAGTTAATTAGTAGTTTTAGTTATTTACATTTTACAATATGAGAATGTCTTGCTACATAATTTTAACACAAACACTTGATGTTCACCTTGAATAAAACAACTATAGAGCTATGACTTTGAACTCTGGGTCCTTAAAAATGTCTTTATTTGGTCATTGTCTCCTGAAACTACGCACAACTTGTTTGAATTTCAAGTGTGTACACCAATAAATGTTTTAGAATTAATACAACTCGAAAACAAATATCTCAAGAGTATTTAACTTTCTAGACAAATATTTGACGTGGTACAAATCCTTTAAAGACATTTATGCCAATAATTCAATATAAACTCAATAAAGCAGCGAGCCTGTGACCTTAAATGTCCTGCTGTTTCAAACTGGAGCCCGTTATAACAACCCAGCGGCGCCCTCTCGTGGCAGAAACACGGCATGACAAGAGGAAGTGATAACATGATGACCACCTGCCAGACATGGACCGAAACAATCAGATATTTTAAATTCTGTGACCCGTGAGATGTGGAATTGATTTTGACACATTTGTACACAACTTCTAAATAACAACTTAGAAAAATCACTGGATAGGAACCAACATCAGGAACAGTTCAAGCGACGGTATATTGTAATTCTCAGAGGAAATCAAACTATTCTTGAACTTTAACTGACACCTGAAAAGAGGAAACGGATATTATTGAGGCGGATGAGAGAGATTGCAGTATCGCGTGATGTCCACCAGATGTCACCACATACCTTTTATCATTACACTGACAGACGGGACAGTTTCTAAGACTATTATACCTGAATTTGTTGTTCTTAAGGTCCGATTGAGTTGAAGATTTGCAACTCAATCATCTTCCTTCACTGTGCTTTAGTTCATTTCATACTTTGTCCTTCATGATTGCACATTTTTCATTACCTGAGTAAATAAAAAGAACTATATCCATCCATTAACCATCTTTTTTTGAAACTGCATGCTCGCTTTTGTGAGACGTTTTTTTTTTGGTAAACAACATCTGGAATTCTATCAAATGTGATCATATTCCTATGTTGTGCATATTTCCCATGTTATATTATCTTTCACGGACGTGAGTCATAAGATGCTTTACGGCACTAAAAACAGAAGAAAAAATAGAGAATGGGGACATTTCAAGCTCCTGCAGTAGATTGTAATTCCCAAAGGAAATTAAACTATTGCTGAACTTCAACTGACACCTGAAAAAAGGAATCGCATTATATTGAGGTCGTTTGGGATTGCAGTTGCACATAATGTCCACTAGAGGTCACCACAGTCCAGTTATTATTATACTGACTACTGAATACCCTGAATTTGTCAATACAGTCTATGATTGATTTAATTTTCTTTCTGCATTTTGTGTTATTCACAGTGAAGCCTTGTACATGTTGATATTCAAAAAAACGGGTTATTAATTTCTATCCTGTCTGATTTGATGTTCAACTTTTTCATTTATTCTGTGTGGAGCGACGTTTCAAGGAATTCCCCTCTGCGAAATGTTTTTTTTCAGTCTTACATTTGAACTACATCTCATTTTGTTGCCTTAATAACGCACACATTTTATTTTGTAGACATTTCTTTGTGTTCTAATTTGTACCTACATCACAGATCTTGCTGTAAAACTGGATTTCTTCCACCCCTTTGCTGCTTCGTCAGCTCCGAGAAGAGCAGCAGAAGGACTCTACTCCTTCGCCAGCAGGGGGGGCCAGTGATCCGCGTCGGTGCCAAACGGCTGGTCTCGTTATCCACGATCAGCTGCGAGCTATTTCTGTCTTCTGTCACGCGATCCCAGCCGGCGATGGACCGCGGCTTCCTGCAGGAACCATCAGGCAGCTGATTAATGCCTCTCGACTCACGAGGAATGTTGAATGATGGGAGGGGGAGAGGGGGAGGGGGGGGGGGGTCTTAAATGCTGTATTCAATTAACGCCGAGACAGCTTCTATTATTGAATGGTTGGTGTGGATTCCCCCCCCCCTCCGTTCACACTCTCGCCTTGATTCGCCGGCTCACGTGAGGCGGCGCCAAAACATCTGGGCGAGAGGGAAAGAGAGAAGCGGCGACATTTGTGGGTCGACAGCAGGCGGGCTGGGAAGAAGTGGCAGATTGCGAGAGCTCCATCCTGATTGGTGGTGGTGGTGGGGGGGGAGGAGGAGGGAGGGGGTTCAAAGACAGATTGGCCGACGTTCGGGCCCGCCGGCCGTACGCCGTTCCTGTCCTCGGCGATACCGAGACCTGCACGCAGGCTTTTGGCTGCACGGAGATTATGTAATCGCCGGCACAGGGCCTCCAGAGGCCACGGCAACACACACACACACACACACACACACACACGGGGTGAGTCGGTTTAACGGACGATGGCGACGGGGGATTGGGGGGGGGAGGGGGTCCAACCAGTCACTACTTTAAACCGGCAATGTGTCGCTTCTCCAGCCTCCGTCTTCCTCGCCGTTTCCATTGAGAGCGTTCAAATTATCCCCCCCCCCCCCCCCCCCCCCCCCCCGCAGGGCGTGGAAATGTAAACCCGGATTAATGCGTCATTAGAAATGTACCATTTCTTTATCCGGCAAAATGAATTAAACCGCGGTAAAAAAAAAAAAAGGCACGCGAGTATCCTATTTATGACAAAGCTTGACGATCGATGTTTTGTTGTTTGTTTTTTTTCAAAAAGAGAACCAAAGGTAAGCTTTTCAAAACTTCCACGTGGTCTCGTTGGTCCAAAAGCCTTGTATTCAAAGTATTTTTTTTCAAGCCATTTGAATACTGGACCATAGAAGCTACATTCGGAATCTGCTGTGTCTGTGTGAGCCGGACTGGCTCCGCCCCCTACACACGCCCATATTAGGAAGAGGGAGGAAGTACTTCCTCTCGTGGCGCCATGTGCCAGAACAGAGCTGCCTCATTGTTGGAGGAGTCAAAGGTGGTGGAGCCTACCTTGATTGTGATTGGCTGAACCCCCCGATGACACTATACAGGGTTTGATTCATGATTGGCTGGTTGGAGCGACACACTTTTTAAAACCTGGGAGAGAGAGGACACACTTTCTTCACTTCTGGGGCGTCGTGCCAGGAATGGGGACGATTCGTACTCTCGGAAAACCTTTCGAAAGTGTATTTTACACAACATGACCCTTTTTTTCCTCCTTGGCAGCGTTCAAATCTGCCACGCGGACCTTCGTTTCTCAAAGTGTCGCCTCCTAATTCACGGCAACCGTTTGACAAAACGCAGTTGTCGCGTGACCATCAGCAGTCACAGGTAAGTAATCCGACGCTAAACGACCGCAGTGTCGGCGAGCGGTGGCAACCTGCGCAGCTTTTAGAATCAGATTGCCACTTGGCCGGAGCGGCTTGTCGACACGGCGAGGCGACGCCGATCCCGAAGAAATTGCCAGTTTGAACGGAGGGCGGCAATTAGAAATCGCTCCGTTCGGCCTTTTTGGACCAAAGGGGCTCCTTTTCTCTCGGCACTCTGCATTTCCCTCACGCTTCCGTCGCCGGCGCTCACTTTTAGGAAAGGGAAGACCAGAAAAGAAAAGAGAAAGAGGGAGGGAGGCTGTGCCTGTTGCAGGGCCCGGCCAACTGCGGTCCGCGGGAGGTTGCGTAACGCGATTAGACAGCAGGAATCTGAGAGAGGAGTCCCATTGTTCGCGGCCATGTGAGGCCCGGGCGAGAGAGAGAGAGAGAGAGAGAGAGACCATGTGACCCGAGGTCGGAGGGCAAACACAAGCGGAATGATAACACGAGGCCCCCCGGGGGAGGGGGGGGGCATCGCATTCATCTTCTCCATATTAATTCATTTTGCTCCCCCGGCTACCTGCCCTCTTTTTTTTTTTCTGTTTCCTTTTTATTACACGCTTCCTTCCTGGTGACATGTTGAATATTTGACCGAACACATCGCTCTGAAATGTCACAAACCATATTTTTAAAAAGCCAGCTTCTCCCAGAATCAGAAAAAAGCCTCTATTAAACACCCAGTTTAAAGCCGTTTCTTTAGAATTTACACAGTTTTCTCAACCTTCTTGACGCGTGTTGCGGAAATCGCATTCAGGAAGCGTTGAAATGCTAAAACGCATTGAAGTCAGTTAAAAATGTTTCCCCATGTGCCACTGGAACTTCATATAAGGACTCGGTATTTTATAATTTACCCTTAATCTCAACCTAATTTGCCAGACTTGGTCGCCAAGCAACTAGAACGACGACAGCTGAAGCTGGTTGCTTAAAGTCTTAGTGAAATGAAAACTCGACCTCCAAAACTCTCTGGCTGTCGCTTCTAGTAACATTTTTATGCTAACTGGCCGAAGGGTAAAATGTTAAAACACGGCAATCTGTGAGAAAATAGCCAATAAACGTTGGTATTTCCGCTGCTGGGCGGAGCTTCTGACAATAATAGAGTGACGTCACGGGTTGTGCACACGCCCAAGTTGTGTTTACATTATGGAGGATCAGAGTTTTGATGACGAAGAGGCTGAATTTAACCATATTTCATCATCATCATCGTTTCAAACCCAGTGATTGATGAAGAAGACACAGAAGGGTCGTTCTGCCATCGGTGACCCCGTCTGGAACATGTTTGAGGAAGCAGAAGACGCTTCGTCCTCGTCTCCTCGTCTCCTCAGCCGCCAGTTTTCACCTTTGAGGCTCCTGACTTTTGGCAGAACGACCGGCTTCCTGGATCATGTCCAAGCACTTTTCCGACTGCGCGGAATCACCGAAGATGAGTCCAGGTATTACTAGATCGGCTACTAGCCGCCTGAGCTAGCGGCTAACTGCTGGCGTCTCCCGCCGCCTGTGCTCCTTTTCTCCTCTCTCGGTCTCTTCCAGGCTCAATCTTTCATCAAGGCTCATAAAACGCCGACTATAACTTCAAAACACTGTAAAAACTTGGATATTTCAGAGGGAAACAAGCCGATATAAACACAACAGATGGAGATCTGCACAACTCGTGACGTCACAAAGAAGGATTCCCCCGACTTCCTCGGCTGGAGATTCAAAATTCAAATAACTTTGTTATGCGGCAACAGTGGTGGGGCAGAGTCGGAGAAACCTTAGAAGTAGTAGCCCAACTATCGTTTTTTTGCAAAGTAGTGTTTTACATTTCACTAGGACTTTAAAGCGGCGGAAATAGGCGGGAAAATGTCCAAAACTCTGTATTTCTTTGCAAAAAAAAAGCTTCAGACCATGCGAGTTTCTCACTCGCTTGTCTAGACGGGTTACTATTGACATTGTAAAAGTATTTTAAAATACTTTCAAAGGTCACATGCATTGGGAGCCCATCGTCATTATAACCTAATCCGACGTTTCCATGACGCACTTTTAATCAGATTACTTGCAGCTCATTTAAAGGCAATGTTTTCTTTTTTTTTTTTTTTTTAAGTGCCATCTAAATAAATATTTTTCAAAAATAAAGCCACACTCGCGTCTTCCAAAACCCCAGTTGTCCTAGCGTGCGCAATTTGCGTCCAGTAATCAAAATAGCCTTGTGGAAAAAATGCGTCTTCAGTCCCCCCCCCCTTAAAAGACTTGAGATAAATGGCGCACCCGCTGTTAAAGTCAACGCTCTTAGAAAGTCAACATCGGGCTCAGAGATCTGAAGAGTTCTTCAGAGTCGCTTCCTGCAGCGTGGAGCTAAGCCTCTTATCTGTGTAGACTTCTTTTCTTTTTTTTTTTCTACAGTATCTAATAGTGAAACTGGAGATCTTTATTAAACTAAAGAGCACAATCGACCTGCGGCTAAGCTCCGCCCCTCTCAATTACCAACTGGAATGCGAAGCTTATACAAGCCGTCGCCTTAATTTGGAACAAATGTGAGACTTTCTTGTTTACATTTGTCGTGTTGAGTTTTTGTTTTTGTAAAATAAGCTAAAATAAAGCCTGTTTATTCCTAAACGACTACAAATGGTGCCCGATGGAGCCGACGACGTTTGGGAGAGCCGACGACGTTTGGGAGTTGGATGCGTATCGGCTGGGGGGGGGGGAGGGGTCTTATGGGGGCGGGGCTTAGCCAAAGGTCAATTCAGAAAATTCAGAAACAGGTTTTGGTTTTTTTGGGTTTTTTTTAACGCGAGTTAGATTCCTCCTCCTCGTGAAATATTAATTGAGACGTTCCTTCGGCGGCCTCGTCCTGCTCGGCAATATTATGTGATGAAGAAGGTGGGGGGGGGGGGGGGGGGGGGGGCGCCTTCCTCCGCGGCTTTAACCGCAGCCATAAAGGCAGGCGGAGGCTCCGGTTTATGATTTCATCAATCTGCCGCAGCGCCGAAGACTGAGACGTCGCTTGCGGCATTACCACCACCACCCCCCCCCCCCCCCGTCCCTTTCGCTCACTCGGACTCACAAATCTCCACCAGAGACGATGCAGGGGAGGAAAATAAAGGAAGGATGGAAGCGGCATGTACTGAATATATAACACTCCGACTCAGCCTCCGTGGAAACGGGGGGGGGTGCAACTTTTTGAAAACGGTCAAACTCCGTAACCATGGAAATTGGAGTTAAACAACGTTTCAAAAATGCTACCTCTCTGTTCAAATGTACAATTTTTGACATTCCCGACTTCATGGAATTCGATTTTTTTTTTTTTTTAAATAATGATCAACTACGTCTCCATGGAAATGGGGAGGGGGGGAGGGGGGGGGGGGGCACCTTTCAAAAGTGCTACTTCTTTGTCTTTGTGGAAATTACATTTTTCAAAAACGCCCCAACTCTGAGACCGTGGAGATGGCGGAAAACGCAACTTTTCTGAAGCTCAAATGGGGGAGTTAGGACAACTTTTTGAAAAAAACTGATACTTTACACATGCACTACAGACACAGTGTATAGTAGTCCTGCCCATGCTCGGACAGCCAATCAGAATAACGCTTCCTCCGCCGTGCCACGACTCCCAGTCCACATTCTCTTGTGACTACTTTTATTTTGACGGGTCACCGTATTAACCCAACAATGTCCGATGTCCATTGTTAACATCTAGAAATCGTTTTTCTCCACTACGCGTGTGGTTTTATCACCAAAACAAGCAAACAGCGCCCACTGGTGGCCTGGCATGCCGACTACATTGTTGTGCGCATTTTCTGCCATTTCCTTCAATACGGACATTCTTTTTAAAACAACGCTGCGCAAACACTGGAACTTTTCTCGCAGAAATGTGGCGTTTTTTGACTTGAAAGTCGATGCAAGCGGAGCCTTGATGGCGAGTCGAGAGCTCTCCTTCGCCGTTTGTGACAAATTGAAAAAGAAATTGAAAAAAAATGCTTCGGATCTTGAATGCAACTTACATACGAAAAAGCGAAGTTGTCATGTTCTGGTGATGCTGACTCGTCAGTGAGAAGCACTCCGCACACTGCAGTCAGCAAAAAGCTCAGAGGAATGGGAGTGTGTGTGTGTGTGTGTGTGTGTGTGTGTGTGTGTGTGTGTGTGTGTGTGTGAGGGAGTAGTGGTGCATTGGGAAGCCCCGCCCATCTGAGCGGTGTGGTCGTCTTGAAGTGGAAGCTGCTTCCAAACGTTATCCATTTACCGACATCCGGCTGTTGGACACACACACACACACACACACACACACACACACACACACACACACACACACACACACACACACACACACACACACACACACACACACACACACACACACACACACACACACACACACACACACACACACACACACACACACACACACACACACACACACACACACACACACACACACACACACACTGCAGCAACAGGGTAATGGACAGTCTGGGAGTTTTCCTGCTGATGATGGACTTTTCGTCTCTTTCTAATCAGCCACTCCGCTCCTCCATCACCGGGTCGTTTCTCATCCGCCGGTCTGAGTACCAGTCGGACCTCGCACGCGCGCACAAGCGCACACGCACACACCACGAAAATGCAGCACTGGGCTGCGGCAACTCGCTCGCAGCTGATGGAGACATAGAGTGAATGTGAAGCTCAAAGCAAAAGAAAGGAAGAGACGTGTGAGGAGCTGGAAAAGAAATGAAACTGATTGATCCCTTATCATGAAGGGGATCTGGACACTTTATGATCTGTCTCCTTTAAAAACACACCTGTCCCTTTAAAAACACACCTGTCCCTTTAAAAAACACACCTGTCTCCTTTAAAAAGACACCTGTCCTCTTTAAAAAGACACCTGTCCTCTTTAAAAACACACCTGTCCTCTTTAAAAACACACCTGTCCCTTTAAAAACACACCTGTCCCCTTTAAAAACACACCTGTCTCCTTTAAAAAGACACCTGTCTCCTTTAAAAACACACCTGTCCCTTTAAAAACACCTGTCCCTTCAAAAACACCCATCCACTTTAAAAACACACCTGTCCCCTTTAAAAGACACATGTCTCCTTTAAAAACACACCTGTCTCCTTTAAAAACACCTGTCCCTTTAAAAACACCTGTCCCTTTAAAAACACCTGTCCCTTCAAAAACACCCGTCCACTTTAAAAACACACCTGTCCCCTTTAAAAGACATATGTCTCCTTTAAAAAGACACCTGTCTCCTTTAAAAACACACCTGTCCCTTTAAAAACACCTGTCCCTTCAAAAACACCTGTCCCTTCAAAAACACCCGTCCACTTTAAAAACACACCTGTCCCCTTTAAAAGACATATGTCTCCTTTAAAAACACACCTGTCTCCTTGAAAAACACACCTGTCTCCTTTAAAAACACACCTGTCCCCTTTAAAAGACACATGTCTCCTTTAAAAACACACCTGTCTCCTTTAAAAACACACCTGTCCCTTTAAAAACACCTGTCCCTTCAAAAACACCCGTCCCTTCAAAAACACCCGTCCACTTTAAAAACACACCTGTCCCCTTTAAAAGACATATGTCTCCTTTAAAAACACACCTGTCTCCTTGAAAAACACACCTGTCTCCTTTAAAAACACACCTGTCTCCTTTAAAACACACCTGTCTCCTTTAAAACACACCTGTCCCCTTTAAAAACTGGTTCGCGAATAAATCCTCATAGCAGACAACGCAAATCCCCAACGAAACCCTGCCGCGCCGCATTTCATAACAACGTTGCATTTTGCCATAACTTGCCACATATTACAAAAACGAGCTGAAAATGTATTCCATTCTTACACATCGAAAACATTTATTACAAAATACCCAGCGTGCACTTGTCGAAACTGTAAAAGACAGACATTATATCAGCAGGTGAGCGTTTCCTCAAGCTTGTTCATCGGGAGCTTTTGAAAAGAGCTGTCGTTATCGTCGCAGTAGTACAAGTCAAACATTAGTCACGCTTTGAGCACCGATTTGCGGCTTCACATCGGGGAGTGTATCATTAACGACGGCGCTCAGCGACTCGCGGCAGTAAGTTAAAGAAACACACGAGTCGGCACAGCGGAGGATGTGACACACACCACCCAAGTCCTGGTTCTTTGTAAAGCTTGGAGAGAGTGTGTGTGTGTGTGTTGAAACGCGTTGCTACTGAACAAGTATCGGCAAAAACTTACGCCCATAATATTAATGGGAATGACAAAAGTCAGATGTTGAAAATGGTATCGGAGCTCCGTATCGGCAAGTACATAGACGTTGGCACTCGTATTGGCAAGTAGCTAAAGGGTAGTAATGGTATCGGTACTTGGTATTGGCAAATAGCTAAAGGTTAGTAATGGTATTGGTACTTGGTATTGGCAAATAGCTAAAGGTTAGTAATGGTATTGGTACTTGGTATTGGCCAGGAGCTAAAGGGTAGTAATGGTGTTGGTACTTGGTATTGGCAAGTAGCTAAAGGTTAGTAATGGTATTGGTACTTGGCATTGGCAAGTAGCTAAAGGTTAGTAATGGTATTGGTACTTGGCATTGGCAAGTAGCTAAAGGGTAGTAATGCTATCGGCACTTGGTATTGGCCAGTAGCTAAAGGGTAGTAATGCTATGGATACTTGGTATTGGCAAGTAGCTAAAGGGTAGTGATGCTATGGATACTTGGTATTGGCAAGTAGCTAAAGGTTAGTAATGGTATGGATACTTGGTATTGGCAAGTAGCTAAAGGGTAGTAATGGTATTGGTAGTTGGTATTGGCCAGGAGCTAAAGGGTAGTAATGGTATTGGTACTTGGTATTGGCAAGTAGCTAAAGGGTAGTAATGCTATCGGCACTTGGTATTGGCAAGTAGCTAAAGGTTAGTAATGGTATGGATACTTGGTATTGGCAAGTAGCTAAAGGGTAGTAATGCTATCGGTACTTGGTATTGGCAAGTAGCTATAGGGTAGTAATGCTATCGATACTTGGTATTGGCAAGTAGCTAAAGGGTAGCAATGCTATCGATACTTGGTATTGGCAAGTAGCTAAAGGGTAGTAATGGTATTGGTACTTGGTATTGGCAAGTAGCTAAAGGGTAGTAATGGTATTGGTACTTGGTATTGGCCAGTAGCTAAAGGTTAGTAATGGTATTGGTAGTAGGTATTGGCCAGTAGCTAAAGGTTAGTACTTCCATTGTTACTGCGTGTTGGCAAGTAGCTAAAGGTTAGTACTTCCATTGGTACTCCGTATTGGCAAGTAGCTAAAGGGTAGTAATGGTATTGGTACTGGCCAGTAGCTAAAGGTTAGTACTTCCATTGGTACTCCCTATTGGCAAGTAGCTAAGGGTAGTACTTCCATTGGTACACCGTGTTGGCAAGTAGCTAAATGGTAGCAATGGTATCAGTAAGTAGCAAAATTAGTACTTGTATCAGTCCATGCCAAATAGCTAAAGGTTAGTACCCGTATCAGTACTGGGTATCAGCAAGTACTCATATCAGTACTCAATGTCGACAACCAGCAAATAGCTAGTACTGATACCGGTACTCTGTACGGACAAGCAGCTAACGGTTGGTACTCGTATCAGTATCACAGCATCCCGGGCAGTACTGGACCAGGAACAGACGAGGATCAATACTTTTGAATTCCAAAAATATCCTGAAATATCGAATAACGTTTAGATTTTATTTCCGGGCCGATAAATCCAAGACGGCGGAGATCGCAGAGCGGATCGTTTACACTGCTAAGAGATCGGGGTGTCACTTGGACACACGCGCGATCGTGTACTTGTACGCGAGGGGGCGGCGACTGTGCAGCTCGATCAATAAGTACTCTAAAGTATGGCGGCAGGTAATCAGAGTGATTTATCGGTCAAAGGTGGGTATCGATCAGCAGCTCTCGTGTGTGTGTGTGTGTGTGTGTGTGTGTGTGTGTGTGTGTGTGTGTGTGTGTGTGTGTGTGTGTGTGTGTGTGTGTGTGTGTGTGTGTGTGTGTGTGTTGAGCAATAAGTACGTTTGGAATCGTGTTTAAGTGTGACTCAGCTGCATCCTTCACTTGTTATTCGATTTCTCATGCATCCCCAATGCTGCACACACATGCATCCGCGCGTGTGTGTGTGTGTGTGTGTGTGTGTGTGTGTGTGTGTGTGTGTGTGTGTGTGTGTGTTCAGCTCTGCTCATTCAGCAAGGCAAGGAAAAAGCCCACACGAGATTTACAAGCTCATATATGCAACAAGGAGGAGGATGGGTGGTTTAAAGAGATTACCATCAGCTGATTGAGGCCTTGAATGTGTGCAAAGACAGAAAAGAAGGAAGAAAAAAAAGGAAAAAAGAATAAAAAGGAAAAATGAGGAAAAATAACTTCAAAGAAAAATATGAAATGGGGGGGGGGGTGAGGATAAAATAGGGTGGGGGAAGGAAATAGAATGAAAAGCAAACAAAAAAAAAGAAAAAGATGGAAAACTTTTTTAAAAAGAACCAAAAAAAGGGGGGGAGAAGATAAACCAAACAGAATAAGAAAAAGAGGAAAAAGAGAGGAAAAAATTGAAAAAGGCAAAAAGAACAAAAATAGAACAAACCAAAAAAGTAAAAGAAAAGAGTAAAAAAAATTACCATGAAATTAAAAGAAGAAAACAAAAAAATACAATGAAAACAAGACAGAAAAGAAATAGAAAAAGAAAGAACCTGGATTTTTCAATGGCTGGAGTGAATGTATGTGTAAAAATACAAGAGAAAAGTGGTTGATTTGCTTTCCTCCTTGGTTCAATGGTCTGTTTGAATGCAGATGATGGAGGAGGAGGAGGAGGAGGTGCAGATATATGACGACAATAAGAAAAACACTCGGTTCAGTGAACAATCAATACAAGCAAATCAATGAGAAAATCTATTTCGATATAACTTCTTAGAAAGGAAGTTCAATTAAAACAGTTCCTATGGTGCAACTTTTTTAATAACTCTCCGTCTCCATGGAAACGAGGGGGGAAACTGCAACTTTTTTTTGGAAATGGTCCAAATGGGATGAAACAACATTTTGAAAATGCTCCCCCTCTATAGAAAATCTCAAATTTTGGAAAGTTGCAAAACACTTGGGACGTTGAAATATAATGCAACAACTCAGTTTCCATGGAAACGGCGGAGGGAAACTTTTCAAAAGTGCTACGTCTCGTGTTCGTGAAAACCACTTTTTGTAAGTGCTCCAACTCCATCTCCATGGAAACGGGGGGTGGTGAAACTTTTCGAAAATGCCCCGACTGTGTAACCACGGAAACGGGTGAAAAGGCAACTTTTCTAAAGCTTCCCGACTCTTAACATTTATGGCGTATTGATCTCTGCTGCGTGTGTGAGTGCTTTCATCAGAAAAAAGAAAAAAGAAAAAAGCCAGCACCCCCTGGTGGCCTGGCATGCTCATTACACCATCCACTGTTTTGTGGAGCAGAGAATGTTTTAAAATTTTTGCCTCCAAACACCGTGATCCTGCACTTAAAGAGGAACCTCCAGTGACAACAATCCTTCCCTCCTTCATATTAGATGACGGCGAGGAACAAGGAGGCGACGGAGAGAGAGAGAGAGGGAGCGAGAGAGAGATGACATAATGGGCTCCCCGCGAGAGGGACTGCCGAAAGGGTTTCAATTATTTAAGAGCTATTCTTTCTAAATCTCGGGGCAATTATGAAGCTGCATGGAGGCATCGCTCTTCCTCTTTTCCACGTTTGTCCTCCTTCTCCTCCTCCTCCTCCTCCTCACATTGCTGGACTTGCTCTGGTTTACCTCTCCTCTCAATCTCCCACTTCCTTCACACAGTGCCGGCGTCGCTCTTAATGGCCTCCTCCTCCTCCTCCTCCTCCTCCTCCTCCTCCTCCTCCTCCTCCTCCCCTCCCCCATTGCTGGACTTGCTCTGGTTTACCTCTCCTCTCAATCTCCCACTTCCTTCACACGGTGCCGGCGTCGCTCATAATGGCACTCTCCTCCTCCTCCTCCTCCTCCTCCTCCTCCTTCTCACATTGCTGGACTTGCTCTGGTTTACCTCTCCTCTCAATCTCCCACTTCCTTCACACGGTGCCGGCGTCGCTCTTAATGGCACTCTCCTCTTCCTCCACCACCTCCTCCTCCTCCTGCACCACCTCCACCTCCTCCACCTCCACCTCCTCACATTGCTGGACTTGCTCTGGTTTACCTCTCCACTCAATCTCCCCCTTCCTTCACACGGTGCCGGCATCGCTCTTAATGGCACTCTCCTCTTCCTCCACCACCACCTCCTCCTCCACCACCTCCACCTCCACCTCCTCCTCCTCCTCCACCATCTCCTCCACCTCCTCCGCTCCTTTCATCCCCCTCTTTTATCCCCATCTTGTGCTGGATCACGTTTGCTCGGCATCGCCAACTCTCTATCCGTTTATTATTCATGAATCTGGTTCAGGGAGGAGAGAGAAAAAAAAAAAGGAAAAAAAAGGAGGAAGGAAGATGCATCTGGAGCTTCGGATGAGTGTGTGTGTGTGTGTGTGTGTGTGTGTGTGTGTGTGTGGCGGTGGAGGAAGATCTGCATTGGCGCAGTGAGGCGGCTTTGCGGGGATTTGGCCACGCCGCGGCTCGGTGTACGACTTACGACAGCTCGAGCGGGAAAATGCCGAATTAATGTCTCAAAGACGGCCTGATAATCTGCTACTTAGCGGGGAACTTTTCGAAAGATCTATAATTAGAAAACAGACGGGCGAGTCACGGAACGACGCCGCACAGACACCTGAACCTCGGATTATTATGGGCTTTGGGGTAAATGCTCGTCCTCTTTTTTTTTTTTTTTACCCCCGGGGGGGTATTAAGGCCTCATTTTCAACACGGTGTCTCAAGTTACGAAAGTAATGAAACCACACCCACATGCTAGCAGAGCCCTTTACGCTATAAACGTCAACAATGGCAGTATCACGGTGACTGTCAGAATAAAAGTACCGAGTCCCGGGAGAATAGTTCGGGCCCTTTCAAAAAGTTCTACATCGGGAGCCATTTTCAAAAAGTTTAGTCCCCCCCCATCCTCGGTTTCCACAGAGATGGAGCAATTTTTAAAAGCTCCGTTTTCAATGGAGACAGATTTGGGGCATTTTCCAAAAGTTCCACCTCGGAAGTAATTGAGTGCACTTTCCCACGTTTCCGTAGCGACGGAGCATTCTCAAAAATCCCCACCCTTTCCATTGAGACAGAGTAGGAGCATTTTCCAAAAGTTCCACATCGGGAGCCAATTTCAAAAAGTTGCATTGTAAGTGGCTCCAAACACATTTGCCCCCCAAAACCACGAGGAAACTTTCCAAAAATGCTACGGCTCCGTCTCTGTGTAATAATAATAATAATAAGTTAACATGAGAAAATGCCAGTTTTTGAAAATGTTTGCGTTTTCACTTCAAACGTTGTCGTGGAAACGGCGCCTCTTTCTGCCATTTAAGTATTTCTTTTTTTTACAGGAGATCCAAACATAGACGCAACGTGGCAACTGGAACTCTGGATCCAGGAGTCAAACAACGGCAAGACGCGAAACAAGCGAGAGGATCAAGCGGGTGACGAAAACATCTGGATCCTCCGCAGCTGCTGCGGCTGGGAAATGAGGTCAACCAGCCAGCGTGCGGAAGCTTCCAGACATCCCCCTCCACCCAGGAAGATGGTTATTGTTTAAAACTTCCGCTCTTTATTGTCATTTCACCAGATAATGAGTGGATTTAGAAACTGTGGGCGGCAGCGGGAATTCTTTTTTAATTTTATTCCAGAGGTTTTGTTTATGCCGACGCGTTTGCTGCTATTTTTAGAAGCAGTTTCATGTGCCGCTTTTGAATAGATTGAATCCACAATGATTGGAAGCCCTTTGAAGACACTTCAAACAGCCGGGAGAGTGGACACGGCGCTTTAAAAAAAAAAAAAAAAAAAGACGATGAAACAGGCACCTATTCCACGTGAACGACGATCTAATGAGCAAATAAAGACACGTGTGTGTGTGTGTGTGTGTGTGTGTGTGTGTGTGTGTGTGTGTGTGTGTGTGTGTGTGTGTGTGTGTGTGTGTGTGTGTGTGTGTGTGTGTGTGTGTGTGTGTGTGTGTGTGTGTGTGTGTGTGTGTGTGTGTGTGTGTAACAGGGGACAGAATCACGGGTACAAAACCGCCGCCAAATACTCTTCCACTAATGTGGAAGTTAAAAAAAAAAAAAAAGGAAGCCTCATTTGAGATGCAACGACAACAATGGATATGAAATTCAAACGATGGGTTTGCAGATGACATTTTGCTTTATGTTTAATCGTGAATAGTTTTGAAAACCGCTCCCAAAATGGAGACTTGTTTTGGAAACGCTTCGACTTCCGTCTCCTTGGAAATTGGTGGACTCGCAACTTTCCGAACATGCTCCAACTCCGCGTGAACGGGTCAAACGGAACTTTGTGAAAACACTTGGTCGCCGTTCCCGTGGAAAAGAGGCCAAAGCGCAACTTTTTGAAAACGCTCCGACTTCCGTCTCGGTGGAAACGAGGGGAAACAACTTTATGAAAACACTACGGCTCCGTTTCCATGAAAAAGAGGCAAAAGCGCAACTTTTGAAAAACGCGCCGACTTCCGTCTCGGTGGAAACGAGGGGAAGCAACTTTATGAAAACACTATGGCTCAATTTCAATGAAAAAGAGGCAAAAGCGCAATTTTCGAAAATGCTCCGACTTCCGTCTCGGCAGAAAAGAGGGGAAACAACTTTATGAAAACACTACGGCTCTGTTTCCTTGAAAAAGAGGCAAAAGCGCAACTTTTGAAAAACGCAGAAAAACCCAGAAAGAGAAAGAGTCGGCACATTTAAGAAGCTCCACCTTGGACGCCATATTGAAAAATTGCAGAATCGAAAACGCCACCGATCTTTCTGCGTTTTTACTTGAAAACGTCTAAAAACGACACCCAACGACGGGGGGTAGGAGGGAGGGGGGGTTGGTTGCGGTGACATAACGCCATGAGGCAGCGCTCAGTCTGCTGGAGCTCCCATGATGCCTCTCTGCTCCTGGTAAACACGCCGCTAACAGCTAGGTGAGGCGAAGGCTATAAATAGCTCCTGCTGTAACCACCACACACACACACACACACACACTCAGGCATAAATATATGCAAAGACACAAACACATAGGTAGACCCCCCCTCCTCCTGGCAGCGCTGCTCCTCTCCAGCTTATCATACGCTCCCGACCAGATGGCGGCTATGATAATTAGCAAGCAGACTAAAACAGTAAGATCCGCCGTGTCTCGCACACATATGCTTTCCTCGCCACCCTCTCGCAGCCTTTCCCGGGAAATCTCAACACTTTCTACACACACCTGTCCCTGACCACGACGAATTCACGGATATGTCATATACCCTAGTTTTAACCCCGCCCCCCCCCCCCGCTCCGCCTCCCCCCAAACCAATCACAACACTTTCGAAACGAGTCGCCATCACGGCGCCGCTCGGCTGCGAAAACCCTGCAGCTCATTACCAACCGTACAGTCTCTCTTGCCCTCTTTTCTCCCCCCCCCCTTCCTCCCCCCTTTTACAGTTGATGCCCCAATTGTCTCATGCCACGGTAACAATGCCTGAAAAGGGCTTTCGCACGGGCGGCCACGGCGGTGGAAGCGAGGGAGTTTTTAATTCTCACAGATCCCGCTTGTTCGGCGACACGTCGGCGCGGCAACGCTGCTAATTGGACGGCGGGTAAAAGAGAGATGAACGTCGAGAGGAACGTCGAGAGGAACGTCGAGAGGAACGTCGAGAGGAACGTCGAAACGCGAAGGAGAGTTTTCAGCATGTCCACACAATGGAAGTTTCGCATCGGCGATTGACCTGTGGCTAAGCCCCGCCCCCTTTCAGAATTAATTGGCTCATTTGCATTCGAGGGGGGGCGGGGCTTAGCCAAAGGGGGAAATTGAAATGGAAGCCACGGAACAATTAATGAGGCTATATTTCATAATTAAGACTAAGAGCTTTCTCCTTTTTCTTATATACTCTTATTTTTTTTTTTACTTCTCTCTTGAGCAACACTCTGTAATTACAGCAAAAAAAAAAAAAAAGAAGAAAAGTAGGACTTCTCTTTTCCACCAGGGTCACGAATCACTGGCATTAAAGAATCCGTAAAGTGGAAATTCAGGATAAATACCATTTTTGGGGGAGGAAAATGCTAATAAATAAATAAATAAATAAACGCATCGTAAACATTGAAATACTTGGAAGATACTCGCATAACCTCGTTTTTTTTTAATTACTCGTTCATATATTTTCCGAAACATTTGGCACTCTCGGGAGGTTCCGGCTCCGCCTCTCAAACAGAAAGAAGGAGGTGCTTGATCCTGAAGATGGTGAACTGAACGGAACGTACCAAGTGATGGGGGGGTGGTGGGGGGGACTCGAGTCCTTTAACTGACTCGTTTAACGAGTCATTAACCAAAGTGAACTGGGCGTCTCAACAAAACCGCATGTTGAAAATTTAACTAATTATACTACGCATGTATATATATATATTTTTTTTTTGTTAAATAAAATGTTTTATCCGAGTGTTTTGTGACTCGTGTCACTTGGTTTAATTTCACCGGTGTAAAATTTCAAATTAAATGACTCATTTAAATTAGTACTGAAGTTCTCCGTGTTGTCGGACACAATACACCAAAAAAAAAAAAAAAACAGACCAGAGACCAAGAATTTTTTGAAAGAAAACAAATGAATCCCCAGAGATGTGACATATGATCCATGACACGGCATAAATTGACGTTTCCCCGTTGCTCGTGAGCTCTGATCCGCTATCTGCCCTCGGCCCCCGGGGGCCTTGATATCAAGCGGACGGCCAAATCTCATTTCATCTGGGCTCACCCGCACTCAAATGGCCGTCCAATCCTATTTCCTCCTGCCCTGGTGGACCCTAACCGAGTTTACGTCCCCGGCTACCAGGAACGAGGTGGGATTTCAGAGACTTGAACCCCCACCCCCCGCATCACTGAAAGCTAAAGAGCACGTTCTTCAGATCTGATCCAAAAAATAAATAAATCACGCCAGCTACTCGAGACTTTTCAGATCGTTGCTGATCAAAAAAAATGTTGAGAAAGTATCCGGTGAGTCCCGGGTTTATTTAATGGAGTCTGACCCGAGTCTGGGCAGAGTTTAACTAAGTTAGCTCCTGCCTGTAACGTGGTTTTTACCGATCTTTCCCTTCCGTTCCAGAGTCTCAACGTCACGTATTATGCAAAATTCACCTTCTTACAGTTGTACAGTAGCGTATTCCCCATCGCCTGTGTGTGAAGTGAAAGGAAGTTTGTCCCCGTCGCTCGCTTGACCCACTTTTTAGGGAATGTGCTGTGATCCCTTTGTGCTGTGATCCCTTTGTGATGTCACACAGGGGAGACAAACCGCTCCCTCTGGTAGCGGATACTCACTTTTTCCCCCCTCCCACAGGTTGATAAAACTTTAACGATATACTCGCGACGATATGAAACGCCGCAACATTAGCTTGCGCTAGCATTAGCCACTTGCTAGTAGCAACATATTCAAACAATCAATGTTTCAAAAATCTTCAGGAGCCTCACCTTCTTGCAGTTTCTGGTTCAAACTGGTATAACTGAATGAATCCACCATAAGGGTCAGCACCTGGTTTCAGATTAACTGGTTTCCCAGCTAAACGGTGGCCCACTTCCTTTATTTCCTTGCTGTATTGACGTGGAGTCGCACAGCTCCCGATGACCTCGGTTGCTCCGCTTTTAGAAACGGATCTTAAATCTCATTTCGCCCCCACGCTGGCCGACGATAACGAGGTTTAGGTCTTCCAGGGACCGCTTGAGGCGCTCCTCGAAAGACAGCGACGAACCGCCGCATTTTATTTCGTAAGTCAATTGCATCTAATTCAACTCGCAAAAGCAAAAGCAGGCCAAGGGGAAGTGGAGGGTTGATTAATCTGGGCTGGTTTTTGTTTCGGCGACAATAGAAGGGTTGGTTTGGCCCGTCTTGACACGCAGCCACGGTGGACGGGTGCCGGTGTTGCCGGGGGACGCGCCGCGCGTTAATTACCGGGGGGGGAACCCCCAAAGAACAAAGACCCCGGAGGATAAAGGGGAGGGAGAGGGAACGGGCAGGACGACGCGCTGCTTCCTGCCGAACCCGCTCACCTTCATAGAGTTACACCACCTAGAGCAGGTTGAATCCAGATTCTTCATTTCCAATCATGTGATTTTAGACACTTGCTTTAGATGAGGGTTCAGTCGAGATGTTAAACTAGTTTCAGACTTGATTACAGACTAGTTTAAGGGGATTTCAGGCTGATTTCAGACTAGTTTCAAACCTGATTTCAGACTAGTTTCAAACCTGATTTCAGACTAGATTTTAAGAATTGATTTCAGACTAGTTTCAAAGTTGATTTCAGACTAGTTTCAGGCTAGTTTCCGACAAGTTTGAGGTCTGATTTTCAGACTACTTCCAAACCTGATTTCAGACTAGTTTCAGACAAGTTTGAGGTTTGATTTTAAACTAGTTTCAGACATGTTTGAGGTTTGATTTCAGACTAGTTTCAAACCTGGCGTCAGACTAGTTTCAAACCTGGCGTCAGACTAGTTTCAATCCTGGCGTCAGACTAGTTTCAAACCTGATTTCAGACTACTTCCAAACCTGATTTTAAACTAGTTTCCGACAAGTTTGAGGTTTGATTTTGAGACTAGGTTCAAACCTGATTTCAGACTACTTCCAAACCTGATTTCCGACTAGTTTCAGACAACTTTGAGGTTTGATTTTAAACTAGATTCAAACCTGATTACAGACTTGTTTCAAACTTGATTTTAAATTAGTTTCAGACAAGATTGAGGTTTGATTTTAAACTAGTTTCAAACCTGATGTCAGACTAGTTTCAAACCGGATCTCAGACTAGACTTGAATTTAGACTAGTTTGAGGTTTGATTTCAGACTTCCCTTCAGACTATATCCAGGCTTGATTTGAAACTAGTTCCAGACTGGATTTCAGACTATTCGAGGTCTGATTTCAAACTGGTTTGAGACTGTGCACACACGCGACAACCATGACCAGGCGACGACTCGCGGACACACGTATTGATCCTGGAGCCTCCAGCTTCCTAATGAAACGGTTCCATCAAACCAGCAGAGCAGAAACGGACGTTTCGCACATTCATTCTGCAGGAGGAATCGGTCCTCTCACCTCGTGATACACTTTACACTCGGCTGCGATCTGATTAACAAAATAAATAAATAAAAACAAACAAAGCAGATATGTTCTGCCTGCTCCGCTTCTATGCTCGCCTTCTTCTGTCCACAGGCCTTTTGTGTCCCGTCCAATAACGACCACATTGTGTCACTGCCATCAGCATCACCGGTGGCTGAAGGCTTGGCTCACCACCACTGAACCAAGACCGTGTGTGTGTGTGTGTGTGTGTGTGTGTGTGTGTGTGTGTGTGTGTGTGTGTGTGTGTGTGTGTGTGTGTGTGTGTGTGTGTGTGAGAGCAATCGGGAACATTACAGCAGAGTAAGTTTGGCAAGAACACATTCGCTTGTTTAAAAAAGTTTCTGATGTACGTCCTTGCTCCTGGGTGTCTGTGCAGGTCCGAGAGAGTGTGTGTGTGTGTGTGTGTGTGAGAGAGAGAGAGAGAGAGAGAGAGAGTTGGCCGAGGCAGTGGAAAAAGTGTGAGCCAGATGACGTTGGCCGAGCGGAGAAGAACAAACTACTTCCTGAAAGACCGATTCAACTCTTCTACTAAACACTCTTCAAACGAGCCCCCCCCCCCCCCCCCCCCCTTCCTCCCCCCTCCTCTTCCTCCCCCCTCCTCTTCCTCCTCCTCCTCCTCCTCCAGCTTCACATTTTTAACTCACTTGGATTCATACGTCGGGTGCTGGAGCGTGAAGTCACCCGAGGACACGGAGGCTTTTGCTGGTGAAAACGACCAATGGGTGAAATCGGCTAAAAATAAATAAATAAATAAATAAATAAAAATTAAGTGACTGAGAAAGTTCAGTTTTGACCTCATGGGTTCTACATCGCCTCCACCATGGTTGGACACACACACACACACACACACTTTATATTCGGATATTCACCATTAATTGGAATTATCCGGGGCGCAGAATTTGCTAAAACAACGACAGAGCATCCCTTTTCTCAAGTGTTTCCCGATTGCCAGTTTTTGAGTTCATCCCGTTGAAGGTCAATTGGATAAAGTTTGGAAAAAGAATGGAAATTGTGATTCGGATTTTTGCACCAATGGAGCCGGAAAAAAATAATTCACATGGTTTCTGTGGAAACGGGGAGGGGTGGGGTGCAACTTTTTGAAAATGCTACTGCAGTGCACCACGGGTGTAGTGAATCGTTCTGCACACGCTCAGTAGAGACCAATGTCTCCTCCAGAGTGTCGGGACTCACGGTCCATAGCCTCCTGGGACTTGGTACTTTTATTTTGACAGTCACCGTGACGACGTCAGGGTTTCTCCCATTGGTAACATTTAGAACATGTTGTTCTCTGAAGGTTTCATTAAAAAAAAAAAAAAAAAACCACCCACTAGTGGTCTGGCAGGCCAACTCCACGCTTTTCAGTATTTCGGCTGTTTTCAAAAACGTTATTGCACGAAAAACCCCAAAAGGAAACTGCAAAAAATAAATGCATTTTCACTTGAAACCTTGTTATATTTGATGTTTAGTCCGTAATTTATCGGCAAATAAAATCAAGGAAAAAAAAGGGAGAACGCTGCGGCAACGCAAGTACGCAGATGTGTCGTCTCACTATTTGCATGCTGCTTGAATTTCCCATCACACACACACACACACACACACACACACACACACACACACACACACACACACACACACACACACACACACACACACACACACACACACACACACACACACACACACACACACATAATTAAGAGTCTGTAGATCTCGTCGAGCTTTAATCTAATCAAACCACCAAGCCTCAACTCCCCTCGAGGGTTTACACATTTCACACACGATTTTTTCCTTTTCAGCTTTCATCCACTCCGTCGTTTCTCTTCGTCAATTAGCCGCCACTCGCGTATTTACAAAATGTTGAAGCACGAGTTCTGGCTGGTTGACAGATCGCAATGACGAGGTTCTCTTACTGTCCCAATCACGTTAAAATATTGTAAAGTATTATCATCGTCCTGTTTTTGCACATTTGCAGAGGCTTGAGGACTTTGGGGTGCAGCGGTGCCGATATCAGGTCCGATACCAGTACTTGTATTGATGGTTGGTATCGGTAAATAGCTTGAGATTGGTACTCGGTATCAGCAAGCAGCAAGTACTGGTATCGGTACTCATATCGGCAAGGAGCTTGTGGTAAGTACTGGTATCGGCAAGCATCAAGATTTAAGTACTGGTATCGGGACTCAGTATCGGTTAGCAGCTCACAATAAGTACTGGCATCGGCACTCATATCAGCAAGGAGCTCCCAGTAAGTACTGCTATCGGTACTCAGTATCGGCAAGCAGCTCACAGTAAGTACTGGTATTGGTACTCACTATCAACATGCAGCTTGCAGTAAGTACTCCTATCGGCAAGCATCCAGCGGTAAGTACTGGTATTGGTACTCAGTATTGGCAAGCAGCTCACAGTAAGTACTGGTATCGGCACTCATATCAGCAAGGAGCTTGCGGTAAGTACTGGTATCGGTACTCAGTATCAACATGCAGCGAGTGGTAAGTACTGGTGTCGGCAAGCATCTAGCGGTAAGTACTGGTATTGGGACTCAGTATCAGCAAGCAGCTCACAGTAAGTACTGGTATCAGCACTCATATCAGCAAGGAGCTCATGGTAAGTACTGGTATCGGTACATTTATCGGCAAGCAGCTTGCAGTAAGTACTGGTATCAGTACTCAGTATCAACATGCAGCTTGAAGTAAGTTCTCCTGTCGGCAAGCATCTAGCGGTAAGTACTGGTATCGGTACTTTTATCGGCAAGCAGCAAGCAGCAAGTACTGGCATTGGCAAGAAGCTTGCAGTAAGTACTGGTATCGGTACTCAGTATCAAAAAGCAGCTCAAACTTAGTATTCGTATCAGCAAGTAGCTAAAGGCAAGAACTCGTATCGGTACTCGGGATCGGCCAGCAGATAAAAGGTTACAACTAGTACCAGTACTCGTCCTTTACAAAAGTGGTATCGGTTCGACCGTGTCGAGGACCGTTCTGTATCCTTTCCTTGGCTTCCTCCTCCCACATTTTTTAAAATTTCTACGACGTCCCTCAACAGATCTGCAGCGTCTCGATCCGCGCCGTCGTCATTACGGCTGACAACTCCATCACCGCAGAGGTCGTTCATCCCGCTAATAACCGCCACGGCTCTTTGGTTCACCCGGGTGTGAAGTAGCCGCGACGCGTGCACGGACATCTGCAGTTCCTTCTGCCCGAGGGGAGCGAGCGACAGCGGAGGACGGAACGGGGGGGGGGGTGGGGGAGCGAACGTCGCTGGCCCTCCAGAGAATAGCGGGAGCAACAACACAGAAAGCCATCCGCGTTGAGACACGTGGGGACGAGACGATCCGTCTTCGCTCGCGGACAAATTTTCTAGCTCATTGGGTCGTTTTAGCGAGGGCGGGCAGCAGCCGCTACAAGAGCCCGCCTCCGGGCCACGGCGACAGCGAGACCCAGAAACTCACGAGAGCCTATCTATTGTCCCGCTTATGTTCGGGCTCGTGCGTTCACGGAAACGGACGATGCCCCCCCCCCCCCCCCCCGCCTTCGGAAACGAACCCGCTAGCCCCTCGCCGTCCGCTTCTCCAGAACCGAACGTTAGCCGTCCGTCACGACGCGCAGACCTAGCAGCTTTGAAGCCGGGTGGACCGCGGGTCTCTCCGGGACGCCAGAGACGCTGATATGGACGTCGAAAGTGGCGTTGATCTGCGACGTCTCCGCTCCACTGGCGCTAGCTCGTTCGGCGGAGCAATTTACGGCTTTTAGAGCGTCGCCGGTTGTTCCCGCGACGCGGCTTCTTGGGTCTATCGACGCGTCTCCGGAGGACATCTTTAGGAAAATGACTGTTTGCTAAGGGATGCTGGATGCTAAGGGTCAAAGGTCATCAAGATGTTCCAGACATGCATGGAGGACGTCAAGACTTCTCTGGCTCGAAGAGGATATAGAGTTTATAGAAAAAAAACAACAACTAAACAACCCGCCGAGGTAATCATTCTCCCTCCACGTACATTATGCTAAACGCTAAACGCTACCAAGAACAAGCATTGTCGCCAAAACACAATCGCGGAGAACGCCACCACAGACGCCCAACAATGGTATTATATTTTATTACAGTAAAGAGAGCTTTATTCCTCCCCAGGGGGAAACACAAACTTACAACAGCTCAAGGTAAAAAGGTGCAGAACTTGCAAAATTAAGGAATTAAAATACATAAATGCATGTAAATATCGAAACAAGAGCACAAAAAATAGAATATGTAAAAAAGAAAAAAAGAAAACAATCCCGTAAAAAAAGAAAAATCCTCTAAAAATAGAGTAAATTGCCAGGATTGATATACACACATAGTATGTTTATTGTACTTGTTCTACACAAAAAAATACAAGAGTTCGGTTTGTTTTCCCGCCAGAATTGTGCTTATTTTATTGGATATGTTCAGTTTATACGTGAAATATTAGAATTAGATGATCACTGTTCGATCATCACTGTTCGTTTGCCTCTAAAAGAGGTGTGGGCAGAAATTTAAGTCCCAATTGTTGACATTCTGATTGGCTTCATGCTTACCGCTACACTGCCCCCTACAGGCCTGGCAGGCTCATAGCATTTATGCAATACGTGGCCTCAAACTAGTTCCACACTCGATTTCAGACTTTATTTTCAACGGTTGCCACAGAGGCCAGTTTTCGCACGTTCGACTTTTCCACTTTCGAAAGTGTGACACACACACACACACACACACACACACACACACACACACACACGCATACACATCATGTCAAAATAAAACGGAACTTCACACCATCGGAGGAGCCGGACAATGATTTGTGGGGATGTTTCCAGTTCACACATATTTCCTCGGCCCTCTCTGAATCATCGTTGTCAGCTATGACAGTTTCTGGGCCAAATACAAAATAAAAGCTTCTCAGCTCAATAAATAAATAAAAATAAATAAATCACAACTTCTGCAGACACAAAGTGTCAAATTATCACGTCACTTGCCCACAAAGCTTTATGTTGGGACATTTTTTTTTGCAGAATGCCGTTTCATAAAGCAAAACTTGATTAATCATTGACGATCTGGCGCAGTTGAAATCAGTTGAAATCAGTTGAAATGCGCACATTTTAACCATTTTACTCTATTCAGGCAACTATTTTCTGTCCATAATGTAAAACACTGTGACAAAAGGTACAAAATTCCCCATTTATTGACCACAAAACGAGCGCAACCTGGCAAACGGAGACGCGCGAGACGCGCGTAATGACGCACAGGTGCGCGCAATTACCAGCCACTTTAGTTTTCACCCAAAAACCACACTTCCCCACTTCAAAACAAAAATAAAAAAATTAAATCCTCAGTCTGTTCAAAGCCACTTATTTACGTATTAGAAACCAGCAACACTAATAAAACCAACAACAACAACAGAAAACAATAATAAAATCGTAAAATCGATCAGAACGCAGCGCTCCTGGTCGCAGTTTCGCACATTCAGCGTCAAAAACAAACGACAAAAACACTCACCGACTGAGTTCGGCTCCCGTTCTCTCTCTCTTTGTCGCTTCGGGAACGAGAACGACGGACATTTCTTCCCGTACCTGGAAAACTTTCCTCCCCTTTTCCTCGCGATGTGCGTAAACAGTCGCGCGTGGTGACGTCACGAGGGATCTGCTCGGCCACCTGGGTTGTAGTTTCAATCCGGGAAATCCTGGTGATCGAGGATTTGAATTCGAGTTTTCGATTGAAAAACGGAACCAAATGACAGCGTTCTGATTTCTGATCTCTGACTTTCCTTCATTGACGTTTTCTCATCAACAATCAATAAAAAAAATTTTATTATTGCGCATAGTTGTGTAAGGTTGGAAAAACACACCCCTATTACTGCGTTTCAGTCTATAGACCTCCTGGTCCTGCACGCACATTTCTTGAGGAGTTTTCTGAGTTTTTGTCGTCTGTCATAAAGCTGGATCGCGTTCTAGTCCTCGGGGACTTTAATCTTCATATTGACGATGCCACTTGCCTGAACTGCTGACCATCATGGACTCTTTCAGCTTTATACAGCACGTTTCTGGCCCCACGCATAAAAAGGGTCACACGTTCGATTTGGTTTTCTCTTGTGGCATAAACATTGAAAATCTGAGTGTTGAAGGATTTCAAGTTAGTCATCATTGTTGCATCTCTTTTAATTTGTCACTTATCATGATGCCTACTGTCAGAAATGCCGTAACACACAAACGCATCACCGGTGAGACGACACTTAATGATTTCGCTGCCTCCTTTGACTCTAGCTCCTTTATTGATTGTGATGATGTTGATTCATCTGTGCAAAGTTTCAACACCCACTGTTTGTCTGTTCTGGACGTGGTAGCGCCCGTTAAAAAGTCTTCGGGGTCACAGAAAAAGGCCCTCCCATGGGTGAATGATAGTATCTGTTGTTTTAGACAAAAATGTCGGAAGATAGAGCGTCGGTGGAAAGCCACCAAATTAGAGGTACACAGACTCCATTTAAAAGAGTTGATGCTGGATCTGATTGAATCGATAAAGCAGGCTCGCTCAGCTTACTTTTCCAATCTTGTGTAAGGAAATAAGTAAAATCTATAAGTCTTGTTTGACACCATTGAAAATCTAACTGCACCTTCAGCTCCCCCTGTGCCTGTGTACACACACGAGGACTGGAACAACTTTTTGTCATTTTTTGTGAACAAAGTTCAAGACATGAGGGCTCAGTGTTAAAGTTCCCCTGACCAGTGCTCGTTCTACTGAGTGGTCCCCGGTGTCGTCTTGGTCGTCTTTCACTCCTGTTAGCCTACAGGACGTTAAGACCTTGACGGGAAATATGAAACCGTCTTCAAGCCCCGCTGACATTGTCCCGACACCCCTGTTGTTGAAAATGCTTGACACCATCGGCCCCTGTGTGGTACAAATAATGAACCTGTCGCTTGCATCTGGCTCCGTCCCCGGCTATTTTGAACACGCTGTGGTAAACCCCATCCTTAAAATCCTGGTTCTGTCCTCCAGTGGTTCTCCTCGTATATTCAAGACAGAACTTTTAACGTCGCTGTTAACAACGTACAGTCTGATGTGACAAATTTGTCCTGCGGAGTGGCACAAGGGTCAGTTTTGGGCCCTATTTTGTTTTCACTGTACATTTTGCCACTTGGTCAAATTATTGGTTGTTTCGAGGACGTATCTTATCATTTCTATGCTGACGATGTCCAGCTGTATTGTTCTTTTAATGACGCTGAGTTCCATCGTCTGCAAATGTTCTTTGAGTGTGTTTCCTACATCAAAGACTGGCTGGCCACAAATTATTTACAGATAAATTCAAGCAAGACTGGAACGCTGATCTTTGCTCCAGACCACAAGATCCCGCTGATCAAACAGAACCTTGGCTCTCTGGGCTCCTCTGTCAAATCCAGCCTCAGAAACCTGGGGGTTGTGTTTGACCAGGCCATGTCTTTGGAGACACACTCAAAACAGCTTGTGCGAAATTGCTTTTTCCACCTAAGGAACATCTCTAAAATTCGCAAAATGTTGTCAAAAAAAGACCTGGAATTAATTATTCATGCTTTTATATCCACAAGACTTGATTACTAAATAATTCTAAATAAGTCAGCGCTGAACAAACTGCAAACCGTTCAGAATTCTGCTGCGAGACTTCTAACAGGTGCACCCCGAAGGTCTACATATCACGCCAGTCTTATCGGCTCTCCATTGGCTCCCTGTAAAATTCAGGACTGATTTTAAGGTCCTAGTGACTTTCAGAGCCTTAAACGGTCCGGCCCCTCAGTACTTTTGAAGCCGTACTCTTCGGTCGTCTGGCCAGAACCTGCTTGTGGTCCCGAAGACTCATTACAAGACCCGAGGGTCTTTTCAGTCCGTTGCCCCTCGACTGTGGAACGCTCTGCCCCCGCCTCTGCGCCTGGCGGACTCTGTCGTCTCGTTTAAAAAGGATTTGAAAACATGTTTATTTAGGACAGCTTTTGGTTGATGGGTGTTTTTTCACTAGTGTCACTTTAAATTTTACACATGTATATACATTTTATATTGTTGTTTTTACCTTTTCTCCTGTACAGCACTTTGTGACTTTTATCTGTGAAAAGCGCTTTATAAATACATTTTACTTACTTACTTTTTACTAGTTCTTCATAAGAATGTTGTTTTTGCTGCTATTGGCTCATCGTGATTCTTTAATCTCTCCAGGGGTCCAAATGACATATACAGTGCTAAACATTTTAATTAAATTAAATTAAATTATCATCAAATTTAACTAAGAAATTAAAACAATATTAATCAACAAAATTAATTTAATTTAATTATAAACACAAATTTAAAACCTTTAAAAATCAAATTACTTAACTACATTTAATTTAGTTAAATTGGATTATTTAAATTATTAAAATATTTTATTTTTAATTATTTATTATTTCAATTACATTTAATGAAAGTAAAAAAAAATACAAATTAAAAAATGTAATTCAATTACATATGAATCATCATTTTATGCAAGTCGTGGTAAATGATAATTTCTCAAATGGTTGCGCAACACGACCACTTCAGCACAGTTGTGTTAATGCCGGGGGAGAGAAAAGAGAGGAAGAAAAAAAACCAACAAAATGTTTGTTTTTATTGCATTTGCTTCAATAAATGCAGCAGTTGATTCAAAGCGTGAAGCGTTAGTGGATTGGGGGGGGAAATACGCGTGTGAAATCTGAGGTGTGGTTTACAAGTACGAGTGAAAGTGGATGGTGGGGTGCATCGTTTGCAGCATTCCAGACGGAGGGATGGATGGAGGGATGGACGGAGGGATGGACGGAGCGCCATGACAGAGATGTGACGACTGTGCAGAGGGAATACGAACCACTTCACCAATACGATGCAGAATCAGTGGGGGATAAAAAAAATAAATACAAAATGCATCACCACGTTGTGACCCGGTATGAAGAGGACGGACCCTCAGAGACACACACACACACACACACACACACTGCAGAGCTGTCACCGGGGTCAAAACATGTCATATCTTGACAGAGCTGAAGCGTTTGCTGACACACACACACATTTGATAGAGAAATTGATAACACTATCCAAGTTTTTATATGTATATATATATATGTATACAGGTATATCAGTGTGTGTGTGTTTGCACACGTTGATGCTTTTATATCTGAATCTAAGGTTTTTCTGGTTAATATGTTTTAGAAAATGTCTATTAAATGTGCCTCAGGAACAAAAACGATATAAAAATGTAAAAAAAAAAAGGCAAAAATCTACAAAAATAAAATAAAGAGCCAAAATTTCAGGGTAAAAAGGTGTAAAAGCAAAATAAAATATTCAAAACTGGTTCATCTGCATCACTTATATCTGTTAATCCCATTTTAGGATTTTTTTTTTAATGTAATGTGTATTTTATTTATGTCTTTAATCATTCGTTTTCCCTCGTATTCTGATGTATTTTCTCCTTTTTCAACTTAAAATGTGTTTCTTCTCCTCGAGGGGTCAAACAAAACAAAAGAAAAACAAATAAGGAAAAGAAATGAGGACAGGAATCGTGCTTGGGACCTGACTCGAGCGTATTTTTATTGAACGTTCATAACTGTTAAAAACATGTAGAAAATTGGTCCTGTTTGTGAAACAAGGCACGCATAGTCATGTCAAATGTTCATGTCATTATTAGCATTAGCATTTATCGTCATCATCTCAGTATTTGTCTAATAGTAGTAATCAAGCATTCCCTAATATAAAAACACAAGTGTTGTTGGGTTTGTTGGGGGGTTTTTTTTCCCCCCACAAGGTTAAAATTTTCTTTTTAATTCCGAGCAGCAAGACAATATTCATGCAAAGACGTGAGGAGGAAGAGGAGGAAGATGCTGACTGGATTTAGTAGTAGGTCTCCCGTTCCACCCAGCCTGCAGGAGAAAAAAAGAGAAGGTGAGGGGTTTTTGGTTTTTTTTCTCACATGGAATAAACAGCGGATAAAAAAAAAAAAAAAAAAAAAAAAAGTTGAAACCAGTTAAAAAGAATTAAATACAGGAAAAAAGATTTATGATTAAAATTGTTAAGTTAAAAGGAAGTTTTCAAAGAAAAGTGGGGAGGGGGGGTAAAAAAAAACAAGGGACACAAGAAAAAGGAAAGAGAAACAAGAATAAAATATATAAGGAGGAAAAAATGTGTAAAAAAAAAAGAATTGAATAAGGGGGAAAAAAGAAATAAAAGAAAGAAGGAGAATGGAGAGAAAATTATTTTTTAAAAATGGGATGGAAAAGGAAATGACAGATTATTTTGGGGCAAAAAAAAACAAACAAAGGATTAAAAAGGGAAAAAGAAAAAGAAAAAGAATAAAAGCGGAAATTGGAACAAAGGGAGAAACTGAAAAAAAAAAAGGAGAAAAGAGAATGGAAAAACATTTTTCAGGACAATTAAAAAAAAAGAAAAAAAAGTCAATAAAAAAAATGAGGGTTAAAAAAAAAAAAAAGGGGGAAAAAATTCCTGTATATTTAAAAAAAATAAAACCTCGTGTCCAAAAGCTAAAAAGAGAGTTGAAAACGACGGACACGTGAAGCGAGGGAACACTGACCTCCTGGGCTGCGTCTGAGGATCAGCTTCCGGATTTCATCGTAGATGAAGATGAGCAGGGAGTACGGGAAGGCGCAGAACCACCAGTTGGGCCTGAGAGCACAGAGGACAACGTGAGCCGGGGTCCTGCGAGACGCTTTAAAGTCCTCGTGAAATTCGACCTCCAAAACCCTCTGGCTGTCGCTTCTAGTAACATTTTTATGCTAACTGGCCGAAGGGTAAAATGTTAAAACACGGCAATCTGTGAGAAAATAGCCAATAAACGTTGGTATTTCCTCTGCTGGGCGGAGCTTCTGACAATAACAGAGTGACGTCACGAGTTGTGCACACGCCCAAGTTGTGTTTACATCATGGAGGATCAGAGTTTTGACCACGAAGAGGCTGAATTTAACCATATTTCATCATCATCGGCATTTCAAACCCAGTGATTGATGAAGAAGACACAGAATGTGTCGTTCTGCCATCGGTGACCCCGTCTGGAACATGTTTGAGGAAGCAGAAGACGCTTCGTCCTCGTCTCCTCGTGTCCTCGTCTCCTCAGCCGCCAGTTTTCACCTTTGAGGCTCCTGACTTTTGGCAGAACGACCGGCTTCCTGGATCATGTCCAAGCGCTTTTCCGACTGCGCGGAATCACCGGAGATGAGTCCAGGTATTACTTGATCGGCCACTAGCCGCCCGAGCTAGCGGCTAGCAACTAACCGCTAACCGCCTGTGCTCCTTTTCTCCTCTCTCGGTCTCTTCCAGGCTCAATCTTTCGTCAAGGCTCATAAAACGCCGACTATAACTTCAAAACACTGTAAAAACTTGGATATTTAAGAGGAAACGAGCCGATATAAACACAACAGATGGAGATCTGCACAACTCGTGACGTCACGAAGAAGGATTCCCCCGACTTCCTCGGCTGGAGATTCAAAATTCAAATAACTTTGTTATGCGACAACAGTGGTGGGGCAGAGTCGGAGGAACCTTAGAAGTAGTAGCCCAAATATCGTTTTTTTGCAAAGTAGTGTTTTACATTTCACTAGGCCTTTAAATTCAGATTTTTGGTTTTTTTAGTAAAAAAATAAATAAATAAAAACTCACTTGAGAGGATACATCCTGAGGGCCACGTCCATGCCGGGGCAGTAGGACAGGAAGGCGGCGAGCGCCGTCTCCTCGAACAGCCCGAAGATCAGGATCTTATTCCTGGAGGAAAGCGCACACGTTTTATTTTAGATACTTTTTTTTTTTTTTGAAATTTTTTTTTTTTTTAAACGCTCACTTCATGCCCTGCTGGAAGACGGAGTTCCTCCTGGTCTTGCAGATGATCAGGTCGGCCCACTGGACGACCACGATGCTGGCGAAGAACGCCGTGTGGCAGGTGAACTCCACGATCTTCCGCTGCTCGTACGTCTGGGGGAAACGAGACGCCGCCGTTTCCGTTATTTGACCTCCGGCGGGGGACGGCGACGGGTGTGGACACGCGTCCCCCTGCGGGACGCGATACTGACCCACTGCTGTCCGTAGCTGTCCTCCAGGTCGTTGATGTACTTGTTGTCCCAGTTGACGCGGATGCCGACCAGCGTCGCCGGGAGGAAGCCGTTCTCCGCCAGGATCACGAAGTAGGTGAAGAAGCCGGCCAGGGCCTGGATCATCCCTGAGGGGGGGGGGGGGCAGAGGCGCAACTTGTTGAAAACACCAAGACTCGGTCTACATGGAGACGGGATGAATACTTTTTGTGAAAAAAAAAAACCAACAAAAAAACTACGACTTTGTCTCCAACTTTTTGTTGAAGCTCCTTTTCCATGGGGAAAAAAAAACAAAACACAAGACGCAACTTTTTCAAAATGGAAATCGGGGGGGACACACAATTTTGGGGGGAAATTCTTCAACTCGATCTCGATTAAAAGGGTGGGGGGGACAACAACTTTTCAAAAATAAACTATGACTTTCTCTCTGTAGATACGGGGGGGAAAAAACGCAACTTGTTGAAAACACCAAGACGGGATGAATACTTAAAAAAATAAATAAATAAAAAAAATACGACTTTGTCTCCGTTGAAACTGGAGAAAACTTTTTTGTAGAAGCTCCTTTTCCACAGAAACAACACAAGACGCAACTTTTTCAAAATGCGCATGGAAATTGGGGGACACACAATTTTGGGGGGAAATTCTTCAACTCGATTATTTAATTAAAAGGGTGGGGGGGACAACAACTTTTCAAAAATGAACTACAACTTTCTCTCTGTGGAAACGGGTGGGGAAAAAAAACGCAACTTGTTGAAAACACCAAGACTCGGTCTACATTGAGACAGGGGATGAATACTTTTTTGAAAAAAAACAAAAAAAAATACGACTTTCTCTCTGTAGAAACGGGGGTGGAGAAAACGCAACTTTTTGAAAATGTGCCGACTGCACATGCGCAATAAATAGTTGTTCTGCACATGCTCAGTAGACGGATAATCAGAAAAATGTTTCCTCCGTCGAGTCACGACTCCCAGGCCATACTCTCCCGGGACTCGGTACTTTTATTTTGACAGCCCCTGTAATAACAATCCAACTTGGTCGTCCGTCCACTGGAACGTCATGTTCTTTCATTGTTGCTGTTTATAGCGGACTGTTCTCTGTGCGCCTGATCGTGCCGTTTCCTTACAAAAACGACCAACAGCGCCACCTCGTGGTCCGACATGCTGACGATTTTTGCGTAAACGGACATCGTTTTCAAAATTGTTGTTGTAAACGCAAAAGGCAGCGTCTTTCCCTTCTCCCTGGCTTTATTCTGGTTTCCTTCACCAGACACACACCAGGTCACTCTACTATTTTAGGAGCACGCCACTCGTCTCCTTATCGCCCCTCCCCCCCCGCCCAGATACCGCCACATGCCACAGCTGCGTACCGATCTGTCCGTAGGCGATGCTGATGAGCCGCTCGTTCACCAGCTTGTCCGTTTTGGGGTTTCGCGGCTGTCTCTTCATGATGTCGCTCTCGGCTGCTTCGTAAGCCAGGGAGATGGCGGGCACCTGGTGGGGGAACGCACGCGTCAACGGAGGCCGATCACAAAGTCGAGGGAGCTTTTTCAGAAAAGATCCCGAGTCCTCACCATGTCGGTTCCCAGGTCGATACAGAGGATGGTGACGGTTCCCAGGGGGAGGGGGATGTTGGCGATGATGAAGAGGAGGAAGGGCGTGATCTCGGGGATGTTGCTGGTCAGGGTGTAGGCGATGGACTTCTTCAGGTTGTCGAAGATCAGGCGACCTGACGGGGAAACGCAAAGCGAGTTGGACCAATTCCATTCATGTCGGGCTCGATTGACCAAACGGCGCCGGATTCGTTTACCTTCTTCCACGCCGGTAACGATTGAGGCAAAGTTGTCGTCCAGCAGGATCATGTCGGCGGCCTGTTTGGAGACGTCGGATCCGGCGATACCCATGGCGACACCGATGTCGGCTTTCTTTAGAGCCGGGGAGTCGTTCACGCCGTCGCCCGTCACGGCCACGATGGCGCCCTGCAAGAGAGGGGAAGTTGCTGAACAAAGAATCAAGACAAAAATAAGAAATCGGCAGAATCGGCACATCAGCCTGGCAGATCTGACGCTCGGTCATTCCGCCGACTCGGTCGTCGGAACCAAAGCAGGACTTGGAAATAAGCGTGACGGGACAATCGGAGGAGTCTAACCTGTCTCTGGCAGCCCTCCACGATGATGAGCTTCTGCTGCGGGGACGTCCGGGCGAACACGATCTCGGTGTGGTACTTCAAGATGTCGTCCAGCTGCTCGGCGCTCAGGTCCTTCAGGTCACCGCCGTGCACCACACAGGCCTTGGCGTCTCTGGAGGGGGTGGGGGGGGTGATATGACCGAAATATGACCAGGGGAAACTCCACATGCACCTTTAAAATTTTTGGTCTCGCGGCAAAGCGCCTACCTGGGATTGACCTCGTTGATCGGGATGTTCAAACGCGCAGCGATGTCCTCAACGGTCTCGTTGCCTTCGGAGATGATGCCCACGCCCTTAGCGATGGCCTTGGCCGTGATTGGATGATCGCCTGTGACCATGATTACCTAGGGGATGACCGAACGATGAGTACCTCGGGGAACTGTTGCTGAGCGAGAAGACGCTGAGCGTCTTCTGCGGACGTACCTTGATTCCGGCACTCCGGCATTTGCCCACGGCGTCGGGCACGGCGGCGCGAGGAGGGTCGATCATGGACATGAGGCCGATGAAGCACAGGTTCTCGGTGGGGAAGTTCACCTCGTCGGTGTCGAACACGAAGCCCTCGGGGAACTGCTCGTCGGGCAGGTTGAAGTGGCAGAAACCTGGAAACGACGAGACAAAAGCAGCCGTTGGATTCTCTGGTCCCTTGGGGATAGGGTCCAACACCAATATACACGTTTCTACAAGGGACAAATGTGATTCCAGTGTGACGGCACCTTTCACCGATGTTTCCCGGTGGTGCCCCGGCCCTTACCCAGCACTCTCTCGCCGAGTCCTCCCAGTTCCAGGTAGGCGTTCTGGAAGGCGTCTTTCATTTCGTCGTCCAGCGGCTGCTCTTTGCCCTGCATCATGATGGACGAGCAGCGGTCCAGGATCCTCTCGGGGGCTCCTTTCATCACCAGCAGGTGCTTGGACTCGCCTTCGGGCGTGCCGTTCTTGTGAATGGAGAGCTGAGAGCAACACGCAAGGCGCACGTTAAAAGCGTCTCCAAGCTTCCGCCGGGGGCCTCGACCAACAGACGTTTCCGTACCTGGTATTTGTTGGTGGAGTTGAACGGGATCTCTGAGATCTTGGAGTTCTTATCTCTCATTTCCTGGACTGACCCGCAGCACAGCTCGATGCACTTCAGCAGAGCGGATTCGGAAGCGTCGCCGGCAACGTCTCTCTGGAAGACGACACCAAGAATTCCCTTTAATCTTCCGTGACTTTTGCAGTTCCAAGTGTAAAAGACATTTTTTCTTTTTCTAAATGCTGCATTTGCAACTCGTCTGAAGCTTCAGACTGCGGCGCATGCATGTAATTAGACATCAGGCTCAGGGTTCTGCTGGCTGCGGCATCCAACGCTCTTTCCGACTGCGTCACGAGGCTGGTGCCAAATTACAGGCAATTAAGAGGAGGAACCCAATACTTCCTGATGGTTTGGAAAATCTCAATTTAGGCCAATGCGAGCGCATCCAAGATGTTGCAACGAGCCAATATTGAGGATGCCGGTGTCAAATAACGGGCACTTAAGAGGAGAAACTTTGGAGTTCAACCAGATTAAGTCTCGATTTAGGCGATTCAAGCCCTTCGAAGATGTTCCTGTGCAATCACGTGCTTCACGCCCAACAGCAGCAACCTAATACTGAGGATGCTGGTGTGAAATCACAGGATAATGATGCATTATGGCGACAGTGAAAGAAAAATTTAAGTCCTTAAAAAGCCTTACATTTGCATTCATCCGATGAAAGAAAATGCTAATTCCACGTCTCTTTTTTTTTTTTTTGTGCCGTCATAATTACCCAACCCTGTGTTTACCCTCTCCTCACGTCGAGAACAGTGAATGGTGTGTGTGTGTGTGTGTCGGAGAGAAAGAATGACTGGTAATTAGAGACGTGACACCAGCCGGGCATTCACAGGTGATTCACACACACACACACACACACACACACACACACACACACACACACACACACACACACACACACACACACACACACACACACACACACACACACACACACACACACACACACACACACACACACACACACACACACACACACACACACACACACACACACACACACACACACGTTAACGGGTTATTAACATAGAGGCCGGGCTCGTAGGAAAATCTCCTGGAGACACACGCCATCTGTGTGTGTGTGTGTGTGTGTGTGTGTGTGTGTGTGTGTGTGTGTGTGTGTGTGCACTGGGAGTTGGGGGTGCACAATAATTACGTAGTGACAAGATGCGTGTGCACTCCAGAGACAAGAGCTGAAAAACAACTGGAGAGGTAAACACCGAAGCAGAGGCAGAAACGCGTCCCGTTTTTTTTTTTTTAATATAGACCCTTTAAAAGGCCAATTCTAACGTATCCTGTCAAAAGTGTGCGAATCAAACGGGGAAACGCCGGGTCGCGCTCGAGGGACCAACCTTGAGAATGGGCAGGCCGCTCTGCTCGGCCAGGAAGACGGCGCGGTTGCAGAGTCCGGCGATCCTGGCCAGGCCGGCCCACGTGGCCGAGCTCCGGTCGAAGGACGTCCCGCTCTGGTTCTCGGTGGTGTCGGCCTCGTGGATCTGGTTGTCGAACCACATGTGGGCCACGGTCATCCGGTTCTGGGTCAGGGTGCCGGTCTTGTCGGAGCAGATGGTGGAGGTGGAGCCCAGCGTCTCCACGGCCTCCAGGTTCTTCACCAGGCAGTTCTTCTTGGCCATGCGCTTGGCGGTCAGGGTCAGACACACCTAGAGACGAGACGGCGTGTCAATACTCGGCTAACCAGGCGTCGGATTCCTCTTTTCGGAAGCGGGACTCACGGTGACGGTAGCCAGGAGACCCTCGGGCACGTTGGCGACAATGATCCCGATGAGGAAGATGACGGCCTCCAGCCAGCTGTACCCCAGGATGAGGGAGAGGACGAAGAAGGACACGCCGAGGAAGACGGCCACGCCGGTGATGATGTGGATGAAATGCTCGATCTCGATGGAGATGGGCGTGCGGCCCACCTCCAGTCCCGAGGCGAGCGTGGCGATACGGCCCATGACGGTGCGGTCGCCGGTGCTGATCACGATGCCACGGGCCGTTCCTGCAACCACAAACGCTCCGTCGTTTTCTTTTCATGCCCAACATAGAGGTTCGACTCGCTACTTCGGTGTGGAACTCCGTCGTACCTTCGACGCAGTTGGTGGAGAAGAACGCGATGTTCCTGGTCTCGAGGGGGTTCTCGTTGGAGAAGTCGGGGGTGCGAGTCTGAGGCTCGGATTCTCCGGTCAGAGAGGAGTTGTCCACCTGAGGAAATCAACGACGGGAAGTATGACTGACCGAACCAGGGAGGCACCGTCTCGATCTGTCGGAAGGCGGGCCCAACAGAAGAGCGCGACGGAACCCCACCCTCTCCGTGGCGCCACCGACACTCCCAACTGTCGCACGCAGGCGGGTATTCAAAACCGCCACCCGACGCTCCTACCTTGCAGCCGTGAGCGGAGATGATTCTCAGATCGGCCGGGATCCTGTCGCCTCCCTTCACCTCCACCAGGTCACCCACCACCACCTCCTCGGCGTTGATGCTCTTCTTCTCGCCGTCGCGGACAACCAGGGCTTGCTACGGCACGAGATAAAAGTTCTGGTTTACTGTCATGTTAGTGAACCCCCCCCCCGAATGTGAAAATCTGAAGTGGACATTCAACCTGTGGGACCAGGTTCTTGAAGGAGTCCATGATCTTGGAGCTCTTGGCCTCTTGGTAGTAGGAGAAGCAGCCGGTGATGATGACGACGGCAGAAAGCACGACGCCCAGGTACAGCTGTGAAACAAGTGCGACACGTGAAAACGCGTCGCTTTTGTGTTTTCCGTTCCAGGAAAGTTCCGCATTTACATGGAAATGGCAGAAGAGCTTTTTCAAAAAGTGGTTTGCCCGATTCCATGGCGAAAGGGGCCTTTTTAATAAGCTGCGTTTCCATAAAGGCCAAATTGGAGCATTTTCAAAAAGTCACCTTCTTCTCCATTTCCGAACGTTTTCAAAAGTTGTGTTTCAATGGAGACAGGCTTGGGGTTTGAAAAAGTTGCCTTTCCACAGAGAAAAAGTCGGGAGAATTTTTGAAAATTTGCATTTTCCACAGCGGCTGAGCATTTTTAAACGGTTGCGTTTCCACAGGGACTAAGTCGGAGCAATTTCATAAAAGTTGCCCTTCCATGGAGACAAAGTCCGGGCATTTTCAAAAAGGTGGGTTTGCAAGGAGACGGACCCAGATTTTTCAAAAACGTGGCTTCTCACAGATATCTCCCCTGCCCCCCCATTTCCAGAGACAGTGTTTTCAAAAAGTTGCATTTCTACAGAGTCGAAGCGGAGACGGGAGGGTTTTTCGAAAAGTTCCACTTCAAACATTTCGTTCCTTTACAAAAAACTTCCCATCACAGCCCATGAAGCAGTCATTTTTTTTGGTTGTTGTTATTTACACAACAAGAGCCATTTCCTTTCACACAAATCCCTCTTTGCTCTGGCAACTTACGTTATCGTTGGCGGGCTCGTCCTCCATGGCGGCCTGGATACCGTAGGCCAGGAAACAGAGGAGGGCGCCGGTCCACAGGAGCATGGAGAAGCCGCCAAACATCTGGTTTCAAAGAGGAAGGGATGTGAGATTTTTTTATTTTAGATTTTTTTTTTAAACCTCTTTTTGTGAAAAAAAAAAAAAAAAAGTGAGAGATGATACCTGTTTGCAGAACTTGACCCACTCGGGGGTGGTCGGGGGAGGAGTCAGGGCGTTGGGCCCGTCACGGGCCAGATTCTCGGCAGCCTTTGCGCCCGTCAGACCCTGACGTTAGGACGGGGAAATGAGGTTAGTAACTATACTACCACTCCACTCGCAAACTCACTATTTCACGCTATCGGGATTTAAATAGGTGCGACTCGTCGCCTAGCAACGCAGCATCAACAGAGACCCGTCTCCGATAGGACGGCGTGGAATCAGGGCAGATAAATTATTCACCTACACATGCGTGCACACACGCAGAGCCCCCAGTTAGAGGCACTGATTAACTATTCCGCTTGATCTTTCCTGCATGACCAGGAACACATTAGCATGAGGAAGAGGGCCGCAAACACTTACGCAACGCCACAAAATGTATGAAAACACGCTGAACTCTTAACGTCAAGACAGAATATTAAGAGTTCCACTCAGAAAAAACGATGACAAATGGGTTAAAATGTATATGAAGATGTAAGTGTATCAAAAATAATAAAAAAATGTAATTAAAAAAAGAAAATGTAATGATGAAAGTAGTGGCACAAAAATAGGCAAACTTTGCATAAATTTTTTTTTTTAAAATATATGCATGATATAGTACAATACTTATAAATGTAAATAATTAAAAGGTTTAAAAAATACACCCAATTGCCCTCAAAAAATTTTATCAAATTTTTTTGGTTTTTCACATTCAAAAATTTGGAGCGGGATTTCATGTATTCCTTATCTTATTGCTTATTTTTATATTAGGTTTATAAAAATTGTATTCCTATTCCTCGCACTTTTTTGGAGGGACACATTTTTACGAGTGGCGACCTCAACCGTTTTTTTTTAAAAAGAAACCCTCCTGGATGTTTGATCTGGATCCTTATGGACTCTTCAAAGAAAACATTTTTATTTTGAAAAACTCCCATTTTGAATTTTTAAAAACAAAGCGCTCTTCTGCCCACTTACATTGGTGAGGTCGGTTGAGTATTTGCGGTTGAGCTCATCCAGGGTCAGCTTGTGGTCGTCCTGCGGAAACAGAGACGCGTCAGTAGACATTTGCGCCCAATGACAAGAGAGTCTGTGACATTTACACCGGCCAAAATGGGGGGGGGGGGGGGGGCAGACACCCACCATGTCCACTTCCTTCTTGAGCTCGTCCATATCCTTCTCTTTCTTCTTGCCCTTCCCCTTCTTCTTGCCGCCCTGCTCCGAGGTCGCAGCCAGCTCATACTGCTCTCGTCCTTCCTGCCAAACACGAAAAAAAGGAGAAAAGTTTAGGGACAGGACTGATGCTACGTGAAAACACACACACACAAATTTTTTAAAAAATCACGCGATGCGAGAGTCCGTACGACGCCACGCGCTTTGATCATATCCACCAATGCTACATCGCTAACCATGCTAGTGAACGGAGCCCTCGCCGTTTGCGCGTTCGGAGAGAAATCCCAAAAGTCGTGGCTCGGAAAGAGACGCCATCTCGGGATGCTAATTTTGCAAAGTGACACTGAAGTCACTTTTTTTTTGCATCTACTAGCATTTTATGTGAGCATTTACCGTTATGGCCTTTCATCTTCCAACAAAAACACGCGGCACGTCAACTTAAAAACAGGTCACAGGCTGTCTTTGGTTACAAGACCATGACGAGGTCCGTCCTTAAACCCGTCTCATTGTGACATAAGACCATTAAATCGTGTCTTTGCGGATGGAGAACCGCGGATCATGGCGTCCCCAGCGGTGCGTTCGGTACGTCAGGCATGGAGCCCCGAGACAAAACTGGTCTCTGCCGAGGTGTGTCTGATTCCTCATGACTCAAAAAGCCAAAAGACATTTAGTCATGTTGCATCTTTTTTTTTTTTTTTAAAGTCTGCATCTGGGTCAACGCACTCCAAATGGATTTGAACGTATGAAAAAGTAAACAGGAGCCCCCGAACAGAAAGCCGTGGCCCAAATCGGGACGACAAACTGCCACAAAGTTTCGCAGGAAGTTCCATGAAACGGCAGCCTGTCAGACACAAAGCTGGGATTTTGATGTGAGGAGTCGCGTCGGAAGAGAAGAAAATAAAGACTTGGATCGCTTCTTTATGGACCCCGGTGCCATCTGTCCCTGCAAAAGCCACTCAGCGGGGGGGTGGGGCGGGGGGAAACTGGGGGGGGGGGGGGGGGGCTGTCAGAAGACACAAACTCTTCTCTCTGTCCGAACACAACCGCTTTAATAAACCATTTTCCATCTTTGCTACCGACAATTTGCGATTCTCCAAACGGAGAGGGTCTTCGGTCCTCATCCGGCAGTGGAACCGTTAAACTCGTTCTGGGGTCAATTGGGAGATAAAGGAGTTCATTATTTCATTTCATTTTTTGAAAGTGACACATCAGACTGCTTGGATGAGACAAATTCCACTTGTTTAAAAAAAAAAAAAAAAAAAAGGGAAAAAAACACGCCCACCATTGCAATGAAGGGCGTCCCTGTCTCCAACCCCAACACACTGAGATCCATTCATCCACCATCTGACAAGCTGTTCTAAACATAAACCCCCAAACGGTAACGAGTCCCGGACGAAACCCAGACTGGAACGATAAACAGGAGTCATTTACTGGTCATCGCACTTCGGGGGACGTTCTGTCGATTCCATCTCTCGACTGTGACACGAAACTCTTTCAAGAGTAAACAAGAGTACGGCTAAGTTTAGAATCCTAAAGGACACTCCAGACAGGTTGAGATGGGGAAGAGAACACTACCCTCCCGTCTCTCGCTACTATCGCGGCATCGGCCCTCTGGCCTGCGCCTTTCTTTTCTCCGCCGTCGCCTCGGCAGACGGACGTCAGCTCTCATCGGCGGCTGCTGATACGGCAACCAAAAGGGGGCCCGGGCGGCGATTGTGTCTTCTCGGTGACAAGAGACGAGGCGAGATAGTGAACCCAACGGAGCCAAACAAATCTTCGATCGCAACCACGGTTGAGCGATTGGGTGACTTTAATAACCCGACAGTTGGTTTATAGACATCACGGCCAGATGGCCAGCACAGCGACTACTCGTATATAAAGATATGAGCGTCGTCCCTCTGGGTTGTTCAACTCCCTTATCGCAAATGGGACGACGATTCAGACTCCACAAACACTGACTTTACCCAGTTTATGACGCCACGGCCATAAAGTTCCTTCCTGTGTCCCTGCTCTGAATTTAAAGGTCCAATATTATGCAAAAATGCACTTCATAATGGCTTTCTACCCACAGCCGTCATCTCACTCGCTCATACTGGCCAATCAGACATGTTCCCTTTGTGATGTCATACATGAAACAAAACAGATTCTCACTTTCACCCTCAGACAGGTACACAAGTTCTGCCATCTAACATAAATCAAAACAGACATGGAGTCAGCGTGGACACTTGTTTTTTTTTTGTTTTTTTAAAGGGACAGACACAGAAACAACCTGTTCTCACACAAGAAGTGATTTTTACCCCCCGTACATGACAAGCTTCCAAGTGATGAAGACTCATTCCGTTTCAGAACAAAAGTCGTAAGTTCGCGACATTCATACCCACAGATGACAAATTATTAAGGGTGAATCTCGAATATTCCAAACGACGGGAACGTCCCACGTCCCTACATCTGAAGGCTCCACCGATGTCTTAAAAGGGTTTATATAAAAACAAGAAGTACTGTATCAAACCTCACAGGTGAACCACTTCTTGACAAGAGGCGGTGAACGTTAAGCCCTGAAGGGATTCAAGTGGGGGAACCAGGAAGCTCATGGCGCTAGAAGTGGACATCGATTAGCGGGTTGGGGTTCATCAATAATTCACCTGCGTACAAGAACAGGAAGTGTTTAGCGTTTTAAGAGCGACGGGAAGGAAATGCCGCCAAAAACGCCAAGCGACTCGTAACGAGCCACTTTGTCTGCATGCGAAGCCGTTATGAAACTTCTAAAGGGGTGGGATACTTTCGACCGAACGTGGAGATCGTGGAACTAAGCCAACTAATATTGTTATTCTACTGCACTGGCCTGTAAAAGTTTCCCAGGGAGCCGCGGCGGCAGAGTGTGCACATGTTGTTGTTTGTTGCCGGAGCCCCCCCCGGCGAGCCCAAAGCTGGGAAAACACAGAGTCTGGTTCTGGATCACTGCGGGCAGATCTTTAGCCTCTGGCCCTCACCGGGGCCCCGGAGGCCATCTGGCTTTCGGCTACAGTCCAGAGGCCTGGAAAGTAGGGATGAAGAGTTTCCGTCCAACTTAGTGGATTTCCAATCCACATAAAAAAGACGAGCTCCAAGACGCTCTGATCCACCAGGAAGCATAATAAATCAATTCTTTGCCGTATGTCTGCCAAATACCGAACACCTGATACTTCCAGTGACTAGGATTCCACAAATGCCAGAATAGAAAAGTCCATTGGCCTGAAGGGTACCGATACTTTATAGAAATCTAAAGTACTTCTTGCGATCACAACTGGGGCTTTCAACATACATTTTCAAACCCAACCAGGTCTTGGGTCTATGGAATTCCATCAAATAAGACAGGAAGTGTGGCCGTCTAGTCGACTCGGCATTTTTTCCCAAAGTTGCAGCAGCTCATAAGGACGAGACAGGAAGTAGAATGATAGAAGAATAAAGCTCAGATCCAAATGAGACGAATGCAAAACCAAACCACACACACACTTGGGGCTTTGCCCGGTTGCTACCAGCGACTGCTACCACACCTCTCGCGATGTGTGAATGAGCAAAAGATCACGTGTCGTACCCCCCCCCCCCCCTCCCTCCCTCCCCCACTTCTTTGCTTTTCTTACCCCCTTTCCCACCTCATCCTTTATTCTCTCACTTCCTCCACACCACTCCTTTATTCTACTGGAGCCAGCGAAAAGAAAAGTGTGTTAATTTACACCGGGGCCCCCCACCCCCCCATCTTTAGCATTCCCTTCACGTCCAGCGCAACTTTCAGCTTTTTTTTCTCCACGCCAAACAAAAGTGGAATGAATGAATGAATGAATGAATGAATGAATGAATGAATGAATGAATGGGAACTTGGAGCTTCTTTCCAAAACTGCCATGACGACACAGCATTCGCAGACATCACTCAACAGCAACAATGGCGGACGACGCGCCGCTAAAGCTAACGATCTGCGAGTCGGCTTTAATCAGGCGAGAAATTTCGCGAATACGAGGACGAGCGACAAACACCTCTGTACGTCCGCGTCGTTTGCTCCCGGCGCGCAAGCGAGACGCGCATCCTCCGCGTCTCGGTACTCTTGCTTTCACAGCGCCTCCTCAAGGCCCGGCATAGGTACTACGTCGTTTTCGGGACGCCTTTTGGGACAGCGGGCCGGCGCCGAAGCTTTAGAAAGCAGAAAAACCGTCGCCACACCTCGTGTTCATTACGGTTACCGACTGAAAATAGCCACGACTTATTTGAACCAAACTGTCAAGTTCTGAGTGAATTGACCAAATTTCGACGACGAAAAATGCAGAGGTCTAATGAATTCAAAGGGAAACGTCCACGAGCTGATTGCAAATGTCAATATTTGCCACAATGTTCCATCGTTTTTGGAATAGTTAAACCTTATATTGAGCTTTTTTATTTTAAAAAAAATGAACACGACAGGAAAGCATCAGGCTTCTTGTCAGTAAGTCGAATGGACTGAAACAAGTCCAAGCCAAAGAAGTATCTTTTTGGTTTTTTTTTTGTAAAGGCCACGCCGCCACAGGTTGCATCATTTCCTCCAAACTGTCAAGAAGCAGAACGTCAAACATCGGCTCGCAGACCCCCCCCCCCCCCGTCCCCCGGGACTGTGACGTCCCGACACGTGACATGGAATCAAATGGTATTTTTAATGCGCGTGTTCCACTTTCGCCGAGCAACAGGCGTCGCGGAGTGAAAGTTCAAAGGGCTTGTGACAAAAGCCCCGTTTAATACGTGACGACTGGCGAGCGGAAAGAATGTTCAAAGCCTCCCACCAAAGACAAGAGCGGGGGGGGTGGGGGGGGCGGAGGGGAATCCAAACAGGTACGAAACGCAAACAAAGGGGGGGAATCGGACTGTGAGGAATGGATGTGAAGTCGGAGCGCGGTGCCCCTTCGACCAGGGATTACAAAGTGACCACGACGGACATGTTAAGGGGGGGGTGGGATTGGGGTTGGGGGGGGGGGCTCAAACTTTCCGACTTTAGAGTAAAAACCCTACCCCTAACCCCTTAACCCTCTTCCCGGGATCTCGCCGCTTGACCTACATAGGGGAGAAACTCGTCGTCTCCACAGAGGCGAGATTGGGAATCGGAAAGAAAAAAAATAAATAAAAAAAAAGCCACATGAGCCGCCGCCGCCGCCATCATTTACATAATCTCAGTTCAAACACAGTCGACTCATGGCTGCAGAGCAGCAAGTTGACGCTTTCGATTTCGAGCCGGTGCGCCAAAAACGCCACCGAGACACGTTCGAAAACAAAGAAAAAAAAAAAATGGAACACTCTGGTCGGGGAAGTCAATTTTCCTGGCAGATCTTGAGCTAATCGACCGTATTTCTAGAACATAAAACGTAGCTGTTGACCAACGACACTGAAAACACAATACGCTTGTTTGGAGACTCAAAATCTCCTGTCCGATGTTCAGGTATTCGACAAAACTTGTATTGACCAACCCCCCCCCCCCAATTCGTCTCCTAATCGTCTTGACAGAGGATGAGAAGAACTGGTTGGGTTCGGTCGCTCCGCTTTTAATAATTCAGGCCATGCGGGGGGGGGGGCGAAAAGAAAACATTGAGAAAGGTCGAGTCAGGTGAGGTTTATTAAATATTGACTGCGATGCGCCGCCGTACCTTCCGCCGTTAAAGCCCTTTCAGTTCACACCTGTGGTGGCTGGTGGTGGTGGGGGGGGGGGGGCAGGAAAAACAGGGATGCATGGCACATTTGCACTGCGCAAAAAAAAAAAAAAAGAAAGAGTGCATCTCTGCTGCCCCCCTTTTTTCTTTTTTTTTTATCCCAAGTTGTTCCAACAGTGGCAATGCGGCAACTGTTGCCTTACTCCTCCCCCCCCCCCCCCCCCCCCCCCCAAAGCAATCAATCCCGGCTCCTGCTTGCCGTTTATTGCACTTTGTGGATGTGATGAGACGATGAGGGAAAAACACCGGGAAAAACAGGCCAGCGAGAGAGGGAGAGAGGGAGAGAGAGAGAGAGGGAGAGAGGGAGAGAGAGAGCGAGAGAGGCTGATCACACATTGGGAGCGAGTGGGAAAGCGCACGCACACACAAAACATGGGGCGGCGGTACAAGAAAAATAAATAAATACTCTTCAGCTGGGCTCTTCTCATACCTGCACCCCCCCCCCCCCCCCCCACTCCCCCACCACTTCTCCATTACAAGTTCCTCACACCAGGAAGGCGCTGTAGTGGCGTTTAACCCCCACCCCAGACTCCCCCCCACATCTTGGTTATAGAAGAAGAAGAGGGGGGGGGGGAGACGCAGTGGATGGGGGCAGGGCATGGCTTTCATCATATATGGGAGGAGAGGGGTGGTGGTGGTGGCAAGGGGGGGGGGGGTGGCAGCAGCAGTCAGGAGCTGAGAGAGAGAGAGAGAGAGGGAGGGAGGGAGGGAGGGAGAGAGAGCGAAGCAAAAGATTTGTCAAAAAATAAAAAATAAATAAAAAAAAGGGGAAAGCTCCGGCTTTCACATCTCCCGCCAGACCTCCGGGTTCCCGTCGTCCGCTCCATCCCTCCAACCAAAACAAATGTAAAAAAAAAAAAACTAAACGTGTTCTGGACTGCGCAGAGACGGGATGGGTGTGGCGGGAGGACTGCTGCTATTCCAACAGGGTAGGGAGGGAAGGGTGAGGAGGAGGGAGGGTTAGTTTCAGCACAAGTCAGGGTTCGTTGGGGAATAACGGCGGCGTCTCGCGGGGGGGAAAAAACACACCACCAAGTTCCCGGCGGCGGCCAGAGATCTGCACAAGACAATGTGTTATTCATGCAAGGCTGGTAAAAGTCATGCAAATGCAACCGTAACACCCCCCCCCCCCCCCCTAACTCGTTGATGCCCCCACGCAGCTGACAACACTCCATCCATACAAGGAGCAGCGATTACTTGAGGTTAACTTTTGCAATGATTTGGTCACGAAACTCCCAATTCCTCCCAAATATATCCTTTAAAAAACGCACACACATCCCCTTTCCTCATCCTGCAGCACATCAAACAATTTGACTCCAAAAAATATCGAAGTCAAACTCTTTCCTTCAAACTTTGACAGTCGTTTATTGAGAGAAAAAAAACCCCGTTATGCAACATCACTATGAGCGTTTTCTCGACGCGTTCGTAGAGAGAGAGAGAGAGAGAGAGAGAGAGGGAGAGCGAGAGAGAGAGAGAGAGATGCTCGTTTTCGTTCGGGGTGAAGTTTACAAAAAAAAAAAAAAGAAAAGAAAATAAATAGACGGAAGTGAACGCCGCTTGAAACGCGCGCACGTGAGCCTCTCGAGATTTATCCAGCCACTTGTTTGAATGACTTTAAATGTTGACGCCGCACGTTTGTGACGCATAAAAAAAAAAAAAGAAGAGAGAGAGAAACGATATACTCACTCCTCTCCCCATGTTTGCAGGACTTATTTCTTCAAGTATAAAATGAGAACTCCACTTTTTAAAAAAAAATAAAATAAAAATATGTACAAAAAAATAAAATAAATCTCCCGGATGTGGCCGATATTTTCTTTTATATATATATTTTTTGGTATTTTTGTATTTTTTTTCTTCTTCTTCCTCCTCTCTTCAGCACGTGTCACTCCTCCTGCACATACATCCGAGCTCGCGAGCCGCCGCGGCAGCGCCTCCAATACTTATAGACGGCGTTCCTTCCATTGTGACGTCGACGCCGTTTGCCATGGTAACGCCACGATAAGGGGCGGGGCCTCGTCCTTTTTTGGGCGTGTTGGTTCTCAATATCGCTCACTCTCTCTCGCTCTCTCGCCATGCAGCGCACACACACACACACACACACTCAAGCACACTCTTAGGAAACAATCAACAAACAATCAACATAAATAACATTAAACAGAAACTTCAGCATACATATAATAATTCACATTTATTTTGTTTTAATATAATATGAAGAAAACATTGATGTTTACCTCACATTTATCCATCAACATTGGCAAAACTGTAGAAATAATAATAATAATAATAATAATAATACTAATACTAATAGCCCCTGGATTTTACTTAGATTTCAAAACACACTTTTTAGTGTCACAATAAAAACATTATCAACATAGATTATTATTAAATTAATAAAAAATTGGTGATGCTAATATCTCATGATAATTACTTGGGATTTTTTTTTTTTTTAAAGTAGCGCTTCCCTCTATTTACATTGACACGGAGTTGGAGCATTTTCAAAAAGTTGCATTCACCCCCCCCATTTCCCCGGAGATGGAATTGGAGCGTTTTCAAAAACTTGCATTTTCCTCTGTTTCTATTGGATGATTTTCAAAACACAATTGCATTTTCTCAGTCTCTATGGAGACAGGAGTTGGGAGTGTTTTCAAAAAGTTGCATTAGCCCAGTCTCCATGGAGACGGGAGTCGGAGTGTTTTCAAAAAGTTGCGTTTCTCCAGTCTCCATGGAGACGGGACTCAGAGAGCGGTTTCAAAAAGTTCCACCTTTGAAGTCGTTCCCCAATAGTGAAGTCTGCAGTGACTCCAGCCACCGCGAACAGACGCCCCAAAGTTTTCTGTTTTCACTTGGCCTTGATTCCCTTTTCGTAAAGTTTCAAACTTCAGCTCCAGTGCTAAAAAAAAAAAAAAAAAAAGCACAAAAAAACCACCCCAGCAAACACTGAAAAACTCCAAACTCCTCACACACTCCTGAGGCCTCCACACCTCTCCTGCCTGAACAGCGGAGATCGCTGACACCTCCCTTCGGCAAGGTTGTCCGTTGCCGATAGCGGGCAACCAATTTCTCACACCTCGCTTCTCCACCCAGAAGAAAATCCGACCTCGGCCGTCGCTCTGGACGCATTGGCTTGACATAAAGATGCAGAAAAATCAAATATGGCTGCTTTTTTTTGGGGGGGGGGGGTGCGAGTTCACTGGACTCAAAATGACCCAAGACTGAAAAAAGAGTACGTACTCTTTTAGAGCCCATCGGTCATTCCGTTGCCGACAAGGCACCGTGCCGTTTTCCCCAGTGCCGGAGCAAACCTTCTGCTCCCACAGCTCTTAAACCCTTTCATCCCCACCAAACACAAATGAGAGATTTACTCTCTCATCCCTGGATTTACTCCGGCCACCAGAAAACGTGCAGGGGGGGCAGATCGCGGTTTGCGCTATCGGGAGCCGCCGTTTGCATCTTGACCCTTTTTTTTAAATTTTATTTGATTTTTTTTAAATCGGGGACGAACATTAAAAAACGGTCACCCACTTTCAACTTTCCGTGGATCGAAAACGACCCAAAGCGGGTGTAAACAAACAAACAAACAAATAAAGAAAAGCCCAGATGGACACGCGGCATCACGTCCTGGCATGACGGAGGCACCTACACCCCCTTCTTACATGTCGACTGTATTTCTTTTTTTTCTTTTTTTAAAATCCCACATTCATGCATGTGAGATAAGTGCAGCTCGCGTGTTGCCTGTGTTGCTCTATAAATAGCCGAGATTTTATTTAGATGTTGGCGCACGAGAGAGAGAGAGAGAGAGAGAGAGAGAGAGATGGCTCTCAAATGAGTTGCCATAGCAACAGGCACGTTCAGGGGCCCTGCTTGTGAAGGAGGAGGAGGAGGAGGAAGAGGAGAAGGAGGGAGGGGATGAAGGCATAATGCTCTGTCTGCTATTGGTAAAAAAAAACAAACAAAAAAAAAGCACACAAAAACAAACATGCCCCGCGAAAACAAGCCTCGATAATCTGAGGTTGTTTTTTTTTTTTTTTTTTTCCCAAGAATGGAGGGGAACGTCTGCTCCTCCTCGTCGCCCATCGCATCGATTCGCTCTCTCCTCCTGTCGTCTCATCCCTCCATCCCTTTGTCTCGTCCTCCGCCGAGCGACCCTCCGCTGTGAGAGGAGCCGACCGATTGGCTCGGAGGAGAGACGGGGGGGGGGGGCGAACGACACGAGGGGTATTCTGCGTTTTTAGTGGAGACCACACACACACACACACACATGGGAGGACGCAGTAGTGATCAGGGTAAACACACAGTAGATTGCAATGGAGTGGCTCAGTTCATTTTCACCGAGGGCCTCTTTTGCATTAGCGGTCAACAGAGCGATCCATCGCAAACACGATTGGCTCTTGAGATAATGGACACACACACACACGTACACACACACACACACACGCACGCAGCTCTGACAGGCTTGTTGTCATTATATCTGCTAAACCCTTTGAAATGACTGATTAAAAAGGTGATAACGCTGACATGATCGCTCCTCTCACGTGATTTAATTTGACGTAGTCCAGCAGTAACATTCAGCGAGTGCTGCGCGGGCGGCGCAGTTGACGTGTATAACATTGCGTATACTTTTGGGAAAAGTCCATAAATTCGAATATTTGAGACAAAGTTCCTCTATGGGTTTGATTTATCGACACGCTTCGCAAAAATATAGAGATTCTCATCTGAAATTCCACACAACAATGGAAAGACTTTCAAAATAAAGGTTCTTTGATGGGGGCACTCAAGATGATGGATAAAAATAAGGCCATATCAAGTGAAAACACATCGCTTTATGTGTGCATAGTCAACTTTTTGAAAATGTCCGTTTACGCAGCAACAGCAGAGACGCTAAAAACGATGTAGTTCACATAAACAGCCACAAATTGGCGATGTTTGTTTGTTTTTGTAATGGAACCACACACACAACCACAAAGAATACAGACATCCGTCTGGACGGAGATGGAGCGTTTTCAAAAAGTTGCCATTTCCACCATTGCCATGGAGACGGATCTGGAACCTTTTCAAAAAAATGGCATTTCCCCACCCATTTTCATGGATATGTAGTTAGAGGGTTTTCAAAATGTTGCATTGTTCCCCCATTTCCAAATAGAAGGACCGTCTTCAAAAAGTTGCATTTTCGCTTATTTCCATGGAGATGGAATCGAGACATTTTCAAAAAGTTGCCTTTTCCTCCATTCCTACAGTGAACAAGTCGGAGCATTTTCAAAAAGTTGCGTGTACCCCCCCCCCCCCCTCTCCCCCCCCCACCTGTTCCATGGAGATTCCATGTTCAAACCCTGAAATTACGAAGCTTCGAGGCAGAAGCAGGTCGAGACCTATTCAGAACGATCGTTCTATTTTTAAAACTCTCCTATCTGAAGTTAAGAGAACTGTCGCAGTGGATAATCCACCGCACGGGTCAGTGGACCCGACTCACCGGTAGGTATTTACTGAACCTTGAAAAATAACAAACAAACAACAACCATCCTGACTCAAAGTGCCAGGATGACAATACAAGCGTAAAGAAACATGCAAGGGTACAGTGGCATGGAAATGTTTTATTGTGAGTGACATGTACATCAAAATATCCTTAACTTATCCATGTTTTTTTGTCGTTTTATTTTCGGGGGGGGGGGGGGTCGAGTGTTTCAAACAAATATGTAACATGGCAGTAAATAATGATGGAACAGTCCTCCTGCGAATGTTGACTCAGTAGTATGTCTCTTGTTCCACCCAACCTGGAAACCAAAGGAGACAGGATTAGGGATTTTTTTGTCTTTCACAGACAAATCCAAGCCGGGATGCACCGATACCAGTGTCGGGTATCGGCCCAATACAACCCGGGGAGTATTATGTGACATCGTGGTTCAGCAAGGTACATGTGGAAAGTTGCCAACGCTTAGTACTCAAATCGGTACTCTGTATCTGCAACTCGCCGTCGGTCAGTACTTGTGTTGGCACTCAGCATCGGCAAGTAGCTAAAGGTTAGTACTCGTATCTGCAAGTAGCTGAACGTTAGCACTGGTATCGGTATTTGGTATCGGCAAAAACATCAGGATTAGTACTCGTATCGATACTTGAAATCGGCCAGTTGCTAAGGTTAGTCCTGGTATCGGCAAAAACATCAGGGTCAGTACTCAGATCGATACTTGAAATCAGCCAGTTGCTAAAGGTTGGTCCTGGTATCGGTATTTGGAATCGGCAAAAACATCAGGGTTAGTACTTGTATCGATACTTGAAATCGCCATTTGCTAAAGGTTAGTCCTGGTATCGGTATTTGGTATCGGCAAAAACATCAAGGTTACTACTCGTATTGATACTTGAAATCGGCCAGTTGCTAAAGGTTCGTCCTGGTATTTGGTGTCGGCAAAAACATCAGGGTAAGTACTCATATCGATACTTGAAATCAGCCAGTTGCTAAAGGTTAGTCCTGGTATCGGCAAAAACATCAGGGTTAGTACTTGTATTGATACTTGAAATTGTCCAGTTGCTAAAGGGTAGTCCTGGTATCGGTATTTGGTATCGGCAAAAACATCAGGGTCAGTACTCGTATCGATACTTGAAATCAGCCAGTTGCTACAGGTTAGTCCTGGTATCGGCAAAAACATCAGTGTTAGTACTTGTATCGATACTTGAAATTGGCCAGTTGCTAAAGGGTAGTCATGGTATCGGCAAAAAACATCAGGGTCAGTACTCGTTATCGATACTTGAAATCGGCCAATTGCTAAAGGTTAGTCCTGGCATCGGTATTTGGCATCGGCAAAACATCAGGGTTAGTACTCGTATCGATACTTGAAATTGGGTAGTTGCTAAAGGTTAGTCCTGGTATTGGCACAAACATCAGGGTTAGTACTCGTATCGATAATTTAAATCGGCCAATTGCTAAAGGTTAGTACTGGCATCGGTATTTGGTATCTGCAAAAACATCAGAGTCAGTACTTGTATCGATACTTGACATCGGCCAGTTGCTAAACATTAGTCCTGGTATCGGTATTTAGTATCGGCAAAAACATCAGGGTTACTACTCGCATCGATACTTGAAATCAGCCAGTTGCTAAAGGTTGGTCCTGGTATCGATATTTGTTTTCGGCAAAAACATCAGGGTCACTACTCGTATTGATACTTGAAATCGGACAGTTGCTAAAGGTTAGTTCTGGTATCGGTATTTGGCATCGGCAAAAACATTAGGGTTAGTATTCATATCGATACTTGAAATTGGCCAGTTGCTAAAGAGTAGTCCTGGTATCGGTATTTGGTATCGGCAAAAACATCAGGGTCAGTACTCGTATCGATACTTGAAATCAGCCAGTTTCTAAAGGGTGGTCCTGGTATCGGCAAAAACATCAGGGTTAGTACTTGTATCGATACTTGAAATTGGCCAGTTGCTAAAGGGTAGTCCTGGTATCGGTATTTGGTATCGGCAAAAACATCAGGGTTACTACTCGTATTGATACTTGAAATCGGCCAGTTGCTAAAGGGTAGTCCTGGTATCGGTATTTGGTATCGGCAAAAACATCAGGGTTAGTACTCATACCAATAGTCGGTATCGGCCAGTATCTAAAGCTTTGTACTCCTCCTGGTATCGGTGCCTCCCTAAACCCAGGATACCAGTAAGGCTGCAGCTTCACGCATGCGGCGATTTCAAGAAACACGACGGCGTGAGCGAGACGCCACTTGAGAGCCGCAGCGACATTTCGATCCGCCGTGAGCCGATGACCTCATCGATCGGGCCGTTTGGAATCGCGCTTCGAGGCGGAACGGCGAAACGGGCGGACGTCCGCGTTGCTTCTTGTACCTCCGCACAAGAAGTCGGTGAAGCGGCGGGTGTGTGTGTGTGTGTGTGTGTGTGTGTGTGTGTGTGTGTGTGTGTGTGTGTGTGTGTGTGTGTGTGTGTGTGTGTGGAATGCTCGTTGATCTGTGCCGCGGGGGCCTCAGGTGGCGAGCGGAGGCACAAAACTGTAAAGTGGCCCGCTGGTTCACCGCTCAGCTCTGTGTGGGTGGAACGAGGCGTGAACCACGGCCCGGGTTGAGGGTGCAAACCCCCCCCCCCACCACCGGGGCCCCCGTGCCATCTGGACCCCGCGCTCACTGGTCTGTGGCGGCGGTGTGTGTGTACGAATTCACTCTAACGAGTCTATTTAGAACCGCCGTTTGCTTGGAGAGACGAGGAGAGTGTGTGGAGGTCTCACCGCCTGGGTTGCGTCTGAGGATGTATCTTCTTGCTTCGTCGTAGAGGAAGATGAGGAGGGAGTAGGGGAAGGCACAGAACCACCAGCAAGGCCTGAGGAGCGAGCGAGCGAGAGAGAGAGAGAGTTATATACGCAGATAATCTGTATGAATTGTCGGAATCCAGGCGATGACTTTGAATGGTGTTAATCGCTTACGTCAATCAGACTAATGTCACTGCGGGTTCCAAAAAATCCGCGTGTTTTCACCTGGAACGCGTCAACGCACCTTTAGGTTTGTAATTTTTTGTAAACGCAAAAAAAACCGACAAGGTTCTATATTTGGAGCCGCCCGGAATTTCGCGTTTCCTTTGTCAGATCTGACGTCCTTAATAAAACGGAACCGCAATCTGAGGAAGGTCTCGTCCCATACCAATATAAGGGGGTTATATAACATTTTCGAGGAAAAAAATCCACGGCGAGAGAGAGAGAGAGAGAGAGAGAGAGAGAGAGAGAGAGAGAGAGAGAGAGAGAGAGAGAGAGAGAGAGAGAGAGAGAGAGAGAGAGAAAGAGAGAGAGAGAGAGAGAGGAGAGAGAGAGAGGAGAGAGAGAGAGAGAGAGAGAGAGAGAGAGAGAGTGAGTTATATACGCATATAATCTGTATGAATTGTCGGAATCCAGGCGACGGATTTTAGTGGCCGTCGCTCACGTTAATCGTAATAATGTCACTGCAGGTAAAAAAAAAACCAAAACAAAAAAAAACACCGCGGGACAATAGGGTTAGGGTTAGGCTCATGACCATCCGCCGCCGTCTCGTGTTTCCACTTGGAACGCGTAGACGCACCTTTAAGTTGGTCATTTTTGAACAAAAAAACCCCCGACAAGGTTCTGTAGCTGGAGCCACCGGAATTTCGCTTTCAGATTTGACATCCTTAATAAAACGGAATATACATTTTCGGGGAAAAAAAAAAATCCACGGCAATCGCATGATATACAGGAGGGGTCTGCGATCGTCTCGGCAATTAGAAATAGAATAAGCGAGAGAGAAGTAGGTGGAAAGGAGAAACCAGAGTTAGTTAAACATCAAGACACCAGGAGAAAGAGAGAGAGAGAGAGAGAGAGAGAGAGAGAGAGAGAGTGGGCGTGCGATTAAGGGTGAAGAAGCAGAGAGGAAACCGAAGTGAAAGAGATGAGAGGCGAGCGGAGACGACAAGGAAAGAGAGGAGCGGAGGAAGACGGCGAACAACAGGGGGAGGAAGAGTTTTGTGCTGAATGCGAAACTCCCGAGCTAATGAGCTTAGAACCCCCCCTCTCCAAACACCCCCCCCCCCCCCCACCAGGCGAAAGAATCTCGTTAAACTCGGCCTGGTGCTTCCATCTGCCTCTGATGTGGAAATTACCGGCGACGCCACATCGTGGCCAATTTTTTTTTTGAACGCATCTTTAAAAGAGGACTGACCTAAATTACACCGCGGAAGCTCCGGCTGGCAGCGAACCTGAGATTTGTGTTTTTTTGCGTTTATTTCTTTACTCACTTGAGAGGATACATCCTGAGGGCCACGTCCATGCCGGGGCAGTACGACAGGAAGGCGGCGAGCGCTGTCTCCTCAAAGAGTCCGAAGATCAGGATGCGGTTCCTGTGAGGAAAAAAAAAAACAGAAAAAATATTTTTTTTAAATATGAAAACGAAGCCTCGGTTGTTTTCCGTTACAATATAGTGCGACCATCCACTGGAAATCAGCTCAAATGATGAATTAAATAGTAAATATTTTTGTAGGTTTATTACGAAATGTGGATTGTTATGATCGTGCTTCACAGCCCGGTGTTACGGTTTCACTGGTGCCCCCGTGTGACCTCTGCCACAAGCCGCGAGCAGCTGATATTAACACAAGACCAACAAACGGTGCTTAAACAGAAATGTGGTTAAATGGCGTTCGCCAGGAGAGCTACGGGTTTCGGTCGGGTTTTTTTAAAATCTGCTGCTGAAAAGGGGACACTTGGGGGAAGCCGGTCACCAGTTCACAGGGGAACCAGTTAATCCAAAACACCGCAGCTCTCCACGGGGTATATTTCTGTGCGTCTACTACGCGTTTGTAGACGCTTTTATTGTGGTCGGGTTTCACAAGCGGCGGGTGAACGTCACATTCTCTCCTCGTCTCAGCTCGCTTGGAACCTCGGTCCAGCTGGTACCACGAAAGTACCTGGTCGCGGAACTAACACGTAGTGGAAACGCGTCACTCGCGAGTCGCGTCAAGTCGAGCGAGGCGGAGGAGGGACGAGTGGAAAAGCGCCATCAGTGCCAGTTTGTCGCTCAGAGGCGTCAAACAAAAGGCGAAAGACAGACAACGGGTTGTCCAGTTCATTGACCGACTTTTGACTGGTTCGGTACTCTTGAGATAAATTGTGGACTCATTTGGCCCCAGAACTAAAACCCCACCCTCATGGTACTTTCTCAACGTCTACGTACTTCATTCCTTGCTGCAGGACGGAGTTCCTCCTGGTCTTGCAGATGATCAGATCGGCCCACTGGACGACCACGATGCTGGCGAAGAACGCCGTGTGGCAGGTGAACTCCACGATCTTCCTGCGCTCGTATGTCTGCGGGAAAGTGAAGAAAAAAAAAAGAGAGAGAGAGAGAGAGTTTTTAACAAGTCCAGACTTAACTTGGACCCGACACAGTCGCACAAACGGGACTCACCCACTGCTGGCCGTAACTGTCTTCCAGGTCGTTTACGTATTTGTCGTCCCAGAGCATTCGGATACCCAGCAGGTCCATGGGGAGGAAACCGTTTTCAGCCAGGATGACAAAGTATGTGAAGAAGCCAGCGGTGGCCTGCATCATGCCTGACGAGAGGAAAGCAGCTCGACTGAGCTTCATCGGAATGTTATACAGTCGAACCTCAGGGGTCTGCAGCCTTTATGGCCAACAGAGCCATGTCAAAGCCTTGTGGAATTTTCTAGGTAGTACTAAGAAAATAGGATATCGTGTTAATTTAGGTCTAATTTTGGAAAGGGAACCGCTGCAGAAGGGCGTCCGGAGCCGCAGGTTGCAGCCCCCGGTCTAACCGATCGGTAGGTATCCCTGGAGGTATTTCCCTACCGATCTGTCCGTAGGCGATGCTGATGAGCCGCTCGTTCACCAGCTTGTCCGTTTTGGGGTTTCGCGGCTGTCTCTTCATGATGTCGCTCTCGGCTGCTTCGTAAGCCAGGGAGATGGCGGGCACCTGGTGGGGGAACGCACGCGTCAACGGAGGCCGATCACAAAGTCGAGGGAGCTTTTTCAAAAAAGATCCCGAGTCCTCACCATGTCGGTTCCCAGGTCGATACAGAGGATGGTGACGGTTCCCAGGGGGAGGGGGATGTTGGCGATGATGAAGAGGAGGAAGGGGGAGATCTCGGGGATGTTGCTGGTCAGGGTGTAGGCGATGGACTTCTTCAGGTTGTCGAAGATCAGGCGACCTGAGCACAAGTAGAGTTAGCATCTGGAGGGCTGATTCCGGCATTTCGAGTCACGGAACTTAGATTTTCACCTTCTTCCACGCCGGTAACGATTGAGGCGAAGTTGTCGTCCAGCAGGATCATGTCGGCGGCCTGTTTGGAGACGTCGGATCCGGCGATACCCATGGCGACACCGATGTCGGCTTTCTTTAGAGCCGGGGAGTCGTTCACACCATCGCCGGTCACAGCCACGATGGCGCCCTGTCAAAACAAAGTGGTTAGAGGACGTCCCACATGAAATTGAACCACATATTTCGGCGTGGCCGCCACCATGTTGCTCGGATAAGGACCTGTCTCTGGCAACCTTCCACGATGATCAGCTTCTGCTGGGGCGAGGTTCTGGCGAACACAATCTCAGTGTGGTATTTCAGCACGTCATCCAGGAGCTCCGACGTCATTTCTTTCAGCTCGCCGCCATGGACGACACAGGCCTTAGCATCCCTGGGAAGGAAATTGTAGGAATGGCGGTAATTCCATGTTGTAGTTTTAAGGCAAGGGCAAAATCGGGCCTTTGCAGAAATAATTGGAATGAGGAACTTTCCGCATTTGAAACTCAGCCTGCTGAGGAAGAAACAGCAAGTCCACTGGCTCCGACACACATCTAGATTTATTTGTCTGCAGTGAATTAACGGTAAAAGCTTTTTTGGCTAAGTAGATTGGAGGACCTCGTTAGCCAGCAGTGATTTAATCTTTGCACTCATCAGGACTGAAATGAACCAGATTGACAGTTGTGCCACTTAAGAGCTACATTGTAAGGAAATATCGAAGACATTATGCTCAGAAAGTACCCGAAGCGAGTCTGAAGGGTCGAGGGAAGGACACTGACCTTGGGTTGACCTCTGACACTGGAACGTTAAGGCGTGCGGCGATGTCTTCGACTGTCTCGTTGCCTTCAGAGATGATTCCCACGCCTTTAGCAATAGCCTTGGCAGTGATGGGATGATCGCCTGTGACCATGATAACCTGAAAGGGAAAAGGTAAGACTTAGTGACAGGAAATGACAGATGCCAGTTATCCATCGATATGGAAGATTTCCATACCTTGATTCCGGCGCTCCGGCATTTGCCGACGGCGTCGGGCACAGCGGCACGAGGAGGGTCAATCATGGACATGAGGCCAATGAAACACAGCTTCTCGGTGGGGAAGTTCACTTCCTCGGTGTCAAAAGCAAAGCCCTCTGGGAACTGATCGTCGGGCAGGTGGAACTGGCAGAAGCCTGAATAAGACGAGACGTGGTCAACGGGAGTTTAAAAAAAAAAAGTCTTCATCGGCCGAGTCCTTATCCAAGCAAGAAGCTCCGTCGTACCCAGCACTCTCTCTCCGAGTCCTCCCAGCTCGACGTACGCGTTCTGGAAGGCGTCCTTCATCTCCTCATCCAGAGGCTGCTCTTTTCCTTGGATCATGATGGAGGAGCAGCGGTCCAGGATCCTCTCGGGGGCTCCTTTCATCACCAGCAGGTGCTTTGTTTCTCCGGGAGTAGAATTCTTATGGATAGAGAGCTGTGGTGGAAACAAAGAGTTTGAGAGTCGATTTCTTTCAAAGCACACAATCATTGGGCCTGTCGTGTCGGTACCTGGCCACTAGGGATCCTCTCTGTGCAACGACACTTGGCTTGCCACACAGCAATACATGTTCTGCGTGGTTGATCTGATTGATTTTACCTGGTATTTGTTGGTGGAATTGAACGGGATCTCGGAAATCTTGTGGTACTGCTCCCTTATGCCGGAGACGGATCCACAGCACAGTTCAATACACTTCAGCAGCGCAGCTTCAGACGCGTCACCGGCCACATCTCGCTGTGGAGTTCACGAGAAACAATGCAGAGTTTGGTCAATGAACCTGAAATCATGTAAATAACGGGCGTTTTGTATGTCGTCGTGTGCCAGATTACTCTATAAAAACCCACCCTGGGTGTATCACGCTGAGAACGTAATCGACTCGTCAGTTCTCAGTTTATGTGATAAATCAATGGCTCTTTGGCAGTAGCATGCAGCGACATATTTCTGAAGTCGTCTCTCATTATGTTGAGTGGCTTTTAAAAAGATTTGTAGTACGGCGCGGCTGGATTTTCTTGGGTCCCCGGAAGCGTCAGTCACCGCGCCTCATGATGAATTTGCGTGCATCATCGAATTCAAATGTTTTCATCGAGGGACAAAAGACCCTAGAAAGTAATCTGCTCTGTGATTGTTTACAACACCAGAGGATAACGTTACTGACAACTGATCAATTATTTAAACTCTTTTGAAAGGATGAACGGGAGCAAAACGGTCGGCGCTTTGTAGGGAAAGTCGTTTCACCTTCAGAATGGGCACGTTGCTCTGCTCGGCCAGGAAGACGGCGCGGTTGCAGAGTCCGGCGATCCTGGCCAGGGCGGCCCACGTGGCCGAGCTCCGGTCGAAGGACGTCCCGCTCTGGTTCTCGGTGGTGTCGGCCTCGTGGATCTGGTTGTCGAACCACATGTGGGCCACGGTCATCCGGTTCTGGGTCAGGGTGCCGGTCTTGTCGGAGCAGATGGTGGAGGTGGAGCCCAGCGTCTCCACGGCCTCCAGGTTCTTCACCAGGCAGTTCTTCTTGGCCATGCGCTTGGCGGTCAGGGTCAGACACACCTAGAGACGAGATGGCGTGTCAATACTCGGCTAACCAGGCGTCGGATTCCTCTTTTCGGAAGCGGGACTCACGGTGACGGTAGCCAGGAGACCCTCGGGCACGTTGGCGACGATGATCCCGATGAGGAAGATGACGGCCTCCAGCCATCCGTACCCGAGGATGAGGGAGAGGATGAAGAAGGACACCCCCAAGAAGACGGCCACTCCGGTGATGATGTGGATGAAATGTTCGATTTCCTTGGCGATGGGAGTTTTCCCGGTGTCCAGACTGGAAGCCAGGGTGGCGATACGACCCATGACGGTGCGGTCTCCAGTGTTGATGACGATTCCTTTGGCAGCACCTGGATTTAGAAGAGTAGATTATTTCTTGATCCCCAACTGTATCAGGTAAATCCCCCACCAAAGAATCGATCTCCCAAAAAACACTCTTCAATAGCACTTGTTCGGTACCTTCAACACAGTTGGTGGAAAAGAAAGCAATATTCCTGGTCTCCAGAGGGTTGTCGTTGGAGAAGTCGGGGGTACGAGTCTGAGGCTCGGATTCGCCAGTGAGGGAGGAGTTGTCCACCTGAGGGAGGAAGAAGGAACGACGCAAAGGGAAAGACTAAGAAACTGGAACCATTGAGATTGCGCGTTGCGCGAGTCGACCCCCTGAAGACTTTAGACGACCATCACCTTGCAGCCGTGAGCGGAGATGATTCTCAGATCGGCGGGGATCCTGTCGCCTCCCTTCACCTCCACCAAATCTCCGGCCACCACCTCCTCGGCGTTGATGCTCTTCTTCTCGCCGTCGCGGATGACCAGGGCTTGCTGCGAAAGCGAAGGTCAAACGTTGACTTTACTGAACGTCACGAAGGAGCAGGCCTTCGGGTTCAGGAGGTCAGATGACAAATGGACGATTGTGTCACAAGTTACTCCCTTAGAATTGTGCAACATGTTCTGGTATTTGTCACAATTTCAACATACGATGACCTCGATGTGGACGTTCTATGGAAAGACGACTGTTCAGAGTTCGAAGATCTCACCTGTGGGACCAGGTTCTTGAAGGATTCCATAATCTTGGAGCTCTTGGCCTCTTGGTAGTAGGAGAAGCAGCCGGTGATGATGACGACGGCAGAAAGCACGACGCCCAGGTACAACTGCAGGATAAGAGAAGTTAGCTTTTCTTTGAGGAGGGAGGGGGGGGGTCATTTTTTTTTTAATGAACATTTAGGCCCTGTTTTCAGGACAACTTTTCAAGTGAAAATACACTATAATTTCAGAAAAGTTGGACGTTTAAATGGCAAAGTTTGGAAAACGATGTCCATTGACATGAATAGGCATAAACGCTTAAAAAGTTGTAGTTAGCATGCCACGCCACAAGGTGGAGGTGTTGGTTGTTTTGGTGATGCAACCACATAGACATTTGTATGGACAGACGACAGTGTGAGATTGTTATTACGGTGACTGACGTCTATTAATAATAACACTGTAGAAAAACATCATTATTCTTTCAAAAAGTTCTACATAGTGAGTCATTTCCAAAAAGTTGCATTTCTCCCCCATTTAGATGGAGATAGTGTTTCAAGATGTTGCATTTCCCCCTCTATTTTCATAGAGACAAAGTCAAAGGATTTTCAAAAAGTAGCATATCGCACATTGGGTGCCATTTTTGAAAAGTTGAGTTTCAAATTTTTAAAGTTTTCAAAGTTGCATTTTCCCCTATTTTTCCGCGGCGACAGAGTCAAAGCATTTAGAAAAAAAAAAAAGTGCACTTTTCACCATTTCGAAGACAGAAAATTTTCAAAAAGTTCCATCTTGGAAGCCATTTTCCCCCCAAAATTGCATACTCACGTTGTCATTGGCGGGTTCGTCTTCCGCGGCGGCCTGGATACCGTACGCCAGGAAGCAGAGGACGGCGCCGATCCACAGTAGCATGGAGAAACCGCCAAACAGCTGGAAGAAGAGTACGCCGGGGGGGTGGGGGTCATGACGGATCTTTTTTTTTGGGGGGGGGGGCATTCTCGTTCAATTTGACTATTCAAAAAGCGCACCTGTTTGCAGAACTTGACCCACTCGGGCGTGGTCGGGGGAGGGGTGAGGGCGTTGGGGCCGTCCCTGGCCAGGATCTCCTTCGCTCTGGAGGACGAGAGGCCCTGGAGACAAACACAAGGGGGGAGGGGGGGGGGGGGGTGAGCGTCCTCCGCAATCAGTCGCCATGTTGGCTGGCGAACGTGTGTCGCTTTTCGTAAACCGGGACAAACCGGCAGAGCCAGTTCCGTACCTGCTTTCTCTGGCCTCATCTCCAAACTGGATAAACACAATTCAGTTTTGTAAACAGGTACACTGCTATTAGCGGGATTACAGCGGGAAGTAATCCTACAATTACACCCGCGTCTTTTCTCCCATACGATTCAATTAGATGGGAAAAACACAGCTTCTGAGAGCCCTCGCTTAAACACTGTATTTTGTCTGTGGCGCTTGCTAACACTGGTGGCTTATGGGTAATTTTGTGTTATGCGCTCCCTATTGACGCGTTCACGTTTTTTGTTTTTTTTTGCGACAAAGTAAGAATGAATACTTTTTGTGTGAAAACGCATCATTTTTGCATTTTTTTTTTTTTTTTTGGAAAAGTTTTGCATTCACATCGTGAAGCGACAATTTGAAAAAAATTTGCATTTACGCAACATTTTTTCATTTCCCTGAAACTAGCGACGCACGATTTTTTTTTTTTTATTCACAAATTTGTCAAATTTACGTGACAATGTTTCACGGGGAAATTCATCAATTTAATAACACTTGTGTTTCTTTGTTTTTTGTTTTTTTTAAACTTGCATTTCTGCTTTGGGGGAAGAAAAAAAAAAGTGCATTTACAACGTCTCAAGTGAAAAACTACCGTTTCCATGACGATTTGCAATTCGGGGGTTTTGCATTTACGGAACAATGTTTCAAGTGTTAACGCATCATTTTTTTCATTTTTCCTGAAACTAGTGATGCATGATTTTTTGCAAATTTTTTGAAAATTCATCAATTTAATAAATTGCAATTTTTTATAAAAAATTTTTAAACTTGCATGTCCGCTTTTGGAAAAAAAAAATTGCATTTACAACGAGTTGCATTTACAACAAGTGCAAAAAATGCATCATTGTTTAATAGTTTAAGGTTTCATGTTTCCGTGATGATTTGCAATTTGGAGTTTTGCATTGTCGTTTTGTAAAAAAAAAAAAAAATTGCATTTATGCAACAATAGCAAGTGAAAAGTCAGCAATTTCATGACTCAGTTAAGATGAATTTTCTTAATTTTTCTCAGCGTACAGATCCGTTTTTGCTTCAGCGTATAGAAAGTGTAACTGAAAATGCAAAATGTAACAATCCACACCCCCACCTCTTGCTCAAGTTGGTACGGTCCACAAGACCAGTGTTCCTGTGTGAATGTATAAAGCCTTTGTTTTGGGCCAAACGGAGACAGATCAGATTTCAGCAGGTAATCAGCATCAGTCAAGCATTTAGTGTGTGTGTGTGTGTGTGTGTGTGTGTGTGTGTGTGTGTGTGTGTGTGTGTGTGTGTGTGTGTGTGTGTGTGTGTGTGTGTGCGCTTTTACAAAGGCCAAAGGGGGCAAACTGTGCAGCCTCCTTTATACAAATAAAATAAAAAAATGACAAAAAGCAGAGTAACAGTCCATTCAAACCGGCACAATATCGACTTCATGTGCTTTTCGAAACGAGCTCATCTTGATTTAATCACATTTTTTTTTCAATAAGTAAGAGGATTTCTAGCATTAAACAGGATTAATCCCCCCCCCCCAATTATGCCCGTATTTCATTATACCCAAGAAATTGCCCAGTAGAAAGTGTATTTTTTAGTGTTATTGTTAAGTTTTTAACCAAATTAACCTTCAAAAATCGCTTTTTTTTTATTATTCTAATCGTTTCTGAATGATTTAGTCTTTTTCAAGCTGAAATCCACTCAAACGACCAAAATGTCTGGCAAAATTTTTGAAAATTTGTGATGGTTTTAAGCAGAAAGAAAATGGGTTTGATTACTATTTGAAATCTGACTCCTTTTTTTTTTTTTTTTTTTTAAGTTTTACATACATCCAAATCAGTAGCATCTGTGTTGGAATGACCTCTTTTGCATGCTTTTTTTTTTTTTTTTTTTTTAACCCCTCCAGCCGGCGGTGGCGGCGCTCACCCTGGACAGGTCGGTTCCATATTTCCTGTGGAGTTCATCCAAGGTCAACTTGTGATCATCCTGCGGAGCGAGAGAGAGAGAGAGAGAGAGAGAGAGAGAGAGAGAGAGAGAGAGAGAGAGAGAGAGTGAGAGAGAAATGAATACTCATTACAAAAGCAGAAGCCAGAAATTCATCAGCCTACACTGTTTTTTTCTTTTTTTGTTATCGCCCACATTGGATGACTGGTTTCTACAATTTGGCCAAACATCTGACTCCCACTTTTTTTTTTTTTTTTCCAATAATACATTCTCATGCTGGACTTAAACCCCCCCCCCTCGATACGGCGCTACATGAATAGCATTAAGTTCAAAGAAAGAACCGCGCAACGCTACAGTTTGACAGTTAGGATACGACGAAAGCTGCACGACGTCCTTTTATTTTGAAAAGTTTCACGTTCACGAGACGTTTCAACTGGAAACGCAAAGCTGTTGAGTTTTTTTGGTTTTCGAAAAGTTTCACGTTAACGTGTTTTTCATTTGGTAGAAATGTTTTGCGTTCAAACGACAATGTTTCGAGTGAAAACACAGCTTTTTTTAAAAAAAATTCAGAAAACAACGTTCTCAGTGAAAATGTATCGTTTTGGCGCTTTCGTTTCTGAAAAGTTCCATGTTTACGCGATGTTTCAACTGGAAACGCAAAGCTGTTGAGTTTTTTTTGTTTTCGAAAAGTTTCACCTTAACGTGTTTTTCATTTGGTAGACATTTTTTGTGTTCAAACGACAACGTTTTGAGTGAAAACACAGCTTTTTTTAAATCTCAGAAAACAACGTTCTCAGTGAAAAGGCATCGTTTTAGCGTCTTCATTTCTGAAAAGTTTCATGTTTACGCGACAGGGTCTTCAAGCAAAGGATGCCTCATTTTTGTGTTTCGGAAAAGTTTGGGGATTAAAAAAACCAACATTTTGAGTAAAAATGCATCGTTTTAATTTTAGGAAAAGATGTGTGTTTATGCAACGTTTCAAATTAAAAGACATTAATTCTGTGTTTTTGTTCCGGCAAAGTTTTGCATTTACAAGACAACATTGCAAGAGAAATCATAATTTTTTGTGCTTTTATTTTGGAAAGGTGCGTCAAGAAAATAGTAGTTTTGTTTCAGAAACATTTTGCGTTTACACGACAACGTTTCAAATGAAAACACAGCGCTTTTTTTTTTTGATTTCAGAAAAAAATTTGCGTTGACATTTTGGCATTTTCGTTTCTGAAAAGTTTCACGTTTACGCGAAGTTTTTAATTAAGCATGTCTTTTAATTTACGAAAAGTTTTGCGTTTATGCAACAATACACGTATATTCTGCGTTTCCGTTCCGGGAAAGTTTTGCATTTACAAGACAATGCTGCGAAGAGAACTCGTCATTTTTGGGCATTTATTTTGGAAAGGCGCGTCGAGAAAAGCACTGTTTTTGTCGTTTGAGTTTCAGAAAAGTTTTGCATTCACACGACGACGAGCGAAAACGCATCGTTTTTTTTGTTCCGGGAAAAAGTTTCGCTTCTTCACAGCTGGAGGCCGCCATTGTTGCCATTGTCCTACTGAGCATGTGCAGAAGGAACTTAAAGCGTTTGACGCGGATCGTTTCTCGAAAGTGGCCGTTGTCGTGTAAAAGGGACTCGCTGTCAAGTTCAAATCGTTTAAACGCCTCAGTCGGACGGACGCTTCCCACACCGGACTTTGACGCGTCGGTAAATAACTTATTAACAAAATAAAACGTTAACCCGCCCTCCGATTATTATTTAACTACAGAAATGCTGCAAGCCATCGCCCGTGACGACCTTTCGGCGGCACGTCAAAGTCGTTAATCGCGGTAAATGATATGCCGGGGTTGGGTTGGCGATACGGTTGCCATGGCGACGAGATGTCCTTCGGCGCCGGACTTTGAGACATGGTTAAGGCGACCCCGGAGGACAGTTTTAGCAGTTTAATACGTCACTGAGGTGCCATTTTTACTGCCTAATAACCCGCTGAGGGGACGTTTTGTACACATTCAAAGAAAAGCCGCCGTTTCAAAGAAAGGCGGTGCCGCCGAGGAATTGTGATGAAACTGCGACGCCACACGGTTTGACCTTGAAGTCTTGAAGTTATTGTCGAAAATTCATTGGACGGTTGACGACATAGACATGTTTTTTTTTAAGTTCTCGTGACCTTGTCAAGGACGAATAAAGATTTTTTTTTTTAATTCTTGCGGTTTTATATATATATTAAAAAAATGTTTTTAATTTAAAACTTAAATAAACGTATGCTCCCTGCATTAATCCGTCATCTTGCCTATTTATTGAGTTGAACCTCGCTGACCTTGGGAAGTGACCTCAGCAACAAACAAACAAACAAAAAAAAAAATGCTGACATCGGCCGAAAATTATCTACATTTCAGAAGCCGAGAGGAATCGGGAGAGCTTTTATTTTGATGACTGCGGGAGTGTTAACAGCCAGACAGAGAGCGATCGAGATAACCACGGCTCTGGGGGGGGGGGTAATTACAGCTGTGCGACTCCTTAATAACATGTGACGGTTCAAAGCGGTAATCTTTATAACACGGGGCCACATGTCATGTGACCGGTGAGGGGTGGACCGCCAAAATAAAATAAAAAAAACAGGTTGTTAACTCTCACCAGGTCGACTTCTTTCTTCAGGTCGTCCATGTCCTTGTCCCCCTTCCCCTTCTTGCCTTTCTTGTTGCCGCCGTCCGACGTCGCCGCCAGCTTGTACTCATCTTTCCCTCTCTGGAGTGGAGAGAGAGAGCGAGAGAGAGAGAGAAAAGAGGAGAAGAAGAAGAAAAGAAAGGAGAAAAATGAACCGCTTCCTTCTATTTTCTGCACGCCGTCGTCGGGCAGAACGCGCCGTTCAAATAGTGACACAAACTCCTGTTAATCATTTAAAGATGTTGCACGGAAAGTTGTTTTTGAAAGAAAAGAAAAGAAAAGAAAGTAACTTAAGTAACTGAAGATGAAAGGGATGAAAGAAAGACCACGTGAGAAAGTTGCAGTACTTACTCCCAGCCCCATGGTCGCAAGTCTGGAATCCAAGTCAATACAATTGTCTTTAAATTGAAACTACTCCGCCTCTCTCGCTCGCTCACTCTCTCTCTCTCACTCTCTCTCTCTCTCTCTCTCTCTCCGGCTGGCGACTTCCTCCAACTCCCCCAGAGAAGAGAAGAACAGCCCGCTTCACGTCAACATACCTTTATACCGACTCTTGACCTACCTGTTCTGGGGACGAAAAAAGGGGGAGGAGTTTATATGTGGGGGGGGGGGGACTGGACAGGTAAGTGATAAAAGTTAAAGGAGAGAATAGAGAGAGGGAGGGAGGGAGGGAGGGGGATATAATGGAGGAGGAGCGCGGGCAGAATGGGAGGGGTGAGTCTTGCTCAACTTCCCCCGTTTTTTTTTGTCCTCGCCGCTTCCTCCCCCTTGTCGCCGTCTCGCTCTTACTTTGAAAAGACAAAGGTAACGAGAGATACTTTTAAAAAAGAAAGAGAGAGAGAGAGAGAGAGAGAGTTGTTATCTGATCCAGTGACGAGAAAAGAAAAGAGGGTGTGGGTGTGTGGGGGGGGGGGGGGGGGGGGGGAGCCAACTGGAGCTGTGAGTTGGAGATAACATGTGGAATGTGGAGGGGAGTAATCCGGCGTCGCACTCGCGGCCTGAGGTCAACGTGCCCTACACAAGCCCTGCCTCTGTGAGCCGAAAGAAAAAAGAAAAAAAAGAACACTTTAAAAAAAAAATAGAGTAAAGATTTAGACAAAAAAAAAAAAAATAGCGGTGAGATTTATTATTTATTTAACCGGCTTGATAAGAACAATCTTTCTAGTCTGTCACCGGCAGGTTGAACTCCACCTCCGCGCGCAGAGCAAGGTGCCCTTGAGCAAAAGTGGCCTCGCAGGCAAAAGACGCCGTGGCGGAAGAACACCGACGACCCCGGCGTCCTGTGCAGTGGTGCACTTCCTGGGGGAGGGGGGGGGGGGGGGGGGGTGAGGGGGGAGGGTGTTTGTAGTAAACCTCTGACTGTTTGTAGTCACTGGAGTATGCAGGGGGGAGGAGGAGGAGGTGGAGGAGGAGGAGGAGGGACGGGGGATGGGTAGAGAGAAGCAGTAAGAGGGAGGGAGGGGTGTTTCAAATATATATATATATATATATATATATATATATATATATATATATACAATAGGGGCAAATGCAACTTTTGGATAACAGCTACTAAGCTAGAAGTTTGTGAAAAAGCAACTTTGTTCAAATGTTTGGACTCTCTGTGGTAACAGGTGAAAACGCAACTTTTTAAAATTGTTTCCACGCAGTCTCGGTCAAAATAAGGCAAATGCAACTTTTTGAAAACAGCTACTCAAGTAGAGGTTTTTGAAAACACAACTTTTATAAAATGCTTGGACTCTCTGTTGTCGTCATGAAAATGAAACTTTTTGAAAACACTCTGACTCCATGGAAATGGGGAAAAATGCATTTGATGAAATCTTTGGACTGTCTGTGGTAACAGGTGAAAACGCAACTTTTTAAAATTGTTTCAAAGCAGTCTCGGTCAAAATCAGGAGGGGAATGCAACTTTTTGAAAACAGCTACAAAGGTAGAAGTTTTGGAAAACACAACTTTTATCAAATGTTTGGACTCTGTGGTAGTGGTGAAAATGCAACTTTTTTCAAAATTGCTTCAACTCAGTCTCAGTCCAAATGGGGGAGGAGAAACTTTTTGAAAACACTGACTCCATGGAAATGGGGGAAAGCGCTCAGACTTCATGGAACATGGGGTAAATGCAATTTTTGGAAAAGCAACTTTTTTTGAAAATGCTCTGTCTCTGTGGAAATGGGTAAAAACACAACTTTTTGAAATTGCTTCAACTTGGAAACACACTGACTCCATGGAAATGGGGACAAACGCAACTTTTTGAAAATGCTTCCACTCAGTTTCTGTCAAAATGTTGGGGAGAAACAAATCTTTCTGCCTCCATGGGAATGCAACTTTTCAAAAAACGCTCGCTATCTGTCTACATGGAAATTGGAGGAAAATGCACGCGTATGAAAAAAGCAGCTGCTTATAGAAAATGACGGTAGATATTAACTCAGCACCATCATGCGACAAGTTTTCATCGTTCAAGCGGAGGGAATGTGATTAAATTTTCAAAATAAAATTTTCTCCCGGTCGAGTTACGACAGTGATGCAAGAGATTGAGGAAAAGGAGAAAGAAAGACTACTTCCTTCCAGAACCCATTTGGAAAAGGTCTTTGTATTGTACTGTCCTAGCATACGGTAGCGGCACGCCGTTAGCATACTTCCAGGCGTTTGAAGGTCAACACGTCTGGCAACCGCGCCCGTTCATTCAAACATGCCGAGTCGGGTGTTTACACTCTCCTTCACTGGGATTTGGACTTGAGTCGCCGTAAGTCTTTGGGGAATTCAGCTCCCACGCTCAAACAGTCATTCAAACATTGACGGAAAACCCAAACAGAGTTTTGAGTGGCTCCCCTCAGGGTTTTAAATTATGGAGGAAGAGGAGGAAGAGGAGGTGGCGGTGTTGCCGCGACAGTTTCCTTTAGCGAACAGATGTTAGCATAACAAACGCATCCAGTTCCACCCAACGTCACAGAGACAGACACCGACGGCAGTTTTTTTTTAAAGACGTCAGCTCAACAAATAAGAAATTTGCATTTTCCACGGAGACGGAGTTTGAGCGTTTTCAAAAAGTTGTATTTACCCCAGTTTCCATGTCAACGGAGTCTGAGTGTTCTCCAAAAGTTGCATTTTCCAACATTTGGATTAAGTCAGAGTGTTTTCAAAAAGTTGCATTTTTATCCGTTTCCACAGAGACGGAGTCAGAGCATTTTCTAAAAGTAGCTTTTGCCTCATTTCCACAGAGACAGTATCAGGGCATTTTCATAAAAATTCACCTTAGTTGTTCAAAAGTTATATTGACCCCCATTTCTATGGAAATGGAGTCAGATTATTTTCAAAAAGTTGCATTTTCCCCCCATTTCCATGGAGCCGGAGTGTGAACCACAGTTTTGTTTTTCACATTTTGAGATTGAGTTGAAGCATTTTTAAAATGTTGCATTTTCCCATGCCTCCATGGAGTCGGAGTGTTTTTCAAAAATTATGTTTCCCCCAATCTTGATGGCTATTGAGTTTGAGCATTTTGAAAAAGTTGCATTTTGCCCCGTTTCCACGGAAATGGAATCAGGGCATTTTCAAAAACTTTTATCTTAGTAGCGGTTGTTCAAAAGTTATATTGACCCCCATTTCTATGGAAATGGAGTCAAGATTATTTTCATTAATCTGCCCCCATTATTTGCCCCCATTTTAATGGAGACTGAGCCAAAGTTGCATTTTTGCTCAACAGTGTCGACAGAGTTGGAGCATTTACAAAAAGTTGTACCTTGAGAGCATTTTCAAAATAATGGGAGCTTTTGGGTGGCTTCCAGCACAGCTGTGACGTAAACGAACCCCCCCCAGTGAGTTTTCCCATCTTCACTTGAAATTGCTGTCGTATAAACGAGGCCTCAGACCCACAGTGTACAGTGTGGCCGCTTGTTTACCCCCAAACAAAGTTGTACTGTACATAAACAACACGGGAGATGTAAAAAAAAACAAAAACGTGGCCTTTGGAATGTGGCTGTAGTAGCCGGCACGGGGGAGCAATAGTAATGTTATCAGGGGAAACACAAAGGTGGACGCTTTAAAAAAAAAAAAAAGGGTTTGACTTGACGGGGGAAAGGTCTCAGCGGAGCCCGTTGTAAATGTTTCACCACGTTGCCGATTGCCCTCGTCACGCTCGCACTGCCGCGAACTTTGGACCGGGAGTGACGCTTAATGATCAAACCTCTTTTTTTTTTTTTTTTTTGTCAGTTGTTAGCGTTTAGGTTGAGTCCGGCACTAATTGACAAGAGGAGAAGGACAAACGGTGTCTTTCGAAAAACAAATAAAACGACTGTTCAATTGTCGGGTTTCTATTGACGTTTGTGACCCTGACAACAATGTGAAGCTTATCTCCGAGGAAGAGTCAACACGGTGACTTGGTGCTGTGGAGCCGCTTATTAGCTTGCAGCAAACGTCGCAAACATCGCAAACGTCACGCAATTACAGCAGCTGCTTGGTTAGGGGGCGCTGTTGCTTGAAAAACACAAGCACTGACCAGAGAGGAAGGGAAGAAGAAACGCGGGTCATCGATTATTCCGCACTGAAAACACGAAATCCTGCTGCTTTAGCGGCGAGGCTAGTTAGCTCGTGGCTAACGGGTAGCCGCAAACAACAATACACAGTCTCCAAACCAGATATCAATGAGAGTCCAGTTAGCTCGTGGCTAACGGGTAGCCGCAAACAACAATATACAGTCTTCAGACCAGATATCAATGAGAGGCTAGTTAGCTCGTGGCTAAATGGGTAGCTGCAAACAACAATACACAGTCTCCAGACCAGATATCAATGAGAGTCCAGTTAGCTCGTGGCTAACGGGTAGCCGCAAACAACAATATACAGTCTTCAGACCAGATATCAATGAGAGGCTAGTTAGCTCATGGCTAATGGGTAGCTGCAAACAACAATACACAGTCTCCAGACCAGATATCAATGAGAGTCTCGTTAGCTCATGGCTAACGGGTAGCCGCAAACAACAATACACAGTCTCCAGACCAGATATCAATGAGAGCTTCAGCATTGTTGCCGTGGAGCCGCTTATAAGCTTTCAGCAAACGTTGCAAACATTACGCTGCTTGGTTAGGGGGCGCTGTTGTTTGAAAAACACCAGCGCTGAGCAGAGAGGGAGTGAAGAAGAAGCGCAAGTCATCGATTATTCCGCACCGAAAACCGGAAATCCTGCCGCTCCAGCGGCTCGGCTAGTTAGCTCGTGGCTAACGGAGCCGCAAATTGATATCTGGTCTACAGACCAGATATCAATGAGAGTCTTCCTCACTACTTCTTCCTCATGAGAAATTCTGGCCAGTTTCCCCGCCGACTCTCTGAATTTAAAGCCGCTTCAACGTCCTCTGATTTATGAGCGTTTAGATAAGCCGAGTTGGCGGTGTGGAGGATTTGCCTTGTTAGGTCATTCCTCGTCCCTCGGAGGAGCCTGAACACACACAGATTCATTGTTTTCCTCGGACGAACGATCACAAGACTTCGCAGTGTCAAGTCTGCTAGAATGTATCCGGCTGAAACAGTTGGAAAAACTTCAGTACAGACAAAAAGTACCTCGATAGGACTGCGGCGTTAGGAGTTCTAGTCAACGATACTTCATAACAATGGCGTCTTGGCTCGAACGGGAGTTTTCTCACACATTTTGCCACTGCACTGTGGTAAAACTAAGCTAAAATCAGTTTTCCTACTTGTAAAATGAGCCTTTATTTACAGAAAAGTACCCGACATTACATCTATTTTATTCCAATTCGTGACTAAATGCCAGAAAATGTCATTTCCTGCTGTGAATAAATGTTGCAACCCGTGAAGAAGCAGGGAAAATACTGACAAGGGCGCCACATTTCTCAGACACACGCCGTCGTCGTGAAAATGCAACTTTTTGAAAACGTGCGTGGTCAAATGGTCCTGGAAATGGGCGATCCAACAACTTTTTGGAGAACGCTCCGACACCGTCGTCATGGAAACTTGTGAAAAGGCAACTTTCACGCAGACTCCGTCAACATATAAGGGAGTAGATTTGATACTTTGCGAAAAAACAACAACAAAAAACAACTAAGTCTCTGTGGGCATGGGGAAAACGTCACTTTTTAAGAATATGCATTTCTGAAATCAACTTTTTTTTTTCAAAATTAAACTTTTTGAAAATGCAACTTTATGAAACCGCTACATCTCCAGCTCCGGGTAAACAGGGAAAAGGCCATTTAAAAAAAAAAAAATCTGCGCATGCCCACCACGGCGGTAGTAATAGTGTTTTCCTGTCCTTGTTTTGTGTAAACAAACTGTTTTCAAAACGTTGCCATGTAAACATGAAACTTGTCGGAAACAAAAATAATGTCAACGGGATCTAAGTGAGAGAAACGGCACGCGGTTTTACAGTTTTAGGGGGATTTTTCACAGTGAATTCAGTTTTCTATTGACATTCTCTCCTCCCGCAGTCGGTGCAAGTTTTATGAAGCAGTGAAAACCACAAAGAATTGAGATGTCATCTCTGGATGTGTCAAACCCAGAGTCGACCAATTAGGAGAGACTGTGTTTCGGAGCTGAAAAGCAGAAGCTGTCAAGCAACCGGAGGATGGGAATACCGTCGGACCGGAATAACTCCCAACACGTACTCACGACATGTCGGAGACGTGCAATACTGGGTTTTCGACACTCTGAAACCTGCGTCAAATCAAACTGCATGGAACCGACAGTGACACAAAGGCTTATTCAAAAGTCTTTTCAACCCCCCCCCCCCCCCCCCCCCCACCCCAAAAAAACCAACCAATCCCCTTCAGGCTTCCCAAGGATTTCACACACAGGCGCCACATTTCCAACGTCGGCTTTTTTCCTCTCAATCACCGAAGCAGAAAGAATCTCAAATTCAGGTGCAGAGGTTGCTCTTAAACTAAAACATGTGGAGCCTCGGTATCGTCAACCGTCTCTTAGATCTCTTTGTCAAGTCCCAATCTCCTGGAAGATACGTCAAAAAAAGACGTGAGGGGACAACAATTTAAAAAAAAAACCCATGGTGTTCATTTCCCTCGACTGGTGAGGATGATAAGAACAGAATCGGCACAAGACGTTTTTTTTCTTGATCTCCTTCCTCCTCTTTGTTCTATCAGCAACAAGCCGAGGTCAGATAGAGGAAGCGGCGCTACGAAATGCCAGCGAGCTATTTATGGTCGTCACCCAGAAGAAAAAAAAACAAAACCTCACTGCTCACTATAAACCGACGGGTTTATAAGTACACCTTTACGAGTCCGATATTTCTTTTAGAATTCTTGAACAGACAGTGTAACAGATTCAAATTGAAGCTCATGATTCAAACACATTGTATCGACTTTGTTATTTGACCTTGGGTTTGTTCTGGGGAAGAGGTGGAAGCATATGACACAAAAAACAACCAGCCAGCCATTGGAAAACTGTTTTTTCCAATAACTGGAATCAGATTTAATGTGGGTCTTGAAACCAGATTTACAAGGTCTTAATCTTGGAATGCTTTGGTCTTGGACTTGACTCCTAAGATCTTGGTTTTGGGATTGTTTGGCCTTCGTCTTGGCTTGGTATAGGACCCTTAAAATCTTGGTTTTGACCTGGTCCTGTTAAAGTCTTGGTCTTGGGAATCTCTGGTCTTGGCCCCTTAAAGTCTTGCTCTTGTCTTGGTCTTGGGAATCTCTGGTCTTGGTCTTGGCTTGGTATCGGCCCCTTTAAGTCTTCATATTATCTTGGCCTTGACTCGGTCTTGCTACCCATAAGTCTCGATCTTGAGATGTTCTGGTCTTGGTCTAAACTCTTGACTCGGCCTCCAAATTCTTGATCTTGATCTTAGTATTTGCATCTTGAAAGTGTTGGTCTTTGTCTTGGGATGTTCTGGTCTCATTCGGGACTCGACGTCAGCTCGGTCTTGGTCCAGGCTGAGTCTCGGGTTACGACACCACCAGATCCATGTTTCAAATTCTACAATCTCACGAGAACCTCCTGTAAAAATGAAAGCATGTTGACTTTTTGTGATAACAGTGATTTTGACTATGAAGCAACCTCCTCACCCTCTCTCACCCCCGAACGAGGCCGGCGACGGAAAGCGTGATCGGTTCGCGCGCGACGGGAGAAGCTGCGTTTCTGGCGTTCTAACAAAATAAAATTCTGTCCACATGTCAATTATGAACACGGCTCAACACGATGCCTCCGGGCATTGCAGTACATATGCCAGGCCTTTAGGGGCACCGTGACTTGAAGTAGAATCCTTTACATAGACTTCTATACAACTCTGCTCTGAGTGATATATGTCTATGCTCCTGCTATTTGGAAGGGGGGGGGGGGGGGGGGGGGGGGTGACATTGTTGTTTTCCAAATAGAAATTTAGAAAAGAAAACAGTATATTTACATTAAACGTCGTGTGGAAGATGGCTACAATGCGACAAATGAAAATGGATCAACATGTGCCGAGTCAGCGTTGCCATATTGGGCGGGCCTCCCCCGATTGCAAAGCCAAATTCTGTTATGCTTTATTTAAGATTTATTTATTCATTCAGTTGTGTGCTTGTGACATCTGCTTTAAGACACATTTTTTTTATATTTTTACGGGTTCCCACTGCGGAAAGCGGCGAGTCAGACCTGGCAACCACGGCACCGACCGTTCGTAGTGTCCGTATTTCATTCCCGGCTCCACCGGGAACTCCGGTTTTCCGTGAAATCTAAAAGCTCGTGACCCAGCAGATGACGGCATCTCCCGTGCCGGCGATTCCGCCGCGTGACGGCCGGGCGAACTCACGCCCGCGACCTCGCGCCCCTCGCCGCCGTTCATACGTCGCGGCGTGTGTGCGTGAGCCGCGCGAGACGGTCCCCGGCGGAGACAGTGGCTCTTTGTTGCCGTTGCCAGATTTCTGGGATCAGCCCTGACCGGCGGTGCCTTGCGGTCGCTCTCGTTCTCCTTTCGCTGGTTCTCCGCACTTCCGCGTGAAACAGAAGTGAAAGTATCTCTGAGTTTTGTTTTGGCTGCTTATTCGTGTCAAACGTGGCCTCCAGCCAAACGTCAGAGCCGACACCCAAAACCTGCTTTTGAACAAAGTGTGATTCTCGTACGGCTTTAAACCCGTTGTGCCTGCGGCGAAACAGTTGCACTTACTCTCTCTTTTACTCCCCACTCATCCTCATTCCTCTAATTGCATCCATTAATCCCACAGATTATGCGTCTATGTGTGTGTGGTCTGAATGAACGATGCAGTGGCGGTGTTGGAAGGGGATGGGGGGGGGGGGGGGGGATTACACGATCGCTGTCATCATCGCACGCGTTGAAGCTGATAAGAATCCCAAATCCAATTTACTCCCCCGGCGACAGTGATCCGGCAGCTCGCGAAGCCGCTCGGGCCAAACGGCGCGGCGCTTACTTCACGTCGTCGGAGGTGTTGTTTTTCGCAGCCGCTGGTTGGATCACAGTTTGGAGAAGTTGGTAGAAAGCTGCTCTCTGACATGATCAGAGGCCGTTAAATCGAGTGGTGTTGTCAAGAATGTCTGGACCGAGGCAAGGCTAGTACCTTAAGGGGCCAAGACTCGGATAAGACTAAGACGAGGGCATTCTTAGACCAAGACAAGACCAATACCTTTCAGGGGCCAAGACCAGTCCAGACCAATACCAGTGCGTGCCAAGACTTTAAGGTGCCAAGACCAGTCAAAACCAATACCAGATCATCCAAAAGTCCAATACTTTGAGAGGCAAGGCAAGACCAAGACCGGAGCACCCCCCCCCCCCCCAAAAAAAAAGCCTTCAAGGGCCTGAAATTGAGTCAAGACCAATACAAGACCAAGACTTTAAGAGGTTGAGAATGAGTCAAGCCGTCTTGAAAATGCAGTTTGTGGTACGACACCAGCGGTTCCTAGCTACTAATTTAGGGGCCTAGACCAAGTTAAGACCGAGACCAAGACTAAAGCATCCCAAGACCCAGACCAAGACCAAGACCCTTAAGGACCAAGACCAAGACTTTAAATGGGAAATGGACATCATTTCTAAATCGCTTTACATTGTTGGTGGCGACCATGCAAGGTGCCGTCCCCCCCAATGGGAGCAGTTTGGGGGTTCAGAGTCTTGCTTCAGGACACTTCGGAGATGGGAGTCAAACCTGCGACCTTCCTGTTGGGAGACTCGCACATCACTAACTAAACCCTACCACGCTTCAAATGACGTATCTCGGCCGACACCGGGTCGAGACGTAGAAGAATCTGCACGCAAAACTTTACGGCGCAGGTTTGCGGTTCGAAAAAAAAATTAAAAATGGATTCAAGTTCTATAGAAACGCAAACTTGACGCGGCTCCTTTACTCAGTAACGGAGAGAAGGGAACGTCCAGAAAGCCGCGACCGCCAGGAAAACAGCCGTCCGAGATGACTTATGAATGAGTCACTTCATTCCCGTCCTGACCGCTCATGCAATATTCACACCCGGTAGGGGGGGGGGGGGGGAGTGTTGGTGGTGGGGGAGGGGGGGGGTTAATAAAAGCTCTGCTGGTCGACGCCATTCACGCCCCAAGCCGTTTTCACTCCCATGAAAGGGAAGCAGCGGCAGCAGGGTCCCTCATATTCGCGCCAGTGGGGGGGGGGGGGGGGGGGGTGTCAAAGGTCGGCACGTTTGGCCAGGAGCGCTTCTCGGAAAAGCAGGGGCTCGGGGGGGCGGGGGCGGGGGCGGGGGCTCCCAGAGGTGTCGGCTCCCAATCGCTCCCTTGAGGTCATTTTCACAACTCGGCTCACGACTGGAACGACTCACTGCAGACGAAAGAGGCCAAAGTGGAACTTTTTAATAACGACCCGTCTGTCTGTTGTTTTTTTCTTTTTACGACACAGCGAGGCCGCGGCCTTATTTGTGTATTAAAGCAGATTCTTTTCTATTTCTTCGCACTTTTTTGAAGTGAAAAATGCCTCAAGAAAAAAAAACTAAAAAATGCGGAAAACTCAACATCCCCCCCAAATCCTCATGTGAAGTTCCTGCTTAATCCTCTTATTGCCGTTTGATCCGGAGTTTGTCAACAACTCTGGAGTACACAACTAATTACATTCTTTTACTAGTCTGCAAATAAACAGAGTGAGAAAAATGCCCGACTGACTTTCATTCAAAGATCACGGTGACTTTATTCCAGTGTAATAATTATTCGATTGTTCA